>NW_028127451.1:0-414000 GCF_965231255.1 Vanellus vanellus
TTAAAGCCTAAACTATCGAGTTGGCATTTCTTTTTAAAAGTGTATAAAGAAGCGGTAATGGGCCAAATCCTCAAGCCACTGTAAATCAACACGATTTGCTTGCCTCCGCTGGAACACCCGCTCTCTATTTCAGTTCAGGAGCTAACACACAGTATCTTAATATGCATTTAGGTTAATATTTGCACTTTGCAGGGCTAGGTAGATTGCACGGCTGGCACATAGACTAAATATCACTTCCGAAAGCTAAGGGACCGAACCGGAAGCTGCCATTCAGAGGGACTACCTGACAACATGTGGAACCTCTCCGGAAAAGCCTTCCCACCTCAAGCAACTCCTTTTGATTAATCTTTCACATAGACAATACACGTTATATACACCGACACACCCCCCCGGCCTTTGCCTCCACAGATCCTGTGGTTGGCTAATTAAAGGAGGAGGTGTAACTATCAATCTAATCTGGCTTGTTCTCAAATTTACCATAATTTCCACACTTGAGAGGCTGGTGAAATGAAACAGCACTACTACACTTTCCCATTCATCAGCCGGAAGCAAAACAACTCAGAGAACCGGGCGAAAAATAATTAGGATGCGGGATCAGGTGTTGCGCGCGTGCATCTGTGCCTGTACAGGGGCACGCAGGCACATGAGCATTCACGGGAGGCAGCAGCAGTAGCACGGGGGCAGATGAGCACCACCAGTCATTTGACCTCGACAGGTGAATGCTTGCAGATGTACTCACAGCACACTTATTAGAAGAGGCCCAAATGCCCGAGAAAACTGCCGTCAGATTACGCCGGAAACAACAACGGCTTTTTAAACAACTACAGCCGCCAGAACGGTACCGGCGGCAGCACTGCAGGAGCTGCTCAGGAACCGCTGGGGCAACCCCAGCGCACCGGGTGCTCAGCGCGTGGCCCTGACCCCACCGCATGGCATGTCACCCTTGGGCAGGAAGCTTGACATTTTCTGGAAGCACCGGTGTCATTTCACGGGCTTTGCCGTCGCTTTGCGCTTGTGGGGTAACACTATAGAGTTTTTCAGAAAGTGTTGGAGCAACTTTGGTACCTTTTCCATTCAGGCACACTGGGAGTGAGGTGTGGGGCTGCTGCCAGGGGCTCTGCTCAGCACAGCATGGCTGGAGCTGGTCCAGGACCTCCTTCGAAAGACAGACTGGTCAGACACACAGCTATCCTGAATCATCAAGGATAATCCTATGTTCAAGTTCCTACGTTCCAGTTCAAGTTCAAGTTCCTACGTTCCAATTGGTGCCCGTTACCTCTTGGCCTGGATCATCAAAGATGATCCAGGACAAGAGGTAACGGGTACAAACTGGAACCTAGGAACTTCTATCAAAGCATGAGGAGGAACTTCTTTACTTTGAGGGTGGCAGAGCGCTGGAACAGGCTGCCCAGGGAGGCGGTAGAGTCTCCGACCCCAGAAACATTCAAAACCCGCCTGGAGGTCATCCTGTGCAACCTGCTGTAGGTGACCCTGCTCTGGCAGTGGGGTTGGGCTGGATGATCTCCAGAGCTCCTTTCCAACCCTAACCAATCTGTGATTCTGTGATCAGAGCTGTTCTTCGAAATCTGTTCCTAGGAAATCGCTGCGAGAAGGAGGATGCACCTGAGGAGCAGGCCTAAGATGGAGGATTGAACAAACAAGTAGCTCTTACCTGAGGAAACGGCTATCCCATGGAACAACTTCTGAGAAAGATTCTGCAACATTACTAGGGGTCCGCCAAAGCATACAATTACTTGCCATGTTCCAGTTAAAGCCTAAACTATCGAGTTGGCATTTCTTTTTAAAAGTGTATAAAGAAGCGGTAATGGGCCAAATCCGCAAGCCACTAAATCAACACGATTTGCTTGCCTCCGCTGGAACACCCGCTCTCTATTGCAGTTCAGGAGCTAACACACAGTATCTTAATATGCATTTAGGTTAATATTTGCACTTTGCAGGGCTAGGTAGATTGCACGGCTGGCACATATCAGACTAAATGTCACTTCCGAAAGCTAAGGGACCGAACCGGAAGCTGCCATTCAGAGGGACTACCTGACAACATGTGGAACCTCTCCGGAAAAGCCTTCCCACCTCAAGCAACTCCTTTTGATTAATCTTTCACATAGACAATACACGTTATATACACCGACACACCCCCCCGGCCTTTGCCTCCACAGATCCTGTGGTTGGCTAATTAAAGGAGGAGGTGTAACTATCAATCTAATCTGGCTTGTTCTCAAATTTACCATAATTTCCACACTTGAGAGGCTGGTGAAATGAAACAGCACTACTACACTTTCCCATTCATCAGCCGGAAGCAGAACAACTCCGAGAACCGGGCGAAAAATAATTAGGATGCGGGATCAGGTGTTGCGCGCGTGCATCTGTGCCTGTACAGGGGCACGCAGGCACATGAGCGTTCACGGGAGGCAGCAGCAGTAGCACGGGGGCAGATGAGCACCACCAGTCATTTGACCTCGACAGGTGAATGCTTGCAGATGTACTCACAGCACACTTATTAGAAGAGGCCCAAATGCCCGAGAAAACTGCCGTCAGATTACGCCGGAAACAACAACGGCTTTTTAAACAACTACAGCCGCCAGAACGGTACCGGCGGCAGCACTGCAGGAGCTGCTCAGGAACCGCTGGGGCAACCCCAGCGCACCGGGTGCTCAGCACGTGGCCCTGACCCCACCGCATGGCATGTCACCCTTGGGCAGGAAGCTTGACATTTTCTGGAAGCACCGGTGTCATTTCACGGGCTTTGCCGTCGCTTTGCGCTTGTGGGGTAACACTATAGAGTTTTTCAGAAAGTGTTGGAGCAACTTTGGTACCTTTTCCATTCAGGCACACTGGGAGTGAGCTGTGGGGCTGCTGCCAGGGGCTCTGCTCAGCACAGCATGGCTGGAGCTGGTCCAGGACCTCCTTCGAAAGACAGACTGGTCAGACACACAGCTATCCTGAATCATCAAGGATAATCCTATGTTCAAGTTCCTACGTTCCAGTTCAAGTTCAAGTTCCTACGTTCCAATTGGTGCCCGTTACCTCTTGTCCTGGATCATCAAAGATGATCCAGGACAAGAGGTAACGGGTACAAACTGGAACCTAGGAACTTCTATCAAAGCATGAGGAGGAACTTCTTTACTTTGAAGGTGGCAGAGCGCTGGAACAGGCTGCCCAGGGAGGCGGTAGAGTCTCCCACCCCAGAAACATTCAAAACCCGCCTGGAGGTCATCCTGTGCAACCTGCTGTAGGTGACCCTGCTCTGGCAGGGGGGTTGGGCTGGATGATCTCCAGAGCTCCTTTCCAACCCTAACCAATCTGTGATTCTGTGATCAGAGCTGTTCTTCGAAATCTGTTCCTAGGAAATCGCTGCGAGAAGGAGGATGCACCTGAGGAGCAGGCCTAAGATGGAGGATTGAACAAACAAGTAGCTCTTACCTGAGGAAACGGCTATCCCATGGAACAACTTCTGAGAAAGATTCTGCAACATTACTAGGGGTCCGCCAAAACATACAATTACTTGCCATGTTCCAGTTAAAGCCTAAACTATCGAGTTGGCATTTCTTTTTAAAAGTGTATAAAGAAGCGGTAATGGGCCAAATCCGCAAGCCACTAAATCAACACGATTTGCTTGCCTCCGCTGGAACACCCGCTCTCTATTTCAGTTCAGGAGCTAACACACACTATCTTAATATGCATTTAGGTTAATATTTGCACTTTGCAGGGCTAGGTAGATTGCACGGCTGGCACATATCAGACTAAATGTCACTTCCGAAAGCTAAGGGACCGAACCGGAAGCTGCCATTCAGAGGGACTACCTGACAACATGTGGAACCTCTCCGGAAAAGCCTTCCCACCTCAAGCAACTCCTTTTGATTAATCTTTCACATAGACAATACACGTTATATACACCGACACACCCCCCCGGCCTTTGCCTCCACAGATCCTGTGGTTGGCTAATTAAAGGAGGAGGTGTAACTATCAATCTAATCTGGCTTGTTCTCAAATTTACCATAATTTCCACACTTGAGAGGCTGGTGAAATGAAACAGCACTACTACACTTTCCCATTCATCAGCCGGAAGCAGAACAACTCCGAGAACCGGGCGAAAAATAATTAGGATGCGGGATCAGGTGTTGCGCGCGTGCATCTGTGCCTGTACAGGGGCACGCAGGCACATGAGCATTCACGGGAGGCAGCAGCAGTAGCACGGGGGCAGATGAGCACCACCAGTCATTTGACCTCGACAGGTGAATGCTTGCAGATGTACTCACAGCACACTTATTAGAAGAGGCCCAAATGCCCGAGAAAACTGCCGTCAGATTACGCCGGAAACAACAACGGCTTTTTAAACAACTACAGCCGCCAGAACGGTACCGGCGGCAGCACTGCAGGAGCTGCTCAGGAACCGCTGGGGCAACCCCAGCGCACCGGGTGCTCAGCACGTTGCCCTGACCCCACCGCATGGCATGTCACCCTTGGGCAGGAAGCTTGACATTTTCTGGAAGCACCGGTGTCATTTCACGGGCTTTGCCGTCGCTTTGCGCTTGTGGGGTAACACTATAGAGTTTTTCAGAAAGTGTTGGAGCAACTTTGGTACCTTTTCCATTCAGGCACACTGGGAGTGAGCTGTGGGGCTGCTGCCAGGGGCTCTGCTCAGCACAGCATGGCTGGAGCTGGTCCAGGACCTCCTTCGAAAGACAGACTGGTCAGACACACAGCTATCCTGAATCATCAAGGATAATCCTATGTTCAAGTTCAAGTTCCTACGTTCCAGTTCAAGTTCAAGTTCCTACGTTCCAATTGGTGCCCGTTACCTCTTGTCCTGGATCATCAAAGATGATCCAGGACAAGAGGTAACGGGTACAAACTGGAACGTAGGAACTTCTATCAAAGCATGAGGCGGAACTTCTTTACTTTGAGGGTGGCAGAGCGCTGGAACAGGCTGCCCAGGGAGGCGGTAGAGTCTCCCACCCCAGAGACATTCAAAACCCGCCTGGAGGTCATCCTGTGCAACCTGCTGTAGGTGACCCTGCTCTGGCAGGGGGGTTGGGCTGGATGATCTCCAGAGCTCCTTTCCAACCCTAACCAATCTGTGATTCTGTGATCAGAGCTGTTCTTCGAAATCTGTTCCTAGGAAATCGCTGCGAGAAGGAGGATGCACCTGAGGAGCAGGCCTAAGATGGAGGATTGAACAAACAAGTAGCTCTTACCTGAGGAATCGGCTATCCCATGGAACAACTTCTGAGAAAGATTCTGCAACATTACTAGGGGTCCGCCAAAACATACAATTACTTGCCATGTTCCAGTTAAAGCCTAAACTATCGAGTTGGCATTTCTTTTTAAAAGTGTATAAAGAAGCGGTAATGGGCCAAATCCGCAAGCCACTGTAAATCAACACGATTTGCTTGCCTCCGCTGGAACACCCGCTCTCTGTTGCAGTTCAGGAGCTAACACACAGTATCTTAATATGCATTTAGGTTAATATTTGCACTTTGCAGGGCTAGGTAGATTGCACGGCTGGCACATATCAGACTAAATGTCACTTCCGAAAGCTAAGGGACCGAACCGGAAGCTGCCATTCAGAGGGACTACCTGACAACATGTGGAACCTCTCCGGAAAAGCCTTCCCACCTCAAGCAACTCCTTTTGATTAATCTTTCACATAGACAATACACGTTATATACACCGACACACCCCCCCGGCCTTTGCCTCCACAGATCCTGTGGTTGGCTAATTAAAGGAGGAGGTGTAACTATCAATCTAATCTGGCTTGTTCTCAAATTTACCATAATTTCCACACTTGAGAGGCTGGTGAAATGAAACAGCACTACTACACTTTCCCATTCATCAGCCGGAAGCAGAACAACTCCGAGAACCGGGCGAAAAATAATTAGGATGCGGGATCAGGTGTTGCGCGCGTGCATCTGTGCCTGTACAGGGGCACGCAGGCACATGAGCATTCACGGGAGGCAGCAGCAGTAGCACGGGGGCAGATGAGCACCACCAGTCATTTGACCTCGACAGGTGAATGCTTGCAGATGTACTCACAGCACACTTATTCGAAGAGGCCCAAATGCCCGAGAAAACTGCCGTCAGATTACGCCGGAAACAACAACGGCTTTTTAAACAACTACAGCCGCCAGAACGGTACCGGCGGCAGCACTGCAGGAGCTGCTCAGGAACCGCTGGGGCAACCCCAGCGCACCGGGTGCTCAGCGCGTGGCCCTGACCCCACCGCATGGCATGTCACCCTTGGGCAGGAAGCTTGACATTTTCTGGAAGCACCGGTGTCATTTCACGGGCTTTGCCGTCGCTTTGCGCTTGTGGGGTAACACTATAGAGTTTTTCAGAAAGTGTTGGAGCAACTTTGGTACCTTTTCCATTCAGGCACACTGGGAGTGAGCTGTGGGGCTGCTGCCAGGGGCTCTGCTCAGCACAGCATGGCTGGAGCTGGTCCAGGACCTCCTTCGAAAGACAGACTGGTCAGACACACAGCTATCCTGAATCATCAAGGATAATCCTATGTTCAAGTTCCTACGTTCCAGTTCAAGTTCAAGTTCCTACGTTCCAATTGGTGCCCGTTACCTCTTGTCCTGGATCATCAAAGATGATCCAGGACAAGAGGTAACGGGTACAAACTGGAACCTAGGAACTTCTATCAAAGCATGAGGAGGAACTTCTTTACTTTGAGGGTGGCAGAGCGCTGGAACAGGCTGCCCAGGGAGGCGGTAGAGTCTCCGACCCCAGAAACATTCAAAACCCGCCTGGAGGTCATCCTGTGCAACCTGCTGTAGGTGACCCTGCTCTGGCAGGGGGGTTGGGCTGGATGATCTCCAGAGCTCCTTTCCAACCCTAACCAATCTGTGATTCTGTGATCAGAGCTGTTCTTCGAAATCTGTTCCTAGGAAATCGCTGCGAGAAGGAGGATGCACCTGAGGAGCAGGCCTAAGATGGAGGATTGAACAAACAAGTAGCTCTTACCTGAGGAAACGGCTATCCCATGGAACAACTTCTGAGAAAGATTCTGCAACATTACTAGGGGTCCGCCAAAACATACAATTACTTGCCATGTTCCAGTTAAAGCCTAAACTATCGAGTTGGCATTTCTTTTTAAAAGTGTATAAAGAAGCGGTAATGGGCCAAATCCGCAAGCCACTAAATCAACACGATTTGCTTGCCTCCGCTGGAACACCCGCTCTCTATTGCAGTTCAGGAGCTAACACACAGTATCTTAATATGCATTTAGGTTAATATTTGCACTTTGCAGGGCTAGGTAGATTGCACGGCTGGCACATATCAGACTAAATGTCACTTCCGAAAGCTAAGGGACCGAACCGGAAGCTGCCATTCAGAGGGACTACCTGACAACATGTGGAACCTCTCCGGAAAAGCCTTCCCACCTCAAGCAACTCCTTTTGATTAATCTTTCACATAGACAATACACGTTATATACACCGACACACCCCCCCGGCCTTTGCCTCCACAGATCCTGTGGTTGGCTAATTAAAGGAGGAGGTGTAACTATCAATCTAATCTGGCTTGTTCTCAAATTTACCATAATTTCCACACTTGAGAGGCTGGTGAAATGAAACAGCACTACTACACTTTCCCATTCATCAGCCGGAAGCAGAACAACTCCGAGAACCGGGCGAAAAATAATTAGGATGCGGGATCAGGTGTTGCGCGCGTGCATCTGTGCCTGTACAGGGGCACGCAGGCACATGAGCGTTCACGGGAGGCAGCAGCAGTAGCACGGGGGCAGATGAGCACCACCAGTCATTTGACCTCGACAGGTGAATGCTTGCAGATGTACTCACAGCACACTTATTAGAAGAGGCCCAAATGCCCGAGAAAACTGCCGTCAGATTACGCCGGAAACAACAACGGCTTTTTAAACAACTACAGCCGCCAGAACGGTACCGGCGGCAGCACTGCAGGAGCTGCTCAGGAACCGCTGGGGCAACCCCAGCGCACCGGGTGCTCAGCACGTGGCCCTGACCCCACCGCATGGCATGTCACCCTTGGGCAGGAAGCTTGACATTTTCTGGAAGCACCGGTGTCATTTCACGGGCTTTGCCGTCGCTTTGCGCTTGTGGGGTAACACTATAGAGTTTTTCAGAAAGTGTTGGAGCAACTTTGGTACCTTTTCCATTCAGGCACACTGGGAGTG
The DNA here is from genome assembly GCF_965231255.1 of Vanellus vanellus. Lineage (NCBI taxonomy): Eukaryota > Metazoa > Chordata > Aves > Charadriiformes > Charadriidae > Vanellus > Vanellus vanellus. The sequence continues at coordinate 8,177 of NW_028127451.1, forward strand.
AGCTGTGGGGCTGCTGCCAGGGGCTCTGCTCAGCACAGCATGGCTGGAGCTGGTCCAGGACCTCCTTCGAAAGACAGACTGGTCAGACACACAGCTATCCTGAATCATCAAGGATAATCCTATGTTCAAGTTCCTACGTTCCAGTTCAAGTTCAAGTTCCTACGTTCCAATTGGTGCCCGTTACCTCTTGGCCTGGATCATCAAAGATGATCCAGGACAAGAGGTAACGGGTACAAACTGGAACCTAGGAACTTCTATCAAAGCATGAGGAGGAACTTCTTTACTTTGAAGGTGGCAGAGCGCTGGAACAGGCTGCCCAGGGAGGCGGTAGAGTCTCCCACCCCAGAAACATTCAAAACCCGCCTGGAGGTCATCCTGTGCAACCTGCTGTAGGTGACCCTGCTCTGGCAGGGGGGTTGGACTGGATGATCTCCAGAGCTCCTTTCCAACCCTAACCAATCTGTGATTCTGTGATCAGAGCTGTTCTTCGAAATCTGTTCCTAGGAAATCGCTGCGAGAAGGAGGATGCACCTGAGGAGCAGGCCTAAGATGGAGGATTGAACAAACAAGTAGCTCTTACCTGAGGAAACGGCTATCCCATGGAACAACTTCTGAGAAAGATTCTGCAACATTACTAGGGGTCCGCCAAAACATACAATTACTTGCCATGTTCCAGTTAAAGCCTAAACTATCGAGTTGGCATTTCTTTTTAAAAGTGTATAAAGAAGCGGTAATGGGCCAAATCCGCAAGCCACTGTAAATCAACACGATTTGCTTGCCTCCGCTGGAACACCCGCTCTCTGTTTCAGTTCAGGAGCTAACACACACTATCTTAATATGCATTTAGGTTAATATTTGCACTTTGCAGGGCTAGGTAGATTGCACGGCTGGCACATATCAGACTAAATGTCACTTCCGAAAGCTAAGGGACCGAACCGGAAGCTGCCATTCAGAGGGACTACCTGACAACATGTGGAACCTCTCCGGAAAAGCCTTCCCACCTCAAGCAACTCCTTTTGATTAATCTTTCACATAGACAATACACGTTACTATTTTAAAAAGCTGAATTTTTAAGGACAGAATACCTTAACGAACAGAGGAAAATGTGAACCAATTAGCATCTTCAAGCACTCTGAGACGCAGGGAGAGAAGGCCTACATAGAGTAGCCAGGTCCCTTCAGAGACCACAGCTGTAGTCCCTCTCTGCAATGTTGCCTCCTGGCAGCTAGACCGGGTCCAACCCCAGGACCCAGACACACTGCCAGTCACTCCAGAGTGTCATTAAGATGCACGGCACCACGGCGCAATTCAAATCAATGTTTCTTTCCTGCACGTTGCAGCGGGCGAGGTGGCAAAGGTTGACGTGAAAAGTGGGAGAGCTGCCCAGTAACCGTGAGGTTTTGTATCATGCGAACTTACAAAATGGTCTGGAATAAAGAATCTGTGCAGTATTGCCTTTCACACGGTGTCTAATCTCGCACCGCTAGACAACTTCAACTACGAGTATCTGGGAGAACTCGAGATGGTTTCACAAAGACTTGTCATCCTCCTTCACCAGATCACTCTCTGGAAGGCGTGAGGGAGGGGGAGATGAAATACATCATATTAGAATGAATAGAAATGGTAATGATCGGGCTCCTCCACAACACTTCCGCTCTAAGTAATCAGTTAATTAACCCTGAATCGAGCGGGCTTGCTGGTCAGGAATACAGCAGTTGGATTGACAACAGCTTCCAGACTCCTGCTTCTCAAGGACAAGATTCGGTAACCCTTATTGATGTTAAACATTAGCTTACCCTGTGAGCAACCTCCAGAAATCAAGAGCGATTGTGCTACGTGAGGAAGACTGGTAGAACCTCATACCAATTTACAAGACAAGAAAGAACAGACAAGAAAGAACCTCCAGCAATCTCGCCATGGTAAAATCGTATGCCCCCCCACCGACACGCCCCCCGGCCTTTGCCTCCACAGATCCTGTGGTTGGCTAATTAAAGGAGGAGGTGTAACTATCAATCTAATCTGGCTTGTTCTCAAATTTACCATAATTTCCACACTTGAGAGGCTGGTGAAATGAAACAGCACTACTACACTTTCCCATTCATCAGCCGGAAGCAGAACAACTCCGAGAACCGAGCGAAAAATAATTAGGATGCGGGATCAGGTGTTGCGCGCGTGCATCTGTGCCTGTACAGGGGCACGCAGGCACATGAGCATTCACGGGAGGCAGCAGCAGTAGCACGGGGGCAGATGAGCACCACCAGTCATTTGACCTCGACAGGTGAATGCTTGCAGATGTACTCACAGCACACTTATTAGAAGAGGCCCAAATGCCCGAGAAAACTGCCGTCAGATTACGCCGGAAACAACAACGGCTTTTTAAACAACTACAGCCGCCAGAACGGTACCGGCGGCAGCACTGCAGGAGCTGCTCAGGAACCGCTGGGGCAACCCCAGCGCACCGGGTGCTCAGCGCGTGGCCCTGACCCCACCGCATGGCATGTCACCCTTGGGCAGGAAGCTTGACATTTTCTGGAAGCACCGGTGTCATTTCACGGGCTTTGCCGTCGCTTTGCGCTTGTGGGGTAACACTATAGAGTTTTTCAGAAAGTGTTGGAGCAACTTTGGTACCTTTTCCATTTAAGCACACTGGGAGTGAGCTGTGGGGCTGCTGCCAGGGGCTCTGCTCAGCACAGCATGGCTGGAGCTGGCCCAGGACCTCCTTCGAAAGACAGACTGGTCAGACACACAGCTATCCTGAATCATCAAGGATAATCCTATGTTCAAGTTCCTACGTTCCAGTTCAAGTTCAAGTTCCTACGTTCCAATTGGTGCCCGTTACCTCTTGTCCTGGATCATCAAAGATGATCCAGGACAAGAGGTAACGGGTACAAACTGGAACCTAGGAACTTCTATCAAAGCATGAGGAGGAACTTCTTTACTTTGAGGGTGGCAGAGCGCTGGAACAGGCTGCCCAGGGAGGCGGTAGAGTCTCCCACCCCAGAAACATTCAAAACCCGCCTGGAGGTCATCCTGTGCAACCTGCTGTAGGTGACCCTGCTCTGGCAGGGGGGTTGGACTGGATGATCTCCAGAGCTCCTTTCCAACCTTAACCAATCTGTGATTCTGTGACCAGAGCTGTTCTTTGAATTCTGTTCCTAGGAAATCGCTGCGAGAAGGAGGATGCACCTGAGGAGCAGGCCTAAGATGGAGGATTGAACAAACAAGTAGCTCTTACCTGAGGAATCGGCTATCCCATGGAACAACTTCTGAGAAAGATTCTGCAACATTACTAGGGGTCCGCCAAAACATACAATTACTTGCCATGTTCCATGTAAAGCCTAAACTATCGAGTTGGCATTTCTTTTTAAAAGTGTATAAAGAAGCGGTAATGGGCCAAATCCTCAAGCCACTCTAAATCAACACGATTTGCTTGCCTCCGCTGGAACACCCGCTCTCTATTGCAGTTCAGGAGCTAACACACAGTATCTTAATATGCATTTAGGTTAATATTTGCACTTTGCAGGGCTAGGTAGATTGCACGGCTGGCACATATCAGACTAAATGTCACTTCCGAAAGCTAAGGGACCGAACCGGAAGCTGCCATTCAGAGGGACTACCTGACAACATGTGGAACCTCTCCGGAAAAGCCTTCCCACCTCAAGCAACTCCTTTTGATTAATCTTTCACATAGACAATACACGTTATATACACCGACACACCCCCCCGGCCTTTGCCTCCACAGATCCTGTGGTTAGCTAATTAAAGGAGGAGGTGTAACTATCAATCTAATCTGGCTTGTTCTCAAATTTACCATAATTTCCACACTTGAGAGGCTGGTGAAATGAAACAGCACTACTACACTTTCCCATTCATCAGCCGGAAGCAGAACAACTCCGAGAACCGGGCGAAAAATAATTAGGATGCGGGATCAGGTGTTGCGCGCGTGCATCTGTGCCTGTACAGGGGCACGCAGGCACATGAGCATTCACGGGAGGCAGCAGCAGTAGCACGGGGGCAGATGAGCACCACCAGTCATTTGACCTCGACAGGTGAATGCTTGCAGATGTACTCACAGCACACTTATTAGAAGAGGCCCAAATGCCCGAGAAAACTGCCGTCAGATTACGCCGGAAACAACAACGGCTTTTTAAACAACTACAGCCGCCAGAACGGTACCGGCGGCAGCACTGCAGGAGCTGCTCAGGAACCGCTGGGGCAACCCCAGCGCACCGGGTGCTCAGCGCGTGGCCCTGACCCCACCGCATGGCATGTCACCCTTGGGCAGGAAGCTTGACATTTTCTGGAAGCACCGGTGTCATTTCACGGGCTTTGCCGTCGCTTTGCGCTTGTGGGGTAACACTATAGAGTTTTTCAGAAAGTGTTGGAGCAACTTTGGTACCTTTTCCATTCAGGCACACTGGGAGTGAGCTGTGGGGCTGCTGCCAGGGGCTCTGCTCAGCACAGCATAGCTGGAGCTGACCCAGGACCTCCTTCGAAAGACAGACTGGTCAGACACACAGCTATCCTGAATCATCAAGGATAATCCTATGTTCAAGTTCAAGTTCCTACGTTCCAGTTCAAGTTCAAGTTCCTACGTTCCAATTGGTGCCCGTTACCTCTTGTCCTGGATCATCAAAGATGATCCAGGACAAGAGGTAACGGGTACAAACTGGAACCTAGGAACTTCTATCAAAGCATGAGGAGGAACTTCTTTACTTTGAGGGTGGCAGAGCGCTGGAACAGGCTGCCCAGGGAGGCGGTAGAGCCTCCGACTCCAGAAACATTCAAAACCCGCCTGGAGGTCATCCTGTGCAACCTGCTGTAGGTGCCCCTGCTCTGTCAGGGGGGTTGGGCTGGATGATCTCCAGAGCTCTTTTCCAAACCTAACCAATCTGTGATTCTGTGATCAGAGCTGTTCTTCGAAATCTGTTCCTAGGAAATCGCTGCGAGAAGGAGGATGCACCTGAGGAGCAGGCCTAAGATGGAGGATTGAACAAACAAGTAGCTCTTACCTGAGGAATCGGCTATCCCATGGAACAACTTCTGAGAAAGATTCTGCAACATTACTAGGGGTCCGCCAAAGCATACAATTACTTGCCATGTTCCAGTTAAAGCCTAAACTATCGAGTTGGCATTTCTTTTTAAAAGTGTATAAAGAAGCGGTAATGGGCCAAATCCTCAAGCCACTGTAAATCAACACGATTTGCTTGCCTCCGCTGGAACACCCGCTCTCTATTTCAGTTCAGGAGCTAACACACAGTATCTTAATATGCATTTATGTTAATATTTGCACTTTGCAGGGCTAGGTAGATTGCACGGCTGGCACATATCAGACTAAATGTCACTTCCGAAAGCTAAGGGACCGAACCGGAAGCTGCCATTCAGAGGGACTACCTGACAACATGTGGAACCTCTCCGGAAAAGCCTTCCCACCTCAAGCAACTCCTTTTGATTAATCTTTCACATAGACAATACACGTTATATACACCGACACACCCCCCCGGCCTTTGCCTCCACAGATCCTGTGGTTGGCTAATTAAAGGAGGAGGTGTAACTATCAATCTAATCTCGCTTGTTCTCAAATTTACCATAATTTCCACACTTGAGAGGCTGGTGAAATGAAACAGCACTACTACACTTTCCCATTCATCAGCCGGAAGCAGAACAACTCCGAGAACCGGGCGAAAAATAATTAGGATGCGGGATCAGGTGTTGCGCGCGTGCATCTGTGCCTGTACAGGGGCACGCAGGCACATGAGCATTCACGGGAGGCAGCAGCAGTAGCACGGGGGCAGATGAGCACCACCAGTCATTTGACCTCGACAGGTGAATGCTTGCAGATGTACTCACAGCACACTTATTCGAAGAGGCCCAAATGCCCGAGAAAACTGCCGTCAGATTACGCCGGAAACAACAACGGCTTTTTAAACAACTACAGCCGCCAGAACGGTACCGGCGGCAGCACTGCAGGAGCTGCTCAGGAACCGCTGGGGCAACCCCAGCGCACCGGGTGCTCAGCGCGTGGCCCTGACCCCACCGCATGGCATGTCACCCTTGGGCAGGAAGCTTGACATTTTCTGGAAGCACCGGTGTCATTTCACGGGCTTTGCCGTCGCTTTGCGCTTGTGGGGTAACACTATAGAGTTTTTCAGAAAGTGTTGGAGCAACTTTGGTACCTTTTCCATTCAGGCACACTGGGAGTGAGCTGTGGGGCTGCTGCCAGGGGCTCTGCTCAGCACAGCATGGCTGGAGCTGGTCCAGGACCTCCTTCGAAAGACAGACTGGTCAGACACACAGCTATCCTGAATCATCAAGGATAATCCTATGTTCAAGTTCCTACGTTCCAGTTCAAGTTCAAGTTCCTACGTTCCAATTGGTGCCCGTTACCTCTTGGCCTGGATCATCAAAGATGATCCAGGACAAGAGGTAACGGGTACAAACTGGAACCTAGGAACTTCTATCAAAGCATGAGGAGGAACTTCTTTACTTTGAGGGTGGCAGAGCGCTGGAACAGGCTGCCCAGGGAGGCGGTAGAGTCTCCGACCCCAGAAACATTCAAAACCCGCCTGGAGGTCATCCTGTGCAACCTGCTGTAGGTGACCCTGCTCTGGCAGGGGGGTTGGACTGGATGATCTCCAGAGGTCCTTTCCAACCCTAACCAATCTGTGATTCTGTGATCAGAGCTGTTCTTCGAAATCTGTTCCTAAGAAATCGCTGCGAGAAGGAGGATGCACCTGAGGAGCAGGCCTAAGACGGAGGATTGAACAAACAAGTAGCTCTTACCTGAGGAATCGGCTATCCCACGGAACAACTTCTGAGAAAGATTCTGCAACATTACTAGGGGTCCGCCAAAACATACAATTACTTGCCATGTTCCAGTTAAAGCCTAAACTATCGAGTTGGCATTTCTTTTTAAAAGTGTATAAAGAAGCGGTAATGGGCCAAATCCTCAAGCCACTGTAAATCAACACGATTTGCTTGCCTCCGCTGGAACACCCGCTCTCTATTTCAGTTCAGGAGCTAACACACACTATCTCAATATGCATTTAGGTTAATATTTGCACTTTGCAGGGCTAGGTAGATCGCACGGCTGGCACATATCAGACTAAATGTCACTTCCGAAAGCTAAGGGACCGAACCGGAAGCTGCCATTCAGAGGGACTACCTGACAATATGTGGAACCTCTTCGGAAAAGCCTTCCCACCTCAAGCAACTCCTTTTGATTAATCTTTCACATAGACAATACACGTTATATACACCGACACACCCCCCCGGCCTTTGCCTCCACAGATCCTGTGGTTGGCTAATTAAAGGAGGAGGTGTAACTATCAATCTAATCTGGCTTGTTCTCAAATTTACCATAATTTCCACACTTGAGAGGCTGGTGAAATGAAACAGCACTACTACACTTTCCCATTCATCAGCCGGAAGCAGAACAACTCAGAGAACCGGGCGAAAAATAATTAGGATGCGGGATCAGGTGTTGCGCGCGTGCATCTGTGCCTGTACAGGGGCACGCAGGCACATGAGCATTCACGGGAGGCAGCAGCAGTAGCACGGGGGCAGATGAGCACCACCAGTCATTTGACCTCGACAGGTGAATGCTTGCAGATGTACTCACAGCACACTTATTAGAAGAGGCCCAAATGCCCGAGAAAACTGCCGTCAGATTACGCCGGAAACAACAACGGCTTTTTAAACAACTACAGCCGCCAGAACGGTACCGGCGGCAGCACTGCAGGAGCTGCTCAGGAACCGCTGAGGCAACCCTAGCGCACCGGGTGCTCAGCGCGTGGCCCTGACCCCACCGCATGGCATGTCACCCTTGGGCAGGAAGCTTGACATTTTCTGGAAGCACCGGTGTCATTTCACGGGCTTTGCCGTCGCTTTGCGCTTGTGGGGTAACACTATAGAGTTTTTCAGAAAGTGTTGGAGCAACTTTGGTACCTTTTCCATTCAGGCACACTGGGAGTGAGCTGTGGGGCTGCTGCCAGGGGCTCTGCTCAGCACAGCATAGCTGGAGCTGACCCAGGACCTCCTTCGAAAGACAGACTGGTCAGACACACAGCTATCCTGAATCATCAAGGATAATCCTATGTTCAAGTTCAAGTTCCTACCTTCCAGTTCAAGTTCAAGTTCCTACGTTCCAATTGGTGCCCGTTACCTCTTGTCCTGGATCATCAAAGATGATCCAGGACAAGAGGTAACGGGTACAAACTGGAACCTAGGAACTTCTATCAAAGCATGAGGAGGAACTTCTTTACTTTGAGGGTGGCAGAGCGCTGGAACAGGCTGCCCAGGGAGGCGGTAGAGTCTCCCACCCCAGAGACATTCAAAACCCGCCTGGAGGTCATCCTGTGCAACCTGCTGTAGGTGACCCTGCTCTGGCAGGGGGGTTGGACTGGATGATCTCCAGAGCTCCTTTCCAACCCTAACCAATCTGTGATTCTGTGATCAGAGCTGTTCTTCGAAATCTGTTCCTAGGAAATCGCTGCGAGAAGGAGGATGCACCTGAGGAGCAGGCCTAAGATGGAGGATTGAACAAACAAGTAGCTCTTACCTGAGGAATCGGCTATCCCATGGAACAACTTCTGAGAAAGATTCTGCAACATTACTAGGGGTCCGCCAAAACACAGAATTACTTGCCATGTTCCAGTTAAAGCCTAAACTATCGAGTTGGCATTTCTTTTTAAAAGTGTATAAAGAAGCGGTAATGGGCCAAATCCTCAAGCCACTGTAAATCAACACGATTTGCTTGCCTCCGCTGGAACACCCGCTCTCTATTTCAGTTCAGGAGCTAACACACACTATCTTAATATGCATTTAGGTTAATATTTGCACTTTGCAGGGCTAGGCAGATTGCACGGCTGGCACATATCAGACTAAATGTCACTTCCGAAAGCTAAGGGACCGAACCGGAAGCTGCCATTCAGAGGGACTACCTGACAACATGTGGAACCTCTCCGGAAAAGCCTTCCCACCTCAAGCAACTCCTTTTGATTAATCTTTCACATAGACAATACACGTTATATACACCGACACACCCCCCCGGCCTTTGCCTCCACAGATCCTGTGGTTGGCTAATTAAAGGAGGAGGTGTAACTATCAATCTAATCTGGCTTGTTCTCAAATTTACCATAATTTCCACACTTGAGAGGCTGGTGAAATGAAACAGCACTACTACACTTTCCCATTCATCAGCCGGAAGCAGAACAACTCCGAGAACCGGGCGAAAAATAATTAGGATGCGGGATCAGGTGTTGCGCGCGTGCATCTGTGCCTGTACAGGGGCACGCAGGCACATGAGCATTCACGGGAGGCAGCAGCAGTAGCACGGGGGCAGATGAGCACCACCAGTCATTTGACCTCGACAGGTGAATGCTTGCAGATGTACTCACAGCACACTTATTAGAAGAGGCCCAAATGCCCGAGAAAACTGCCGTCAGATTACGCCGGAAACAACAACGGCTTTTTAAACAACTACAGCCGCCAGAACGGTACCGGCGGCAGCACTGCAGGAGCTGCTCAGGAACCGCTGGGGCAACCCCAGCGCACCGGGTGCTCAGCGCGTGGCCCTGACCCCACCGCATGGCATGTCACCCTTGGGCAGGAAGCTTGACATTTTCTGGAAGCACCGGTGTCATTTCACGGGCTTTGCCGTCGCTTTGCGCTTGTGGGGTAACACTATAGAGTTTTTCAGAAAGTGTTGGAGCAACTTTGGTACCTTTTCCATTCAGGCACACTGGGAGTGAGCTGTGGGGCTGCTGCCAGGGGCTCTGCTCAGCACAGCATGGCTGGAGCTGGTCCAGGACCTCCTTCGAAAGACAGACTGGTCAGACACACAGCTATCCTGAATCATCAAGGATAATCCTATGTTCAAGTTCCTACGTTCCAGTTCAAGTTCAAGTTCCTACGTTCCAATTGGTGCCCATTACCTCTTGTCCTGGATCATAAAAGATGATCCAGGACAAGAGGTAACGGGTAGAAACTGGAACGTAGGAACTTCTATCAAAGCATGAGGAGGGACTTCTTTACTTTGAGGGTGGCAGAGCGCTGGAACAGGCTGCCCAGGGAGGCGGTAGAGTCTCCGACCCCAGAGACATTCAAAACCCGCCTGGAGGTCATCCTGTGCAACCTGCTGTAGGTGACCCTGCTCTGGCAGGGGGGTTGGACTGGATGATCTCCAGAGGTCCTTTCCAACCCTAACCAATCTGTGATTCTGTGATCAGAGCTGTTCTTCGAAATCTGTTCCTAAGAAATCGCTGCGAGAAGGAGGATGCACCTGAGGAGCAGGCCTAAGACGGAGGATTGAACAAACAAGTAGCTCTTACCTGAGGAATCGGCTATCCCACGGAACAACTTCTGAGAAAGATTCTGCAACATTACTAGGGGTCCGCCAAAACATACAAATACTTGCCATGTTCCAGTTAAAGCCTAAACTATCGAGTTGGCATTTCTTTTTAAAAGTGTATAAAGAAGCGGTAATGGGCCAAATCCTCAAGCCACTGTAAATCAACACGATTTGCTTGCCTCCGCTGGAACACCCGCTCTCTATTTCAGTTCAGGAGCTAACACACACTATCTTAATATGCATTTAGGTTAATATTTGCACTTTGCAGGGCTAGGTAGATCGCACGGCTGGCACATATCAGACTAAATGTCACTTCCGAAAGCTAAGGGACCGAACCGGAAGCTGCCATTCAGAGGGACTACCTGACAACATGTGGAACCTCTCCGGAAAAGCCTTCCCACCTCAAGCAACTCCTTTTGATTAATCTTTCACATAGACAATACACGTTATATACACCGACACACCCCCCCGGCCTTTGCCTCCACAGATCCTGTGGTTGGCTAATTAAAGGAGGAGGTGTAACTATCAATCTAATCTGGCTTGTTCTCAAATTTACCATAATTTCCACACTTGAGAGGCTGGTGAAATGAAACAGCACTACTACACTTTCCCATTCATCAGCCGGAAGCAGAACAACTCAGAGAACCGGGCGAAAAATAATTAGGATGCGGGATCAGGTGTTGCGCGCATGCATCTGTGCCTGTACAGGGGCACGCAGGCACATGAGCATTCACGGGAGGCAGCAGCAGTAGCACGGGGGCAGATGAGCACCACCAGTCATTTGACCTCGACAGGTGAATGCTTGCAGATGTACTCACAGCACACTTATTAGAAGAGGCCCAAATGCCCGAGAAAACTGCCGTCAGATTACGCCGGAAACAACAACGGCTTTTTAAACAACTACAGCCGCCAGAACGGTACCGGCGGCAGCACTGCAGGAGCTGCTCAGGAACCGCTGGGGCAACCCTAGCGCACCGGGTGCTCAGCGCGTGGCCCTGACCCCACCGCATGGCATGTCACCCTTGGGCAGGAAGCTTGACATTTTCTGGAAGCACCGGTGTCATTTCACGGGCTTTGCCGTCGCTTTGCGCTTGTGGGGTAACACTATAGAGTTTTTCAGAAAGTGTTGGAGCAACTTTGGTACCTTTTCCATTCAGGCACAGTGGGAGTGAGCTGTGGGGCTGCTGCCAGGGGCTCTGCTCAGCACAGCATAGCTGGAGCTGGCCCAGGACCTCCTTCAAAAGACAGACTGGTCAGACACACAGCTATCCTGAATCATCAAGGATAATCCTATGTTCAGGCTCCTACGTTCCAGTTCAAGTTCAAGTTCCTACGTTCCAATTGGTGCCCGTTACGTAACGGTGTAACGGGTACAAACTGGAACCTAGGAACTTCTATCAAAGCATGAGGAGGAACTTCTTTACTTTGAGGGTGGCAGAGCCCTGGAACAGGCTGCCCAGGGAGGCGGTAGTCTCCCACCCCAGAGACATTCAAAACCCGCCTGGAGGTCATCCTGTGCAACCTGCTGTAGGTGACCGTGCTCTGGCAGGGGGGTTGGACTGGATGATCTCCAGAGCTCCTTTCCAACCCTAACCAATCTGTGATTCTGTGATCAGAGCTGTTCTTCGAAATCTGTTCCTAGGAAATCGCTGCGAGAAGAAGGACGCACCTGAGGAGAAGGCCTAAGATGGAGGATTGAACAAACAAGTAGCTCTTACCTGAGGAATCGGCTATCCCATGGAACAACTTCTGAGAAAGATTCTGCAACATTACTAGGGGTCCGCCAAAACATACAATTACTTGTCATGTTCCACTAAAGCCTAAACTATCGAGTTGGCATTTCTTTTTAAAAGTGTATAAAGAAGCGGTAATGGGCCAAATCCTCAAGCCACTGTAAATCAACACGATTTGCTTGCCTCCGCTGGAACACCCGCTCTCTATTTCAGTTCAGGAGCTAACACACAGTATCTTATTATGCATTTAGGTTAATATTTGCACTTTGCAGGGCTAGGTAGATTGCACGGCTGGCACATATCAGACTAAATGTCACGTCCGAAAGCTAAGGGACCGAACCGGAAGCTGCCATTCAGAAGGACTACCTGACAACATATGGAACCTCTCCGGAAAAGCCTTCCCACCTCAAGCAACTCCTTTTGATTAATCTTTCACATAGACAATACACGTTATATACACCGACACACCCCCCCGGCCTTTGCCTCCACAGATCCTGTGGTTGGCTAATTAAAGGAGGAGGTGTAACTATCAATCTAATCTGGCTTGTTCTCAAATTTACCATAATTTCCACACTTGAGAGGCTGGTGAAATGAAACAGCACTACTACACTTTCCCATTCATCAGCCGGAAGCAGAACAACTCCGAGAACCGGGCGAAAAATAATTAGGATGCGGGATCAGGTGTTGCGCGCGTGCATCTGTGCCTGTACATGGGCACGCAGGCACATGAGCATTCACGGGAGGCAGCAGCAGTAGCACGGGGGCAGATGAGCACCACCAGTCATTTGACCTCGACAGGTGAATGCTTGCAGATGTACTCACAGCACACTTATTAGAAGAGGCCCAAATGCCCGAGAAAACTGCCGTCAGATTACGCCGGAAACAACAACGGCTTTTTAAACAAATACAGCTGCCAGAACGGTACCAGCAGAAGCACTGCAGGAGCTGCTGAGGAACCGCTGGGTCAACCCCAGCGCACCGGGTGCTCAGCGCGTGGCCCTGACCCCACCGCATGGCATGTCACCCTTGGGCAGGAAGCTTGACATTTTCTGGAAGCACCGGTGTCATTTCACGGGCTTTGCCGTCGCTTTGCGCTTGTGGGGTAACACTATAGAGTTTTTCAGAAAGTGTTGGAGCAACTTTGGTACCTTTTCCATTCAGGCACACTGGGAGTGAGCTGTGGGGCTGCTGCCAGGGGCTCTGCTCAGCACAGCATAGCTGGAGCTGGTCCAGGACCTCCTTCGAAAGACAGACTGGTCAGACACACAGCTATCCTGAATCATCAAGGATAATCCTATGTTCAAGCTCCTACGTTCCAGTTCAAGTTCAAGTTCCTACGTTCCAATTGGTGCCCGTTACCTCTTGTCCTGGATCATCAAAGATGATCCAGGACAAGAGGTAACGGGTACAAACTGGAACCTAGGAACTTCTATCAAAGCATGAGGAGGAACTTCTTTACTTTGAGGGTGGCAGAGCCCTGGAACAGGCTGCCCAGGGAGGCGGTAGAGTCTCCGACCCCAGAGACATTCAAAACCCGCCTGGAGGTCATCCTGTGCAACCTGCTGTAGGTGACCCTGCTCTGGCGGGGTGGTTGCACTACATGATCTCCAGAGCTCCTTTCAAACCCTAACCAATCTGTGATTCTGTGATCAGAGCTGTTCTTCGAAATCTGTTCCTAGGAAATCGCTGCGAGAAGGAGGATGCACCTGAGGAGCAGGCCTAAGATGGAGGATTGAACAAACAAGTAGCTCTTACCTGAGGAATCGGCTATCCCATGGAACAACTTCTGAGAAAGATTCTGCAACATTACTAGGGGTCCGCCAAAACATACAATTACTTGCCATGTTCCAGTTAAAGCCTAAACTATCGAGTTGGCATTTCTTTTTAAAAGTGTATAAAGAAGCGGTAATGGGCCAAATCCTCAAGCCACTGTAAATCAACACGATTTGCTTGCCTCCGCTGGAACACCCGCTCTCTATTTCAGTTCAGGAGCTAACACACACTATCTTAATATGCATTTAGGTTAATATTTGCACTTTGCAGGGCTAGGTAGATTGCACGGCTGGCACATATCAGACTAAATGTCACTTCCGAAAGCTAAGGGACCGAACCGGAAGCTGCCATTCAGAGGGACTACCTGACAACATGTGGAACCTCTCCGGAAAAGCCTTCCCACCTCAAGCAACTCCTTTTGATTAATCTTTCACATAGACAATACACGTTATATACACCGACACACCCCCCCGGCCTTTGCCTCCACAGATCCTGTGGTTGGCTAATTAAAGGAGGAGGTGTAACTATCAATCTAATCTGGCTTGTTCTCAAATTTACCATAATTTCCACACTTGAGAGGCTGGTGAAATGAAACAGCACTACTACACTTTCCCGTTCATCAGCCGGAAGCAGAACAACTCAGAGAACCGGGCGAAAAATAATTAGGATGCGGGATCAGGTGTTGCGCGCGTGCATCTGTGCCTGTACAGGGGCACGCAGGCACATGAGCATTCACGGGAGGCAGCAGCAGTAGCACGGGGGCAGATGAGCACCACCAGTCATTTGACCTCGACAGGTGAATGCTTGCAGATGTACTCACAGCACACTTATTAGAAGAGGCCCAAATGCCCGAGAAAACTGCCGTCAGTTTACGCCGGAATCAACAACGGCTTTTTAAACAACTACAGCCGCCAGAACGGTACAGGCGGCAGCACTGCAGGAGCTGCTCAGGAACTGCTGGGGCAACCCCAGCGCACCGGGTGCTCAGCGCGTGGCCCTGACCCCACCGCATGGCATGTCACCCTTGGGCAGGAAGCTTGACATTTTCTGGAAGCACCGGTGTCATTTCACGGGCTTTGCCGTCGCTTTGCGCTTGTGGGGTAACACTATAGAGTTTTTCGGAAAGTGTTGGAGCAACTTTGGTATCTTTTCCATTCAGGCACACTGGGAGTGAGCTGTGGGGCTGCTGCCAGGGGCTCTGCTCAGCACAGCATGGCTGGAGCTGGTCCAGGACCTCCTTCGAAAGACAGACTGGTCAGACACACAGCTATCCTGAATCATCAAGGATAATCCTATGTTCAAGCTCCTACGTTCCAGTTCAAGTTCAAGTTCCTACGTTCCAATTGGTGCCCGTTACGTAACGGTGTAACGGGTACAAACTGGAACCTAGGAACTTCTATCAAAGCATGAGGAGGAACTTCTTTACTTTGAGGGTGGCAGAGCCCTGGAACAGGCTGCCCAGGGAGGCGGTAGAGTCTCCCACCCCAGAGACATTCAAAACCCGCCTGGAGGTCATCCTGTGCAACCTGCTGTAGGTGACCCTGCTCTGGCAGGGGGGTTGGACTGGATGATCTCCAGAGCTCCTTTCCAACCCTAACCAATCTGTGATTCTGTGATCAGAGCTGTTCTTCGAAATCTGTTCCTAGGAAATCGCTGCGAGAAGAAGGACGCACCTGAGGAGCAGGCCTAAGATGGAGGATTGAACAAACAAGTAGCTCTTACCTGAGGAATCGGCTATCCCATGGAACAACTTCTGAGAAAGATTCTGCAACATTACTAGGGGTCCGCCAAAGCATACAATTTCTTGCCATGTTCCAGTTAAAGCCTAAACTATCGAGTTGGCATTTCTTTTTAAAAGTGTATAAAGAAGCGGTAATGGGCCAAATCCTCAAGCCACTGTAAATCAACACGATTTGCTTGCCTCCGCTGGAACACCCGCTCTCTATTTCAGTTCAGGAGCTAACACACACTATCTTAATATGCATTTAGGTTAATATTTGCACTTTGCAGGGCTAGGTAGATTGCACGGCTGGCACATATCAGACTAAATGTCACGTCCGAAAGCTAAGGGACCGAACCGGAAGCTGCCATTCAGAGGGACTACCTGACAACATGTGGAACCTCTCCGGAAAAGCCTTCCCACCTCAAGCAACTCCTTTTGATTAATCTTTCACATAGACAATACACGTTATACACACCGACACACCCCCCCGGCCTTTGCCTCCACAGATCCTGTGGTTGGCTAATTAAAGGAGGAGGTGTAACTATCAATCTAATCTCGCTCGTTCTCAAATTTACCATAATTTCCACACTTGAGAGGCTGGTGAATGAAACAGCACTACTACACTTTCCCATTCATCAGCCGGAAGCAGAACAACTCCGAGAACCGGGCGAAAAATAATTAGGATGCGGGATCAGGTGTTGCGCGCGTGCATCTGTGCCTGTACAGGGGCACGCAGGCACATGAGCATTCACGGGAGGCAGCAGCAGTAGCACGGGGGCAGATGAGCACCACCAGTCATTTGACCTCGACAGGTGAATGCTTGCAGATGTACTCACAGCACACTTATTCGAAGAGGCCCAAATGCCCGAGAAAACTGCCGTCAGATTACGCCGGAAACAACAACGGCTTTTTAAACAACTACAGCCGCCAGAACGGTACCGGCGGCAGCACTGCAGGAGCTGCTCAGGAACCGCTGGGGCAACCCCAGCGCACCGGGTGCTCAGCGCGTGGCCCTGACCCCACCGCATGGCATGTCACCCTTGGGCAGGAAGCTTGACATTTTCTGGAAGCACCGGTGTCATTTCACGGGCTTTGCCGTCGCTTTGCGCTTGTGGGGTAACACTATAGAGTTTTTCAGAAAGTGTTGGAGCAACTTTTGTACCTTTTCCATTCAGGCACACTGGGAGTGAGCTGTGGGGCTGCTGCCAGGGGCTCTGCTCAGCACAGCATGGCTGGAGCTGGCCCAGGACCTCCTTCGAAAGATAGACTGGTCAGACACACAGCTATCCTGAATCATCAAGGATAATCCTATGTTCAAGTTCAAGTTCCTACCTTCCAGTTCAAGTTCAAGTTCCTACGTTCCAATTGGTGCCCGTTACCTCTTGTCCTGGATCATCAAAGATGATCCAGGACAAGAGGTAATGGGTACAAACTGGAACCTAGGAACTTCTATCAAAGCATGAGGAGGAACTTCTTTACTTTGAGGGTGGCAGAGCGCTGGAACAGGCTTCCCGGGGAGGCGGTAGAGTCTCCGACCCCAGAGACATTCAAAACCCGCCTGGAGGTCATCCTGTGCAACCTGCTGTAGGTGACCCTGCTCTGGCAGGGGGGTTGGACTAGATGATCTCCAGAGCTCCTTTCCAACCCTAACCAATCTGTGATTCTGTGATCAGAGCTGTTCTTCGAAATCTGTTCCTAGGAAATCGCTGCGAGAAGGAGGATGCACCTGAGGATCAGGCCTAAGATGGAGGATTGAACAAACAAGTAGCTCTTACCTGAGGAATCGGCTATCCCATGGAACAACTTCTGATAAAGTTTCTGCAACATTACTAGGGGTCCGCCAAAGCATACAATTACTTGCCATGTTCCAGTTAAAGCCTAAACTATCGAGTTGGCATTTCTTTTTAAAAGTGTATAAAGAAGCGGTAATGGGCCAAATCCGCAAGCCACTGTAAATCAACACGATTTGCTTGCCTCCGCTGGAACACCCGCTCTCTATTTCAGTTCAGGAGCTAACACACAGTATCTTAATATGCATTTAGGTTAATATTTGCACTTTGCAGGGCTAGGTAGATTGCACGGCTGGCACATATCAGACTAAATGTCACTTCCGAAAGCTAAGGGACCGAACCGGAAGCTGCCATTCAGAGGGACTACCTGACAACATGTGGAACCTCTCCGGAAAAGCCTTCCCACCTCAAGCAACTCCTTTTGATTAATCTTTCACATAGACAATACACGTTACTATTTTAAAAAGCTGAATTTTTAAGGACAGAATACCTTAACGAACAGAGGAAAATGTGAACCAATTAGCATCTTCAAGCACTCTGAGACGCAGGGAGAGAAGGCCTACATAGAGTAGCCAGGTCCCTTCAGAGACCACAGCTGTAGCCCCTCTCTGCAATGTTGCCTCCTGGCAGCTAGACCGGGTCCAACCCCAGGACCCAGACACACTGCCAGTCACTCCAGAGTGTCATTAAGATGCACGGCACCACGGCGCAATTCAAATAAATGTTTCTTTCCTGCACGTTGCAGCGGGCGAGGTAGCAAAGGTTGACGTGAAAAGTGGGAGAGCTGCCCAGTAACCGTGAGGTTTTGTATCACGCGAACTTAGAAAATGGTCTGGAATAAAGAATCTGTGCAGTATTGCCTTTCACACGGTGTCTAATCTCGTACCGCTAGACAACTTCAACTACGAGTATCTGGCAGAACTCGAGATGGTTTCACAAAGACTTGTCATCCTCCTTCACCAGATCACTCTCTAGAAGGCGTGAGGGATGGGGAGTTGAAATACATCATATTAGAATGAATAGAAATGGTAATGATCGGGCTCACCCACAACACTTCCGCTCTAAGTAATCAGTTAATTAACCCTGAATCGAGCGGGCTTGCTGGTCAGGAATACAGCAGTTGGATTGACAACAGCTTCCAGACTCCTGCTTCTCAAGGACAAGATTCGGTAACCCTTATTGATGTTAAACATTAGCTTACCCTGTGAGGAACCTCCAGAAATCAAGAGGGATTGTGCTACGTGAGGAAGACTGGCAGAATCTCATACCAATTTACAAGACAAGAAAGAACAGACAAGAAAGAACCTCCAGCACTCTCGCCATGGTAAACTCGTATACCCCCCCTCCGACACCCCCCCCCGCCTTTGCCTCCACAGATCCTGTGGTTGGCTAATTAAAGGAGGAGGTGTAACTATCAATCTAATCTGGCTTGTTCTCAAATTTACCATAATTTCCACACTTGAGAGGCTGGTGAAATGAAACAGCACTACTACACTTTCCCATTCATCAGCCGGAAGCAGAACAACTCCGAGAACCGGGCGAAAAATAATTAGGATGCGGGATCAGGTGTTGCGCGCATGCATCTGTGCCTGTACAGGGGCACGCAGGCACATGAGCATTCACGGGAGGCAGCAGCAGCAGTAGCACGGGGGCAGATGAGCACCACCAGTCATTTGACCTCGACAGGTGAATGCTTGCAGATGTACTCACAGCACACTTATTAGAAGAGGCCCAAATGCCCGAGAAAACTGCCGTCAGATTACGCCGGAAACAACAACGGCTTTTTAAACAACTACAGCCGCCAGAACGGTACCGGCGGCAGCACTGCAGGAGCTGCTCAGGAACCGCTGGGGCAACCCCAGCGCACCGGGTGCTCAGCGCGTGGGCCTGACCCCACCGCATGGCATGTCACCCTTGGGCAGGAAGCTTGACATTTTCTGGAAGCACCGGTGTCATTTCACGGGCTTTGCCGTCGCTTTGCGCTTGTGGGGTAACACTATAGAGTTTTTCAGAAAGTGTTGGAGCAACTTTGGTACCTTTTCCATTCAGGCACACTGGGAGTGAGCTGTGGGGCTGCTGCCAGGGGCTCTGCTCAGCACAGCATGGCTGGAGCTGGCCCAGGACCTCCTTCGAAAGACAGACTGGTCAGACACACAGCTATCCTGAATCATCAAGGATAATCCTATGTTCAAGTTCCTACGTTCCAGTTCAAGTTCAAGTTCCTACGTTCCAATTGGTGCCCGTTACCTCTTGTCCTGGATCATCAAAGATGATCCAGGACAAGAGGTAACGGGTACAAACTGGAACCTAGGAACTTCTATCAAAGCATGAGGAGGAACTTCTTTACTTTGAGGGTGGCAGAGCGCTGGAACAGGCTGCCCAGGGAGGCGGTAGAGTCTCCGACCCCAGAGACATTCAAAACCCGCCTGGAGGTCATCCTGTGCAACCTGCTGTAGGTGACCCTGCTCTGGCAGGGGGGTTGGACTGGATGATCTCCAGAGCTCCTTTCCAACCCTAACCAATCTGTGATTCTGTGATCAGAGCTGTTCTTCGAAATCTGTTCCTAGGAAATCGCTGCGAGAAGGAGGATGCACCTGAGGAGCAGGCCTAAGACGGAGGATTGAACAAACAAGTAGCTCTTACCTGAGGAATCGGCTATCCCACGGAACAACTTCTGAGAAAGATTCTGCAACATTACTAGGGGTCCGCCAAAACATACAATTACTTGCCATGTTCCAGTTAAAGCCTAAACTATCGAGTTGGCATTTCTTTTTAAAAGTGTATAAAGAAGCGGTAATGGGCCAAATCCTCAAGCCACTGTAAATCAACACGATTTGCTTGCCTCCGCTGGAACACCCGCTCTCTATTTCAGTTCAGGAGCTAACACACACTATCTTAATATGCATTTATGTTAATATTTGCACTTTGCAGGGCTAGGTAGATTGCACGGCTGGCACATATCAGACTAAATGTCACTTCCGAAAGCTAAGGGACCGAACCGGAAGCTGCCATTCAGAGGGACTACCTGACAATATGTGGAACCTCTCCGGAAAAGCCTTCCCACCTCAAGCAACTCCTTTTGATTAATCTTTCACATAGACAATACACGTTATATACACCGACACACCCCCCCGGCCTTTGCCTCCACAGATCCTGTGGTTGGCTAATTAAAGGAGGAGGTGTAACTATCAATCTAATCTGGCTTGTTCTCAAATTTACCATAATTTCCACACTTGAGAGGCTGGTGAAATGAAACAGCACTACTACACTTTCCCATTCATCAGCCGGAAGCAGAACAACTCCGAGAACCGGGCGAAAAATAATTAGGATGCGGGATCAGGTGTTGCGCGCGTGCATCTGTGCCTGTACAGGGGCACGCAGGCACATGAGCATTCACGGGAGGCAGCAGCAGTAGCACGGGGGCAGATGAGCACCACCAGTCATTTGACCTCGACAGGTGAATGCTTGCAGATGTACTCACAGCACACTTATTAGAAGAGGCCCAAATGCCCGAGAAAACTGCCGTCAGATTACGCCGGAAACAACAACGGCTTTTTAAACAACTACAGCCGCCAGAACGGTACCGGCGGCAGCACTGCAGGAGCTGCTCAGGAACCGCTGGGGCAACCCTAGCGCACCGGGTGCTCAGCGCGTGGCCCTGACCCCACCGCATGGCATGTCACCCTTGGGCAGGAAGCTTGACATTTTCTGGAAGCACCGGTGTCATTTCACGGGCTTTGCCGTCGCTTTGCGCTTGTGGGGTAACACTATAGAGTTTTTCAGAAAGTGTTGGAGCAACTTTGGTACCTTTTCCATTCAGGCACACTGGGAGTGAGCTGTGGGGCTGCTGCCAGGGGCTCTGCTCAGCACAGCATAGCTGGAGCTGGCCCAGGACCTCCTTCGAAAGACAGACTGGTCAGACACACAGCTATCCTGAATCATCAAGGATAATCCTATGTTCAGGCTCCTACGTTCCAGTTCAAGTTCAAGTTCCTACGTTCCAATTGGTGCCCGTTACGTAACGGTGTAACGGGTACAAACTGGAACCTAGGAACTTCTATCAAAGCATGAGGAGGAACTTCTTTACTTTGAGGGTGGCAGAGCCCTGGAACAGGCTGACCAGGGAGGCGGTAGAGTCTCCCACCCCAGAGACATTCAAAACCCGCCTGGAGGTCATCCTGTGCAACCTGCTGTAGGTGACCCTGCTCTGGCAGGGGGGTTGGACTGGATGATCTCCAGAGCTCCTTTCCAACCCTAACCAATCTGTGATTCTGTGATCAGAGCTGTTCTTCGAAATCTGTTCCTAGGAAATCGCTGCGAGAAGGAGGACGCACCTGAGGAGCAGGCCTAAGATGGAGGATTGAACAAACAAGTAGCTCTTACCTGAGGAATCGGCTATCCCATGGAACAACTTCTGAGAAAGATTCTGCAACATTACTAGGGGTCCGCCAAAACATACAATTACTTGTCATGTTCCAGTTAAAGCCTAAACTATCGAGTTGGCATTTCTTTTTAAAAGTGTATAAAGAAGCGGTAATGGGCCAAATCCTCAAGCCACTGTAAATCAACACGATTTGCTTGCCTCCGCTGGAACACCCGCTCTCTATTTCAGTTCAGGAGCTAACACACAGTATCTTATTATGCATTTAGGTTAATATTTGCACTTTGCAGGGCTAGGTAGATTGCACGGCTGGCACATATCAGACTAAATGTCACGTCCGAAAGCTAAGGGACCGAACCGGAAGCTGCCATTCAGAAGGACTACCTGACAACATGTGGAACCTCTCCGGAAAAGCCTTCCCACCTCAAGCAACTCCTTTTGATTAATCTTTCACATAGACAATACACGTTATATACACCGACACACCCCCCCGGCCTTTGCCTCCACAGATCCTGTGGTTGGCTAATTAAAGGAGGAGGTGTAACTATCAATCTAATCTGGCTTGTTCTCAAATTTACCATAATTTCCACACTTGAGAGGCTGGTGAAATGAAACAGCACTACTACACTTTCCCATTCATCAGCCGGAAGCAGAACAACTCAGAGAACCGGGCGAAAAATAATTAGGATGCGGGATCAGGTGTTGCGCGCGTGCATCTGTGCCTGTACAGGGGCACGCAGGCACATGAGCATTCACGGGAGGCAGCAGCAGTAGCTGGGGGCAGATGAGCACCACCAGTCATTTGACCTCGACAGGTGAATGCTTGCAGATGTACTCACAGCACACTTATTAGAAGAGGCCCAAATGCCCGAGAAAACTGCCATCAGATTACGCCGGAAACAACAACGGCTTTTTAAACAAATACAGCTGCCAGAACGGTACCAGCAGAAGCACTGCAGGAGCTGCTGAGGAACCGCTGGGTCAACCCCAGCGCACCGGGTGCTCAGCGCGTGGCCCTGACCCCACCGCATGGCATGTCACCCTTGGGCAGGAAGCTTGACATTTTCTGGAAGCACCGGTGTCATTTCACGGGCTTTGCCGTCGCTTTGCGCTTGTGGGGTAACACTATAGAGTTTTTCAGAAAGTGTTGGAGCAACTTTGGTACCTTTTCCATTCAGGCACACTGGGAGTGAGCTGTGGGGCTGCTGCCAGGGGCTCTGCTCAGCACAGCATGGCTGGAGCTGGTCCAGGACCTCCTTCGAAAGACAGACTGGTCAGACACACAGCTATCCTGAATCATCAAGGATAATCCTATGTTCAAGCTCCTACGTTCCAGTTCAAGTTCAAGTTCCTACGTTCCAATTGGTGCCCGTTACCTCTTGGCCTGGATCATCAAAGATGATCCAGGAAAAGAGGTAACGGGTACAAACTGGAACCTAGGAACTTCTATCAAAGCATGAGGAGGAACTTCTTTACTTTGAGGGTGGCAGAGCGCTGGAACAGGCTGCCCAGGGAGGCGGTAGAGTCTCCCACCCCAGAGACATTCAAAACCCGCCTGGAGGTCATCCTGTGCAACCTGCTGTAGGTGACCCTGCTCTGGCGGGGTGGTTGCACTACATGATCTCCAGAGCTCCTTTCCAACCCTAACCAATCTGTGATTCTGTGATCAGAGCTGTTCTTCGAAATCTGTTCCTAGGAAATCGCTGCGAGAAGGAGGATGCACCTGAGGAGCAGGCCTAAGATGGAGGATTGAACAAACAAGTAGCTCTTACCTGAGGAATCGGCTATCCCATGGAACAACTTCTGAGAAAGATTCTGCAACATTACTAGGGGTCCGCCAAAACATACAATTACTTGCCATGTTCCAGTTAAAGCCTAAACTATCGAGTTGGCATTTCTTTTTAAAAGTGTATAAAGAAGCGGTAATCGGCCAAATCCTCAAGCCACTGTAAATCAACACGATTTGCTTGCCTCCGCTGGAACACCCGCTCTCTATTTCAGTTCAGGAGCTAACACACACTATCTTAATATGCATTTAGGTTAATATTTGCACTTTGCAGGGCTAGGTAGATTGCACGGCTGGCACATATCAGACTAAATGTCACTTCCGAAAGCTAAGGGACCGAACCGGAAGCTGCCATTCAGAGGGACTACCTGACAACATGTGGAACCTCTCCGGAAAAGCCTTCCCACCTCAAGCAACTCCTTTTGATTAATCTTTCACATAGACAATACACGTTATATACACCGACACACCCCCCCGGCCTTTGCCTCCACAGATCCTGTGGTTGGCTAATTAAAGGAGGAGGTGTAACTATCAATCTAATCTGGCTTGTTCTCAAATTTACCATAATTTCCACACTTGAGAGGCTGGTGAAATGAAACAGCACTACTACACTTTCCCGTTCATCAGCCGGAAGCAGAACAACTCAGAGAACCGGGCGAAAAATAATTAGGATGCGGGATCAGGTGTTGCGCGCGTGCATCTGTGCCTGTACAGGGGCACGCAGGCACATGAGCATTCACGGGAGGCAGCAGCAGTAGCACGGGGGCAGATGAGCACCACCAGTCATTTGACCTCGACAGGTGAATGCTTGCAGATGTACTCACAGCACACTTATTAGAAGAGGCCCAAATGCCCGAGAAAACTGCCGTCAGTTTACGCCGGAATCAACAACGGCTTTTTAAACAACTACAGCCGCCAGAACGGTACAGGCGGCAGCACTGCAGGAGCTGCTCAGGAACTGCTGGGGCAACCCCAGCGCACCGGGTGCTCAGCGCGTGGCCCTGACCCCACCGCATGGCATGTCACCCTTGGGCAGGAAGCTTGACATTTTCTGGAAGCACCGGTGTCATTTCACGGGCTTTGCCGTCGCTTTGCGCTTGTGGGGTAACACTATAGAGTTTTTCGGAAAGTGTTGGAGCAACTTTGGTATCTTTTCCATTCAGGCACACTGGGAGTGAGCTGTGGGGCTGCTGCCAGGGGCTCTGCTCAGCACAGCATGGCTGGAGCTGGTCCAGGACCTCCTTCGAAAGACAGACTGGTCAGACACACAGCTATCCTGAATCATCAAGGATAATCCTATGTTCAAGCTCCTACGTTCCAGTTCAAGTTCAAGTTCCTACGTTCCAATTGGTGCCCGTTACGTAACGGTGTAACGGGTACAAACTGGAACCTAGGAACTTCTATCAAAGCATGAGGAGGAACTTCTTTACTTTGAGGGTGGCAGAGCCCTGGAACAGGCTGCCCAGGGAGGCGGTAGAGTCTCCCACCCCAGAGACATTCAAAACCCGCCTGGAGGTCATCCTGTGCAACCTGCTGTAGGTGACCCTGCTCTGGCAGGGGGGTTGGACTGGATGATCTCCAGAGCTCCTTTCCAACCCTAACCAATCTGTGATTCTGTGATCAGAGCTGTTCTTCGAAATCTGTTCCTAGGAAATCGCTGCGAGAAGGAGGATGCACCTGAGGAGCAGGCCTAAGATGGAGGATTGAACAAACAAGTAGCTCTTACCTGAGGAATCGGCTATCCCATGGAACAACTTCTGAGAAAGATTCTGCAACATTACTAGGGGTCCGCCAAAGCATACAATTTCTTGCCATGTTCCAGTTAAAGCCTAAACTATCGAGTTGGCATTTCTTTTTAAAAGTGTATAAAGAAGCGGTAATGGGCCAAATCCTCAAGCCACTGTAAATCAACACGATTTGCTTGCCTCCGCTGGAACACCCGCTCTCTATTTCAGTTCAGGAGCTAACACACACTATCTTAATATGCATTTAGGTTAATATTTGCACTTTGCAGGGCTAGGTAGATTGCACGGCTGGCACATATCAGACTAAATGTCACGTCCGAAAGCTAAGGGACCGAACCGGAAGCTGCCATTCAGAGGGACTACCTGACAACATGTGGAACCTCTCCGGAAAAGCCTTCCCACCTCAAGCAACTCCTTTTGATTAATCTTTCACATAGACAATACACGTTATATACACCGACAAACACCCCCGGCCTTTGCCTCCACAGATCCTGTGGTTGGCTAATTAAAGGAGGAGGTGTAACTATCAATCTAATCTCGCTTGTTCTCAAATTTACCATAATTTCCACACTTGAGAGGCTGGTGAAATGAAACAGCACTACTACACTTTCCCATTCATCAGCCGGAAGCAGAACAACTCAGAGAACCGGGCGAAAAATAATTAGGATGCGGGATCAGGTGTTGCGCGCGTGCATCTGTGCCTGTACAGGGGCACGCAGGCACATGAGCATTCACGGGAGGCAGCAGCAGTAGCACGGGGGCAGATGAGCACCACCAGTCATTTGACCTCGACAGGTGAATGCTTGCAGATGTACTCACAGCACACTTATTCGAAGAGGCCCAAATGCCCGAGAAAACTGCCGTCAGATTACGCCGGAAACAACAACGGCTTTTTAAACAACTACAGCCGCCAGAACGGTACCGGCGGCAGCACTGCAGGAGCTGCTCAGGAACCGCTGGGGCAACCCCAGCGCACCGGGTGCTCAGCGCGTGGCCCTGACCCCACCGCATGGCATGTCACCCTTGGGCACGAAGCTTGACATTTTCTGGAAGCACCGGTGTCATTTCACGGGCTTTGCCGTCGCTTTGCGCTTGTGGGGTAACACTATAGAGTTTTTCAGAAAGTGTTGGAGCAACTTTTGTACCTTTTCCATTCAGGCACACTGGGAGTGAGCTGTGGGGCTGCTGCCAGGGGCTCTGCTCAGCACAGCATGGCTGGAGCTGGCCCAGGACCTCCTTCGAAAGATAGACTGGTCAGACACACAGCTATCCTGAATCATCAAGGATAATCCTATGTTCAAGTTCAAGTTCCTACCTTCCAGTTCAAGTTCAAGTTCCTACGTTCCAATTGGTGCCCGTTACCTCTTGTCCTGGATCATCAAAGATGATCCAGGACAAGAGGTAACGGGTACAAACTGGAACCTAGGAACTTCTATCAAAGCATGAGGAGGAACTTCTTTACTTTGAGGGTGGCAGAGCGCTGGAACAGGCTTCCCGGGGAGGTGGTAGAGTCTCCGACCCCAGAGACATTCAAAACCCGCCTGGAGGTCATCCTCTGCAACCTGCTGTAGGTGACCCTGCTCTGGCAGGGGGGTTGGACTGGATGATCTCCAGAGCTCCTTTCCAACCCTAACCAATCTGTGATTCTGTGATCAGAGCTGTTCTTCGAAATCTGTTCCTAGGAAATCGCTGCGAGAAGGAGGATGCACCTGAGGAGCAGGCCTAAGATGGAGGATTGAACAAACAAGTAGCTCTTACCTGAGGAATCGGCTATCCCATGGAACAACTTCTGATAAAGTTTCTGCAACATTACTAGGGGTCCGCCAAAGCATACAATTTCTTGCCATGTTCCAGTTAAAGCCTAAACTATCGAGTTGGCATTTCTTTTTAAAAGTGTATAAAGAAGCGGTAATGGGCCAAATCCGCAAGCCACTCTAAATCAACACGATTTGCTTGCCTCCGCTGGAACACCCGCTCTCTATTTCAGTTCAGGAGCTAACACACAGTATCTTAATATGCATTTAGGTTAATATTTGCACTTTGCAGGGCTAGGTAGATTGCACGGCTGGCACATATCAGACTAAATGTCACTTCCGAAAGCTAAGGGACCGAACCGGAAGCTGCCATTCAGAGGGACTACCTGACAACATGTGGAACCTCTCCGGAAAAGCCTTCCCACCTCAAGCAACTCCTTTTGATTAATCTTTCACATAGACAATACACGTTACTATTTTAAAAAGCTGAATTTTTAAGGACAGAATACCTTAACGAACAGAGGAAAATGTGAACCAATTAGCATCTTCAAGCACTCTGAGACGCAGGGAGAGAAGGCCTACATAGAGTAGCCAGGTCCCTTCAGAGACCACAGCTGTAGCCCCTCTCTGCAATGTTGCCTCCTGGCAGCTAGACCGGGTCCAACCCCAGGACCCAGACACACTGCCAGTCACTCCAGAGTGTCATTAAGATGCACGGCACCACGGCGCAATTCAAATCAATGTTTCTTTCCTGCACGTTGCAGCGGGCTAGGTAGCAAAGGTTGACGTGAAAAGTGGGAGAGCTGCCCAGTAACCGTGAGGTTTTGTATCACGCGAACTTAGAAAATGGTCTGGAATAAAGAATCTGTGCAGTATTGCCTTTCACACGGTGTCTAATCTCGTACCGCTAGACAACTTCAACTACGAGTATCTGGCAGAACTCGAGATGGTTTCACAAAGACTTGTCATCCTCCTTCACCAGATCACTCTCTAGAAGGCGTGAGGGATGGGGAGTTGAAATACATCATATTAGAATGAATAGAAATGGTAATGATCGGGCTCACCCACAACACTTCCGCTCTAAGTAATCAGTTAATTAACCCTGAATCGAGCGGGCTTGCTGGTCAGGAATACAGCAGTTGGATTGACAACAGCTTCCAGACTCCTGCTTCTCAAGGACAAGATTCGGTAACCCTTATTGATGTTAAACATTAGCTTACCCTGTGAGGAACCTCCAGAAATCAAGAGGGATCGTGCTACGTGAGGAAGACTGGCAGAATCTCATACCAATTTACAAGACAAGAAAGAACAGACAAGAAAGAACCTCCAGCACTCTCGCCATGGTAAACTCGTATGCCCCCCCTCCGACACCCCCCCCCGCCTTTGCCTCCACAGATCCTGTGGTTGGCTAATTAAAGGAGGAGGTGTAACTATCAATCTAATCTGGCTTGTTCTCAAATTTACCATAATTTCCACACTTGAGAGGCTGGTGAAATGAAACAGCACTACTACACTTTCCCATTCATCAGCCGGAAGCAGAACAACTCCGAGAACCGGGCGAAAAATAATTAGGATGCGGGATCAGGTGTTGCGCGCGTGCATCTGTGCCTGTACAGGGGCACGCAGGCACATGAGCATTCACGGGAGGCAGCAGCAGTAGCACGGGGGCAGATGAGCACCACCAGTCATTTGACCTCGACAGGTGAATGCTTGCAGATGTACTCACAGCACACTTATTAGAAGAGGCCCAAATGCCCGAGAAAACTGCCGTCAGATTACGCCGGAAACAACAACGGCTTTTTAAACAACTACAGCCGCCAGAACGGTACCGGCGGCAGCACTGCAGGAGCTGCTCAGGAACCGCTGGGGCAACCCCAGCGCACCGGGTGCTCAGCGCGTGGCCCTGACCCCACCGCATGGCATGCCACCCTTGGGCAGGAAGCTTGACATTTTCTGGAAGCACCGGTGTCATTTCACGGGCTTTGCTGTCGCTTTGCGCTTGTGGGGTAACACTATAGAGTTTTTCAGAAAGTGTTGGAGTAACTTTGGTACCTTTTCCATTCAGGCACACTGGGAGTGAGCTGTGGGGCTGCTGCCAGGGGCTCTGCTCAGCACAGCATGGCTGGAGCTGGCCCAGGACCTCCTTCGAAAGACACACTGGTCAGACACACAGCTATCCTGAATCATCAAGGATAATCCTATGTTCAAGTTCAAGTTCCTACCTTCCAGTTCAAGTTCAAGTTCCTACGTTCCAATTGGTGCCCGTTACCTCTTGTCCTGGATCATCAAAGATGATCCAGGACAAGAGGTAACGGGTACAAACTGGAACCTAGGAACTTCTATCAAAGCATGAGGAGGAACTTCTTTACTTTGAGGGTGGCAGAGCGCTGGAACAGGCTGCCCAGGGAGGCGGTAGAGTCTCCCACCCCAGAGACATTCAAAACCCGCCTGGAGGTCATCCTGTGCAACCTGCTGTAGGTGACCCTGCTCTGGCAGGGGGGTTGGACTGGATGATCTCCAGAGGTCCTTTCCAACCCTAACCAATCTGTGATTCTGTGATCAGAGCTGTTCTTCGAAATCTGTTCCTAGGAAATCGCTGCGAGAAGGAGGATGCACCTGAGGAGCAGGCCTAAGATGGAGGATTGAACAAACAAGTAGCTCTTACCTGAGGAATCGGCTATCCCATGGAACAACTTCTGAGAAAGATTCTGCAACATTACTAGGGGTCCGCCAAAACATACAATTACTTGCCATGTTCCAGTTAAAGCCTAAACTATCGAGTTGGCATTTCTTTTTAAAAGTGTATAAAGAAGCGGTAATGGGCCAAATCCTCAAGCCACTCTAAATCAACACGATTTGCTTGCCTCCACTGGAACACCCGCTCTCTATTTCAGTTCAGGAGCTAACACACAGTATCTTAATATGCATTTAGGTTAATATTTGCACTTTGCAGGGCTAGGTAGATTGCACGGCTGGCACATATCAGACTAAATGTCACTTCCGAAAGCTAAGGGACCGAACCGGAAGCTGCCATTCAGAGGGACTACCTGACAACATGTGGAACCTCTCCGGAAAAGCCTTCCCACCTCAAGCAACTCCTTTTGATTAATCTTTCACATAGACAATACACGTTACTATTTTAAAAAGCTGAATTTTTAAGGACAGAATACCTTAACGAACAGAGGAAAATGTGAACCAATTAGCATCTTCAAGCACTCTGAGACGCAGGGAGAGAAGGCCTACATAGAGTAGCCAGGTCCCTTCAGAGACCACAGCTGTAGCCCCTCTCTGCAATGTTGCCCCCTGGCAGCTAGACCGGGTCCAACCCCAGGACCCAGACACACTGCCAGTCACTCCAGAGTGTCATTAAGATGCACGGCACCACGGCGCAATTCAAATCAATGTTTCTTTCCTGCACGTTGCAGCGGGCGAGGTAGCAAAGGTTGACATGAAAAGTGGGAGAGCTGCCCAGTAACCATGAGGTTTTGTATCATGCGAACTTACAAAATGGTCTGGAATAAAGAATCTGTGCAGTATTGCCTTTCACACGGTGTCTAATCTCGCACCGCTAGACAACTTCAACTACGAGTATCTGGCAGAACTCGAGATGGTTTCACAAAGACTTGTCATCCTCCTTCACCAGATCACTCTCTGGAAGGCGTGAGGGAGGGGGAGTTGAAATACATCATATTAGAATGAATAGAAATGGTAATGATCGGGCTCTTCCACAACACTTCCGCTCTAAGTAATCAGTTAATTAACCCTGAATCGAGCGGGCTTGCTGGTCAGGAATACAGCAGTTGGATTGACAACAGCTTCCAGACTCCTGCTTCTCAAGGACAAGATTCGGTAACCCTTATTGATGTTAAACATTAGCTTACCCTGTGAGCAACCTCCAGAAATCAAGAGCGATTGTGCTACGTGAGGAAGACTGGCAGAATCTCATACCAATTTACAAGACAAGAAAGAACAGACAAGAAAGAACCTCCAGCAATCTCGCCATGGTAAAATCGTATGCCCCCCCACCGACACGCCCCCCGGCCTTTGCCTCCACAGATCCTGTGGTTGGCTAATTAAAGGAGGAGGTGTAACTATCAATCTAATCTGGCTTGTTCTCAAATTTACCATAATTTCCACACTTGAGAGGCTGGTGAAATGAAACAGCACTACTACACTTTCCCATTCATCAGCCGGAAGCAGAACAACTCAGAGAACCGGGCGAAAAATAATTAGGATGCGGGATCAGGTGTTGCGCGCGTGCATCTGTGCCTGTACAGGGGCACGCAGGCACATGAGCATTCACGGGAGGCAGCAGCAGTAGCACGGGGGCAGATGAGCACCACCAGTCATTTGACCTCGACAGGTGAATGCTTGCAGATGTACTCACAGCACACTTATTAGAAGAGGCCCAAATGCCCGAGAAAACTGCCGTCAGATTACGCCGGAAACAACAACGGCTTTTTAAACAACTACAGCCGCCAGAACGGTACCGGCGGCAGCACTGCAGGAGCTGCTCAGGAACCGCTGGGGCAACCCCAGCGCACCGGGTGCTCAGCGCGTGGCCCTGACCCCACCGCATGGCATGTCACCCTTGGGCAGGAAGCTTGACATTTTCTGGAAGCACCGGTGTCATTTCACGGGCTTTGCCGTCGCTTTGCGCTTGTGGGGTAACACTATAGAGTTTTTCAGAAAGTGTTGGAGCAACTTTGGTACCTTTTCCATTCAGGCACACTGGGAGTGAGGTGTGGGGCTGCTGCCAGGGGCTCTGCTCAGCACAGCATGGCTGGAGCTGACCCAGGACCTCCTTCGAAAGACAGACTGGTCAGACACACAGCTATCCTGAATCATCAAGGATAATCCTATGTTCAAGTTCCTACGTTCCAGTTCAAGTTCAAGTTCCTACGTTCCAATTGGTGCCCGTTACCTCTTGTCCTGGATCATCAAAGATGATCCAGGACAAGAGGTAACGGGTACAAACTGGAACGTAGGAACTTCTATCAATGCATGAGGAGGAACTTCTTTACTTTGAGGGTGGCAGAGCGCTGGAACAGGCTGCCCAGGGAAGCGGTAGAGTCTCCCACCCCAGAAACATTCAAAACCCGCCTGGAGGTCATCCTGTGCAACCTGCTGTAGGTGACCCTGCTCTGGCAGGGGGGTTGGGCTGGATGATCTCCAGAGCTCCTTTCCAACCCTAACTAATCTGTGATTCTGTGATCAGAGCTGTTCTTCGAAATCTGTTCCTAGGAAATCGCTGCGAGAAGGAGGATGCACCTGAGGAGCAGGCCTAAGATGGAGGATTGAACAAACAAGTAGCTCTTACCTGAGGAATCGGCTATCCCATGGAACAACTTCTGAGAAAGATTCTGCAACATTACTAGGGGTCTGCCAAAACATACAATTACTTGCCATGTTCCAGTTAAAGCCTAAACTATCGAGTTGGCATTTCTTTTTAAAAGTGTATAAAGAAGCGGTAATGGGCCAAATCCTCAAGCCACTGTAAATCAACACGATTTGCTTGCCTCCGCTGGAACACCTGCTCTCTATTTCAGTTCAGGAGCTAACACACAGTATCTTAATATGCATTTATGTTAATATTTGCACTTTGCAGGGCTAGGTAGATTGCACGGCTGGCACATATCAGACTAAATGTCACTTCCGAAAGCTAAGGGACCGAACCGGAAGCTGCCATTCAGAGGGACTACCTGACAACATGTGGAACCTCTCCGGAAAAGCCTTCCCACCTCAAGCAACTCCTTTTGATTAATCTTTCACATAGACAATACACATTACTATTTTAAAATCTGAATTGTTAAGGACAGAATACCTTAACGAACAGAGGAAAATGTGAACCAATTAGCATCTTCAAGCACTCTGAGACGCAGGGAGAGAAGGCCTACATAGAGTAGCCAGGTCCCTTCAGAGACCACAGCTGTAGCCCCTCTCTGCAATGTTGCCTCCTGGCAGCTAGACCGGTCCAACCCCAGGACCCAGACACACTGCCAGTCACTCCAGAGTGTCATTAAGATGCACGGCACCACGGCGCAATTCAAATAAATGTTTCTTTCCTGCACGTTGCAGCGGGCTAGGTAGCAAAGGTTGACGTGAAAAGTGGGAGAGCTGCCCAGTAACCGTGAGGTTTTGTATCATGCGAACTTAGAAAATGGTCTGGAATAAAGAATCTGTGCAGTATTGCCTTTCACACGGTGTCTAATCTCGTACCGCTAGACAACTTCAACTACGAGTATCTGGCAGAACTCGAGATGGTTTCACAAAGACTTGTCATCCTCCTTCACCAGATCACTCTCTGGAAGGCGTGAGGGAGGGGGAGTTGAAATACATCATATTAGAATGAATAGAAATGGTAATGATCGGGCTCACCCACAACACTTCCGCTCTAAGTAATCAGTTAATTAACCCTGAATCGAGCGGGCTTGCTGGTCAGGAATACAGCAGTTGGATTGACAACAGCTTCCAGACTCCTGCTTCTCAAGGACAAGATTCGGTAACCCTTATTGATGTTAAACATTAGCTTACCCTGTGAGGAACCTCCAGAAATCAAGAGGGATTGTGCTACGTGAGGAAGACTGGCAGAATCTCATACCAATTTACAAGACAAGAAAGAACAGACAAGAAAGAACCTCCAGCACTCTCGCCATGGTAAACTCGTATGCCCCCCCTCCGACACCCCCCCCCGCCTTTGCCTCCACAGATCCTGTGGTTGGCTAATTAAAGGAGGAGGTGTAACTATCAATCTAATCTGGCTTGTTCTCAAATTTACCATAATTTCCACACTTGAGAGGCTGGTGAAATGAAACAGCACTACTACACTTTCCCATTCATCAGCCGGAAGCAGAACAACTCCGAGAACCGGGCGAAAAATAATTAGGATGCGGGATCAGGTGTTGCGCGCGTGCATCTGTGCCTGTACAGGGGCACGCAGGCACATGAGCATTCACGGGAGGCAGCAGCAGTAGCACGGGGGCAGATGAGCACCACCAGTCATTTGACCTCGACAGGTGAATGCTTGCAGATGTACTCACAGCACACTTATTAGAAGAGGCCCAAATGCCCGAGAAAACTGCCGTCAGATTACGCCGGAAATAACAACGGCTTTTTAAACAACTACAGCCGCCAGAACGGTACCGGCGGCAGCACTGCAGGAGCTGCTCAGGAACCGCTGGGGCAACCCCAGCGCACCGGGTGCTCAGCGCGTGGCCCTGACCCCACCGCATGGCATGTCACCCTTGGGCAGGAAGCTTGACATTTTCTGGAAGCACCGGTGTCATTTCACGGGCTTTGCCGTTGCTTTGCGTTTGTGGGGTAACACTATAGAGTTTTTCAGAAAGTGTTGGAGTAACTTTGGTACCTTTTCCATTCAGGCACACTGGGAGTGAGCTGTGGGGCTGCTGCCAGGGGCTCTGCTCAGCACAGCATGGCTGGAGCTGGCCCAGGACCTCCTTCGAAAGACACACTGGTCAGACACACAGCTATCCTGAATCATCAAGGATAATCCTATGTTCAAGTTCAAGTTCCTACCTTCCAGTTCAAGTTCAAGTTCCTACGTTCCAATTGGTGCCCGTTACCTCCTGTCCATCATCTTTGATGATCCAGGACAAGAGGTAACGGGTACAAACTGGAACCTAGGAACTTCTATCAAAGCATGAGGAGGAACTTCTTTACTTTGAGGGTGGCAGAGCGCTGGAACAGGCTGCCCAGGGAGGCGGTAGAGTCTCCCACCCCAGAGACATTCAAAACCCGCCTGGAGGTCATCCTGTGCAACCTGCTGTAGGTGACCCTGCTCTGGCAGGGGGTTGGACTGGATGATCTCCAGAGGTCCTTTCCAACCCTAACCAATCTGTGATTCTGTGATCAGAGCTGTTCTTCGAAATCTGTTCCTAGGAAATCGCTGCGAGAAGGAGGATGCACCTGAGGAGCAGGCCTAAGATGGAGGATTGAACAAACAAGTAGCTCTTACCTGAGGAATCGGCTATCCCATGGAACAACTTCTGAGAAAGATTCTGCAACATTACTAGGGGTCCGCCAAAGCATACAATTACTTGCCATGTTCCAGTTAAAGCCTAAACTATCGAGTTGGCATTTCTTTTTAAAAGTGTATAAAGAAGCGGTAATGGGCCAAATCCTCAAGCCACTGTAAATCAACACGATTTGCTTGCCTCCGCTGGAACACCTGCTCTCTATTTCAGTTCAGGAGCTAACACACAGTATCTTAATATGCATTTATGTTAATATTTGCACTTTGCAGGGCTAGGTAGATTGCACGGCTGGCACATATCAGACTAAATGTCACTTCCAAAAGCTAAGGGACCGAACCGGAAGCTGCCATTCAGAGGGACTACCTGACAACATGTGGAACCTCTCCGGAAAAGCCTTCCCACCTCAAGCAACTCCTTTTGATTAATCTTTCACATAGACAATACACATTACTATTTTAAAATCTGAATTGTTAAGGACAGAATACCTTAACGAACAGAGGAAAATGTGAACCAATTAGCATCTTCAAGCACTCTGAGACGCAGGGAGAGAAGGCCTACATAGAGTAGCCAGGTCCCTTCAGAGACCACAGCTGTAGCCCCTCTCTGCAATGTTGCCTCCTGGCAGCTAGACCGGTCCAACCCCAGGACCCAGACACACTGCCAGTCACTCCAGAGTGTCATTAAGATGCACGGCACCACGGCGCAATTCAAATAAATGTTTCTTTCCTGCACGTTGCAGCGGGCTAGGTAGCAAAGGTTGACGTGAAAAGTGGGAGAGCTGCCCAGTAACCGTGAGGTTTTGTATCATGCGAACTTAGAAAATGGTCTGGAATAAAGAATCTGTGCAGTATTGCCTTTCACACGGTGTCTAATCTCGTACCGCTAGACAACTTCAACTACGAGTATCTGGCAGAACTCGAGATGGTTTCACAAAGACTTGTCATCCTCCTTCACCAGATCACTCTCTGGAAGGCGTGAGGGAGGGGGAGTTGAAATACATCATATTAGAATGAATAGAAATGGTAATGATCGGGCTCACCCACAACACTTCCGCTCTAAGTAATCAGTTAATTAACCCTGAATCGAGCGGGCTTGCTGGTCAGGAATACAGCAGTTGGATTGACAACAGCTTCCAGACTCCTGCTTCTCAAGGACAAGATTCGGTAACCCTTATTGATGTTAAACATTAGCTTACCCTGTGAGGAACCTCCAGAAATCAAGAGGGATTGTGCTACGTGAGGAAGACTGGCAGAATCTCATACCAATTTACAAGACAAGAAAGAACAGACAAGAAAGAACCTCCAGCACTCTCGCCATGGTAAACTCGTATGCCCCCCCTCCGACACCCCCCCCCGCCTTTGCCTCCACAGATCCTGTGGTTGGCTAATTAAAGGAGGAGGTGTAACTATCAATCTAATCTGGCTTGTTCTCAAATTTACCATAATTTCCACACTTGAGAGGCTGGTGAAATGAAACAGCACTACTACACTTTCCCATTCATCAGCCGGAAGCAGAACAACTCCGAGAACCGGGCGAAAAATAATTAGGATGCGGGATCAGGTGTTGCGCGCGTGCATCTGTGCCTGTACAGGGGCACGCAGGCACATGAGCATTCACGGGAGGCAGCAGCAGTAGCACGGGGGCAGATGAGCACCACCAGTCATTTGACCTCGACAGGTGAATGCTTGCAGATGTACTCACAGCACACTTATTAGAAGAGGCCCAAATGCCCGAGAAAACTGCCGTCAGATTACGCCGGAAATAACAACGGCTTTTTAAACAACTACAGCCGCCAGAACGGTACCGGCGGCAGCACTGCAGGAGCTGCTCAGGAACCGCTGGGGCAACCCCAGCGCACCGGGTGCTCAGCGCGTGGCCCTGACCCCACCGCATGGCATGTCACCCTTGGGCAGGAAGCTTGACATTTTCTGGAAGCACCGGTGTCATTTCACGGGCTTTGCCGTTGCTTTGCGTTTGTGGGGTAACACTATAGAGTTTTTCAGAAAGTGTTGGAGTAACTTTGGTACCTTTTCCATTCAGGCACACTGGGAGTGAGCTGTGGGGCTGCTGCCAGGGGCTCTGCTCAGCACAGCATGGCTGGAGCTGGCCCAGGACTTCCTTCGAAAGACACACTGGTCAGACACACAGCTATCCTGAATCATCAAGGATAATCCTATGTTCAAGTTCAAGTTCCTACCTTCCAGTTCAAGTTCAAGTTCCTACGTTCCAATTGGTGCCCGTTACCTCCTGTCCATCATCTTTGATGATCCAGGACAAGAGGTAACGGGTACAAACTGGAACCTAGGAACTTCTATCAAAGCATGAGGAGGAACTTCTTTACTTTGAGGGTGGCAGAGCGCTGGAACAGGCTGCCCAGGGAGGCGGTAGAGTCTCCCACCCCAGAGACATTCAAAACCCGCCTGGAGGTCATCCTGTGCAACCTGCTGTAGGTGACCCTGCTCTGGCAGGGGGTTGGACTGGATGATCTCCAGAGGTCCTTTCCAACCCTAACCAATCTGTGATTCTGTGATCAGAGCTGTTCTTCGAAATCTGTTCCTAGGAAATCGCTGCGAGAAGGAGGATGCACCTGAGGAGCAGGCCTAAGATGGAGGATTGAACAAACAAGTAGCTCTTACCTGAGGAATCGGCTATCCCATGGAACAACTTCTGAGAAAGATTCTGCAACATTACTAGGGGTCCGCCAAAGCATACAATTACTTGCCATGTTCCAGTTAAAGCCTAAACTATCGAGTTGGCATTTCTTTTTAAAAGTGTATAAAGAAGCGGTAATGGGCCAAATCCTCAAGCCACTCTAAATCAACACGATTTGCTTGCCTCCACTGGAACACCCGCTCTCTATTTCAGTTCAGGAGCTAACACACAGTATCTTAATATGCATTTAGGTTAATATTTGCACTTTGCAGGGCTAGGTAGATTGCACGGCTGGCACATATCAGACTAAATGTCACTTCCGAAAGCTAAGGGACCGAACCGGAAGCTGCCATTCAGAGGGACTACCTGACAACATGTGGAACCTCTCCGGAAAAGCCTTCCCACCTCAAGCAACTCCTTTTGATTAATCTTTCACATAGACAATACACGTTACTATTTTAAAAAGCTGAATTTTTAAGGACAGAATACCTTAACGAACAGAGGAAAATGTGAACCAATTAGCATCTTCAAGCACTCTGAGACGCAGGGAGAGAAGGCCTACATAGAGTAGCCAGGTCCCTTCAGAGACCACAGCTGTAGCCCCTCTCTGCAATGTTGCCCCCTGGCAGCTAGACCGGGTCCAACCCCAGGACCCAGACACACTGCCAGTCACTCCAGAGTGTCATTAAGATGCACGGCACCACGGCGCAATTCAAATCAATGTTTCTTTCCTGCACGTTGCAGCGGGCGAGGTAGCAAAGGTTGACATGAAAAGTGGGAGAGCTGCCCAGTAACCATGAGGTTTTGTATCATGCGAACTTACAAAATGGTCTGGAATAAAGAATCTGTGCAGTATTGCCTTTCACACGGTGTCTAATCTCGCACCGCTAGACAACTTCAACTACGAGTATCTGGCAGAACTCGAGATGGTTTCACAAAGACTTGTCATCCTCCTTCACCAGATCACTCTCTGGAAGGCGTGAGGGAGGGGGAGTTGAAATACATCATATTAGAATGAATAGAAATGGTAATGATCGGGCTCTTCCACAACACTTCCGCTCTAAGTAATCAGTTAATTAACCCTGAATCGAGCGGGCTTGCTGGTCAGGAATACAGCAGTTGGATTGACAACAGCTTCCAGACTCCTGCTTCTCAAGGACAAGATTCGGTAACCCTTATTGATGTTAAACATTAGCTTACCCTGTGAGCAACCTCCAGAAATCAAGAGCGATTGTGCTACGTGAGGAAGACTGGCAGAATCTCATACCAATTTACAAGACAAGAAAGAACAGACAAGAAAGAACCTCCAGCAATCTCGCCATGGTAAAATCGTATGCCCCCCCACCGACACGCCCCCCGGCCTTTGCCTCCACAGATCCTGTGGTTGGCTAATTAAAGGAGGAGGTGTAACTATCAATCTAATCTGGCTTGTTCTCAAATTTACCATAATTTCCACACTTGAGAGGCTGGTGAAATGAAACAGCACTACTACACTTTCCCATTCATCAGCCGGAAGCAGAACAACTCCGAGAACCGGGCGAAAAATAATTAGGATGCGGGATCAGGTGTTGCGCGCGTGCATCTGTGCCTGTACAGGGGCACGCAGGCACATGAGCATTCACGGGAGGCAGCAGCAGTAGCACGGGGGCAGATGAGCACCACCAGTCATTTGACCTCGACAGGTGAATGCTTGCAGATGTACTCACAGCACACTTATTAGAAGAGGCCCAAATGCCCGAGAAAACTGCCGTCAGATTACGCCGGAAACAACAACGGCTTTTTAAACAACTACAGCCGCCAGAACGGTACCGGCGGCAGCACTGCAGGAGCTGCTCAGGAACCGCTGGGGCAACCCCAGCGCACCGGGTGCTCAGCGCGTGGCCCTGACCCCACCGCATGGCATGTCACCCTTGGGCAGGAAGCTTGACATTTTCTGGAAGCACCGGTGTCATTTCACGGGCTTTGCCGTCGCTTTGCGCTTGTGGGGTAACACTATAGAGTTTTTCAGAAAGTGTTGGAGCAACTTTGGTACCTTTTCCATTCAGGCACACTGGGAGTGAGCTGTGGGGCTGCTGCCAGGGGCTCTGCTCAGCACAGCATGGCTGGAGCTGGTCCAGGACCTCCTTCGAAAGACAGACTGGTCAGACACACAGCTATCCTGAATCATCAAGGATAATCCTATGTTCAAGTTCCTACGTTCCAGTTCAAGTTCAAGTTCCTACGTTCCAATTGGTGCCCGTTACCTCTTGGCCTGGATCATCAAAGATGATCCAGGACAAGAGGTAACGGGTACAAACTGGAACCTAGGAACTTCTATCAAAGCATGAGGAGGAACTTCTTTACTTTGAGGGTGGCAGAGCGCTGGAACAGGCTGCCCAGGGAGGCGGTAGAGTCTCCCACCCCAGAAACATTCAAAACCCGCCTGGAGGTCATCCTGTGCAACCTGCTGTAGGTGACCCTGCTCTGGCAGGGGGGTTGGGCTGGATGATCTCCAGAGCTCCTTTCCAACCCTAACCAATCTGTGATTCTGTGATCAGAGCTGTTCTTCGAAATCTGTTCCTAGGAAATCGCTGCGAGAAGGAGGATGCACCTGAGGAGCAGGCCTAAGATGGAGGATTGAACAAACAAGTAGCTCTTACCTGAGGAATCGGCTATCCCATGGCCCTTTCTGCTTTCCTGAGGAATTCATCCT
The DNA here is from genome assembly GCF_965231255.1 of Vanellus vanellus. Classification (NCBI taxonomy): domain Eukaryota; kingdom Metazoa; phylum Chordata; class Aves; order Charadriiformes; family Charadriidae; genus Vanellus; species Vanellus vanellus. The sequence continues at coordinate 48,551 of NW_028127451.1, forward strand.
CAAAAGCACCTGTTTTCGCTTTCGGCATCCTCAGGAGCAAAAAAGACAGACGTACAGCTTTTGCTGCCACAGCAAAGGAGTCAGCGGGGAAAAGTGATGCTGGTTCTCACTGCCTCCTGGAACTCTTTCAAATGCCCCAGACAATTTGGCCCTCTCTGCTTTCCTGCGGACTCTATCCTCCAAAGCGCCTTTTTTCACTTTCGGCACCCTCCGCTGGTAAAAAGACAAACGTCCAGCTTTTGCTGCCACAGCAAAGGTGCCAGCGGGGAAAAGTGATGCTGGTTCTCACTGCCTCCTGGAACCCTTTCAAATGCCACAGACAATTTGGCCCTCTCTGCTTTCCTGCGGACTCCATCCTCAAAAGCACCTGTTTTCGCTTTCGGCAGCCTCCGGAGCAAAAAAGACAAACGTCCAGCTTTTGCTGCTACAGCAAAGGTGCCAGCGGGGAAAAATAATGCTGGTTCTCACTGCCTCCTGGAACTCTTTCAAATGCCACAGACAATTTGGCCCTCTCTGCTTTCCTGCGGACTCCATCCTCAAAAGGACCTGTTTTCGCTTTCAGCAGCCTCCGGAGCAAAAAAGACAAACGTCCAGCTTTTGCTGCCACAGCAAAGGTGCCAGCCGGGAAAAGTAATGCTGGTTCTCACTGCCTCCTGGAACCTCTTCAAATGCCACAGACAATTTGGCCCTCTCTGCTTTCCTGCGGACTCCATCCTCAAAAGCACCTGTTTTCGCTTTCGGCAGACTCCGGAGCAAAAAAGACAAACGTCCAGCTTTTGCTGCCACAGCAAAGGTGCCAGCGGGAAAAAGTAATGCTGGTTCTCACTGCCTCCTGGAACCCTTTCAAATGCCCCAGAGAATTTGGCCCTCTCTGCTTTCCTGCGGACTCTATCCTCCAAAGCGCCTTTTTTCACTATCGGGGCCCTCCGGAGCAAAAAAGACAAACGTCCAGCTTTTGCTGCCACAGCAAAGGTGCCAGCCGGGAAAAGTAATGCTGGTTCTCACTGCCTCCTGGAACTCTTTCAAATGCCCCAGAGAATTTGGCCCTCTCTGCTTTCCTGCGGACTCCATCCTCAAAAGCACCTCTTTTCGCTTTCGGCAGCCTCCGGAGCAAAAAAGACAAACGTCCAGCTTTTGCTGCCACAGCAAAGGTGCCAGCGGGAAAAAGTAATGCAGGTTCTCACTGCCTCCTGGAACTCTTTCAAATGCCACAGACAATTTGGCCCTCTCTGCTTTCCTGCGGACTCCATCCTCAAAAGCACCTGTTTTCGCTTTCGGCAGCCTCCGGAGCAAAAAAGACAAACGTCCAGCTTTTGCTGCCACAGCAAAGGTGCCAGCGGGAAAAAGTAATGCTGGTTCTCACTGCCTCCTGGAACTCTTTCAAATGCCACAGACAATTTGGCCCTCTCTGCTTTCCTGCGGACTCCATCCTCAAAAGCACCTGTTTTCGCTTTCGGCATCCTCCAGAGCAAAAAGACAAACGTCCAGCTTTTGCTGCCACAGCAAAGGTGCCAGCGGGGAAAAGTGATGCTGGTTCTCACTGCCTCCTGGAACCTCTTCAAATGCCCCAGACAATTTGGCCCTCTCTGCTTTCCTGCGGACTCCATCCTCAAAAGCACCTGTTTTCGCTTTCGGCAACCTCCGGAGCAAAAAAGACAAACGTCCAGCTTTTGCTGCCACAGCAAAGGTGCCAGCGGGGAAAAGTGATGCTGGTTCTCACTGCCTCCTGGAACCTCATCAAATGCCCCGGACAATTTGGCCCTCTCTGCTTTCCTGCGGACTCCATCCTCAAAAGCACCTGTTTTCGCTTTCGGCAACCTCCGGAGCAAAAAAGACAAACGTCCAGCTTTTGCTGCCACAGCAAAGGTGCCAGCGGGGAAAAGTGATGCTGGTTCTCACTGCCTCCTGGAACCTCATCAAATGCCCCGGACAATTTGGCCCTCTCTGCTTTCCTGCGGACTCCATCCTCAAAAGCACCTGTTTTCGCTTTCGGCAGCCTCCGGAGCAAAAAAGACAAACGTCCAGCTTTTGCTGCCACAGCAAAGGTGCCAGCCGGGAAAAGTAATGCTGGTTCTCACTGCCTCCTGGAACTCTTTCAAATGCCCCAGAGAATTTGGCCCTCTCTGCTTTCCTGCGGACTCCATCATCAAAAGCACCTCTTTTCGCTTTCGGCATCCTCCGGAGCAAAAAAGACAAACGTCCAGCTTTTGCTGCCACAGCAAAGGTGCCAGCGGGAAAAAGTAATGCAGGTTCTCACTGCCTCCTGGAACTCTTTCAAATGCCACAGACAATTTGGCCCTCTCTGCTTTCCTGCGGACTCCATCCTCAAAAGCACCTGTTTTCGCTTTCGGCAGCCTCCGGAGCAAAAAGACAAACGTCCAGCTTTTGCTGCCACAGCAAAGGTGCCAGCGGGGAAAAGTGATGCTGGTTCTCACTGCCTCCTGGAACCCTTTCAAATGCCCCAGAGAATTTGGCCCTCTCTGCTTTCCTGCGGACTCTATCCTCCAAAGCGCCTTTTTTCACTATCGGCGCCCTCCGGAGCAAAAAAGACAAACGTCCAGCTTTTGCTGCCACAGCAAAGGTGCCAGCCGGGAAAAGTAATGCTGGTTCTCACTGCCTCCTGGAACCTCATCAAATGCCCCGGACAATTTGGCCCTCTCTGCTTTCCTGCGGACTCCATCCTCAAAAGCACCTGTTTTCGCTTTCGGCAGCCTCCGGAGCAAAAAAGACAAACGTCCAGCTTTTGCTGCCACAGCAAAGGTGCCAGCCGGGAAAAGTAATGCTGGTTCTCACTGCCTCCTGGAACTCTTTCAAATGCCCCAGAGAATTTGGCCCTCTCTGCTTTCCTGCGGACTCCATCATCAAAAGCACCTCTTTTCGCTTTCGGCATCCTCCGGAGCAAAAAAGACAAACGTCCAGCTTTTGCTGCCACAGCAAAGGTGCCAGCGGGAAAAAGTAATGCAGGTTCTCACTGCCTCCTGGAACTCTTTCAAATGCCACAGACAATTTGGCCCTCTCTGCTTTCCTGCGGACTCCATCCTCAAAAGCACCTGTTTTCGCTTTCGGCAGCCTCCGGAGCAAAAAGACAAACGTCCAGCTTTTGCTGCCACAGCAAAGGTGCCAGCGGGGAAAAGTGATGCTGGTTCTCACTGCCTCCTGGAACCTCTTCAAATGCCCCAGACAATTTGGCCCTCTCTGCTTTCCTGCGGACTCCATCCTCAAAAGCACCTGTTTTCGCTTTCGACAACCTCCGGAGCAAAAAAGACAAACGTCCAGCTTTTGCTGCCACAGCCAAGGTGCCAGCGGGAAAAAGTAATGCTGGTTCTCACTGCCTCCTGGAACTCTTTCAAATGCCACAGACAATTTGGCCCTCTCTGCTTTCCTGCGGACTCCATCCTCAAAAGCACCTGTTTTCGCTTTCGGCAGCCTCCGGAGCAAAAAAGACAAACGTCCAGCTTTTGCTGCCACAGCAAAGGTGCCAGCGGGGAAAAGTAATGCTGGTTCTCACTGCCTCCTGGAACCCTTTCAAATGCCACAGACAATTTGGCCCTCTCTGCTTTCCTGCGGACTCCATCCTCAAAAGCACCTGTTTTCGCTTTCGGCAACCTCCGGAGCAAAAAAGACAAACGTCCACCTTTTGCTGCCACAGCAAAGGTGCCAGCGGGGAAAAGTAATGCTGGTTCTCACTGCCTCCTGGAACCTCTTCAAATGCCCCAGACAATTTGGCCCTCTCTGCTTTCCTGCGGACTCCATCCTCAAAAGCACCTCTTTTCGCTTTCGGCAACCTCCGGAGCAAAAAAGACAAACGTCCAGCTTTTGCTGCCACAGCAAAGGTGCCAGCGGGGAAAAGTAATGCTGGTTCTCACTGCCTCCTGGAACCCTTTCAAATGCCACAGACAATTTGGCCCTCTCTGCTTTCCTGCGGACTCCATCCTCCAAAGCGCCTTTTTTCACTATCGGCGCCCTCCGGTGGTAAAAAGACAAACGTCCAGCTTTTGCTGCCACAGCAAAGGTGCCAGCGGGGAAAAGTGATGCTGGTTCTCACTGCCTCCTGGAACCTCATCAAATGCCCCGGACAATTTGGCCCTCTCTGCTTTCCTGCGGACTCCATCCTCAAAAGCACCTGTTTTCGCTTTCGGCAGCCTCCGGAGCAAAAAAGACAAACGTCCAGCTTTTGCTGCCACAGCAAAGGTGCCAGCCGGGAAAAGTAATGCTGGTTCTCACTGCCTCCTGGAACCCTTTCAAATGCCACAGACAATTTGGCCCTCTCTGCTTTCCTGCGGACTCCATCCTCAAAAGCACCTCTTTTCGCTTTCGGCAGCCTCCGGAGCAAAAAAGACAAACGTCCAGCTTTTGCTGCCACAGCAAAGGTGCCAGCCGGGAAAAGTAATGCTGGTTCTCACTGCCTCCTGGAACTCCTTCAAATGCCCCAGACAATTTGGGCCTCTCTGCTTTCCTGCGGACTCCATCCTCCAAAGCGCCTTTTTTCACTATCGGCGCCCTCCGCTGGTAAAAAGACAAATGTCCAGCTTTTGCTGCCACAGCAAAGGTGCCAGCGGGGAAAAGTGATGCTGGTTCTCACTGCCTCCTAGAACCTCTTCAAATGCCACAGACAATTTGGCCCTCTCTGCTTTCCTGCGGACTCCATCCTCAAAAGCGCCTTTTTTCACTTTCGGCGCCCTCCGCTGGTAAAAAGACAAACGTCCAGCTTTTGCTGCCACAGCAAAGGTGCCAGCGGGGAAAAGTGATGCTGGTTCTCACTGCCTCCTGGAACCCTTTCAAATGCCACAGACAATTTGGCCCTCTCTGCTTTCCTGCGGACTCCATCCTCAAAAGCACCTGTTTTCGCTTTCGGCAGCCTCCGGAGCAAAAAAGACAAACGTCCAGCTTTTGCTGCTACAGCAAAGGTGCCAGCGGGGAAAAGTAATGCTGGTTCTCACTGCCTCCTGGAACCCTTTCAAATGCCCAGGACAATTTGGCCCTCTCTGCTTTCCTGCGGACTCCATCCTCAAAAGCACCTCTTTTCGCTTTCGGCAGCCTCCGGAGCAAAAAAGACAAACGTCCAGCTTTTGCTGCTACAGCAAAGGTGCCAGCGGGGAAAAATAATGCTGGTTCTCACTGCCTCCTGGAACCCTTTCAAATGCCCCAGACAATTTGGCCCTCTCTGCTTTCCTGCGGACTCCATCCTCAAAAGCACCTCTTTTCGCTTTCGGCATCCTCAGGAGCAAAAAAGACAAACGTCCAGCTTTTGCTGCCACAGCAAAGAAGCCAGCGGGAAAAAGTAATGCTGGTTCTCACTGCCTCCTGGAACCCTTTCAAATGCCCCAGACAATTTGGCCCTCTCTGCTTTCCTGCGGACTCCATCCTCAAAAGCACCTGTTTTCGCTTTCGGCAGCCTCCGGAGCAAAAAAGACAAACGTCCAGCTTTTGCTGCCACAGCAAAGGTGCCAGCGGGAAAAAGTAATGCTGGTTCTCACTGCCTCCTGGAACCCTTTCAAATGCCCCAGACAATTTGGCCCTCTCTGCTTTCCTGCGGACTCCATCGTCAAAAGCACCTGTTTTCGCTTTCGGCAGCCTCCGGAGCAAAAAAGACAAACGTCCAGCTTTTGCTGCCACAGCAAAGGTGCCAGCGGGGAAAAGTGATGCTGGTTCTCACTGCCTCCTGGAACCCTTTCAAATGCCACAGACAATTTGGCCCTCTCTGCTTTCCTGCGGACTCCATCCTCAAAAGCACCTCTTTTCGCTTTCGGCAGCCTCCGGAGCAAAAAAGACAAACGTCCAGCTTTTGCTGCTACAGCAAAGGTGCCAGCGGGGAAAAATAATGCTGGTTCTCACTGCCTCCTGGAACCCTTTCAAATGCCCCAGACAATTTGGCCCTCTCTGCTTTCCTGCGGACTCCATCCTCAAAAGGACCTGTTTTCGCTTTCGGCATCCTCAGGAGCAAAAAAGACAAACGTCCAGCTTTTGCTGCCACAGCAAAGGTGCCAGCGGGGAAAAGTTATGCTGGTCCTCATTGCCTCCTGGAACCTCTTCAAATGCCACAGACAATTTGGCCCTCTCTGCTTTCCTGCGGACTCTATCCTCAAAAGCACCTGTTTTCGCTTTCGGCAACCTCAGGAGCAAAAAAGACAAACGACCAGCTTTTGCTGCCACAGCAAAGGTGCCAGCGGGCAAAAGTAATGCTGGTTCTCACTGCCTCCTGGAACTCTTTCAAATGCCCCAGACAATTTGGCCCTCTCTGCTTTCCTGCGGACTCCATCCTCAAAAGCACCTGTTTTCGCTTTCGGCAGCCTCCGGAGCAAAAAAGACAAACGTCCAGCTTTTGCTGCCACAGCAAAAGTGCCAGCGGGCAAAAGTAATGCTGGTTCTCACTGCCTCCTGGAACCCTTTCAAATGCCCCAGGCAATTTGGCCCTCTCTGCTTTCCTGCGGACTCCATCCTCAAAAGTACCTCTTTTCGCTTTCGGCAGCCTCCAGAGCAAAAAAGACAAACGTCCAGGTTTTCCTGCCACAGCAGAGGTGCCAGCGGGGAAAAGTAATGCTGGTTCTCACTGCCTCCTGGAACCCTTTCAAATGCCCCAGACAATTTGGCCCTCTCTGCTTTCCTGCGGACTCCATCCTCAAAAGCACCTGTTTTCGCTTTCGGCAGCCTCCGGAGCAAAAACGACAAACGTCCAGCTTTTGCTGCCACAGCAAAGGTGCCAGCGGGAAAAGTAATGCTGGTTCTCACTGCGTCCTGGAACCTCTTCGAATGCCACAGACAATTTGGGCCTCTCTGCTTTCCTGCGGACTCCATCCTCAAAAGCACCTGTTTTCGCTTTCGGCAACCTCAGGAGCAAAAAAGACAAACGTCCACGTTTTCCTGCCACAGCAAAGGTGCCAGCGGGCAAAAGTAATGCTGGTTCTCACTGCCTCCTGGAACTCTTTCAAATGCCCCAGACAATTTGGCCCTCTCTGCTTTCCTGCGGACTCCATCCTCAAAAGCACCTGTTTTCGCTTTCGGCAGCCTCAGGAGCAAAAAAGACAAACGTCCAGCTTTTGCTGCCACAGCAAAGGTGCCAGCGGGGAAAAGTAATGCTGGTTCTCACTACCTCCTGCAACTCTTTCAAATGCCACAGACAATTTGGCCCTCTCTGCTTTCCTGCGGACTCCATCCTCAAAAGCACCTGTTTTCGCTTTCGGCAGCCTCCAGAGCAAAAAAGACAAACGTCCAGCTTTTGCTGCCACAGCAAAGGTGCCAGCGGGGAAAAGTTATGCTGGTCCTCATTGCCTCCTGGAACCTCTTCAAATGCCACAGACAATTTGGCCCTCTCTGCTTTCCTGCGGACTCCATCCTCAAAAGCACCTGTTTTCGCTTTCGGCAGCCTCCGGAGCAAAAAAGACAAACGTCCAGGTTTTGCTGCCACAGCAAAGGTGCCAGCGGGCAAAAGTAATGCTGGTTCTCACTGCCTCCTGGAACTCTTTCAAATGCCCCAGACAATTTGGCCCTCTCTGCTTTCCTGCGGACTCCATCCTCAAAAGCACCTGTTTTCGCTTTCGGCATCCTCAGGAGCAAAAAAGACAAACGTCCAGCTTTTGCTGCCACAGCAGAGGTTCCAGCGGGGAAAAGTAATGCTGGTTCTCACTGCCTCCTGGAACTCTTTCAAATGCCACAGACAATTTGGCCCTCTCTAATTTCCTGCGGACTCCATCCTCAAAAGCACCTGTTTTCGCTTTCGGCAGCCTCCGGAGCAAAAAAGACAAACGTCCAGCTTTTGCTGCCACAGCAAAAGTGCCAGCGGGCAAAAGTAATGCTGGTTCTCACTGCCTCCTGGAACCCTTTCAAATGCCCCAGGCAATTTGGCCCTCTCTGCTTTCCTGCGGACTCCATCCTCAAAAGTACCTCTTTTCGCTTTCGGCAGCCTCCAGAGCAAAAAAGACAAACGTCCAGCTTTTGCTGCCACAGCAAAGGTGCCAGCGGGGAAAAGTAATGCTGGTCCTCATTGCCTCCTGGAACCTCTTCAAAAGCCACAGACAATTTGGCCCTCTCTGCTTTCCTGCGGATTCCATCCTCAAAAGCACCTGTTTTCGCTTTCGGCATCTTCAGGAGCAAAAAAGACAAACGTCCAGCTTTTGCTGCCACAGCAGAGGTGCCAGCGGGGAAAAGTAATGCTGGTTCTCACTGCCTCCTGGAACTCTTTCAAATGCCCCAGACAATTTGGCCCTCTCTGCTTTCCTGCGGACTCCATCCTCAAAAGCACCTGTTTTCGCTTTCGGCAACCTCAGGAGCAAAAAAGACAAACGTCCAGCTTTTGCTGCCACAGCAGAGGTGCCAGCGGGGAAAAGTAATGCTGGTTCTCACTGCCTCCTGGAACCCTTTCAAATGCCCCAGACAATTTGGCCCTCTCTGCTTTCCTGCGGACTCCATCCTCAAAAGCACCTGTTTTCGCTTTCGGCAACCTCAGGAGCAAAAAAGACAAACGTCCAGCTTTTGCTGCCACAGCAGAGGTGCCAGCGGGGAAAAGTAATGCTGGTTCTCACTGCCTCCTGGAACCCTTTCAAATGCCCCAGACAATTTGGCCCTCTCTGCTTTCCTGCGGACTCCATCCTCAAAAGCACCTGTTTTCGGTTTCGGCAGCCTCAGGAGCAAAAAAGACAAACGTCCAGCTTTTGCTGCCACAGCAAAGGTGCCAGCGGGGAAAAGTAATGCTGGTTCTCACTACCTCCTGGAACCCTTTCAAATGCCACAGACAATTTGGCCCTCTCTGCTTTCCTGCGGACTCCATCCTCAAAAGCACCTGTTTTCGCTTTCGGCAACCTCAGGAGCAAAAAAGACAAACGTCCAGCTTTTGCTGCCACAGCAGAGGTGCCAGCGGGGAAAAGTAATGCTGGTTCTCACTGCCTCCTGGAACCCTTTCAAATGCCCCAGACAATTTGGCCCTCTCTGCTTTCCTGCGGACTCCATCCTCAAAAGCACCTGTTTTCGCTTTCGGCAGCCTCAGGAGCAAAAAAGACAAACGTCCAGCTTTTGCTGCCACAGCAAAGGTGCCAGCGGGGAAAAGTAATGCTGGTTCTCACTACCTCCTGCAACTCTTTCAAATGCCACAGACAATTTGGCCCTCTCTGCTTTCCTGCGGACTCCATCCTCAAAAGCACCTGTTTTCGCTTTCGGCAACCTCAGGAGCAAAAAAGACAAACGTCCAGCTTTTGCTGCCACAGCAAAGGTGCCAGCCGGGAAAAGTAATGCTGGTTCTCACTGCGTCCTGGAACCCTTTCAAATGCACCAGACTATTTGGCCCTCTCTGCTTTCCTGCGGACTCCATCCTCAAAAGCACCTGTTTTCGCTTTCGGCAGCCTCCGGAGCAAAAACGACAAACGTCCAGCTTTTGCTGCCACAGCAAAGGTGCCAGCGGGAAAAGTAATGCTGGTTCTCACTGCGTCCTGGAACCCTTTCAAATGCACCAGACTATTTGGCCCTCTCTGCTTTCCTGCGGACTCCATCCTCAAAAGCACCTGTTTTCGCTTTCGGCAGCCTCCGGAGCAAAAACGACAAACGTCCAGCTTTTGCTGCCGCAGCAAAGGTGCCAGCGGGGAAAAGTAATGCTGGTCCTCATTGCCTCCTGGAACCTCTTCAAAAGCCACAGACAATTTGTCCCTCTCTGCTTTCCTGCGGATTCCATCCTCAAAAGCACCTGTTTTCGCTTTCGGCATCTTCAGGAGCAAAAAAGACAAACGTCCAGCTTTTGCTGCCACAGCAGAGGTGCCAGCGGGGAAAAGTAATGCTGGTTCTCACTGCCTCCTGGAACCCTTTCAAATGCCCCAGACAATTTGGCCCTCTCTGCTTTCCTGCGGACTCCATCCTCAAAAGCACCTGTTTTCGCTTTCGGCAGCCTCCGGAGCAAAAAAGACAAACGTCCAGCTTTTGCTGCCACAGCAAAGGTGCCAGCGGGGAAAAGTTATGCTGGTCCTCATTGCCTCCTGGAACCTCTTCAAATGCCACAGACAATTTGGCCCTCTCTGCTTTCCTGCGGACTCCATCCTCAAAAGCACCTGTTTTCGCTTTCGGCAACTTCAGGAGCAAAAAAGACAAACGTCCAGGTTTTCCTGCCACAGCAAAGGTGCCAGCGGGCAAAAGTAATGCTGGTTCTCACTGCCTCCTGGAACTCTTTCAAATGCCCCAGACAATTTGGCCCTCTCTGCTTTCCTGCGGACTCCATCCTCAAAAGCACCTGTTTTCGCTTTCGGCAGCCTCCGGAGCAAAAAAGACAAACGTCCACGTTTTCCTGCCACAGCAAAGGTGCCAGCGGGCAAAAGTAATGCTGGTTCTCACTGCCTCCTGGAACTCTTTCAAATGCCCCAGACAATTTGGCCCTCTCTGCTTTCCTGCGGACTCCATCCTCAAAAGCACCTGTTTTCGCTTTCGGCAGCCTCCGGAGCAAAAAAGACAAACTTCCAGCTTTTGCTGCCACAGCAAAGGTGCCAGCGGGGAAAAGTAATGCTGGTTCTCACTACCTCCTGCAACTCTTTCAAATGCCACAGACAATTTGGCCCTCTCTGCTTTCCTGCGGACTCCATCCTCAAAAGCACCTGTTTTCGCTTTCGGCAGCCTCCAGAGCAAAAAAGACAAACGTCCAGCTTTTGCTGCCACAGCAAAGGTGCCAGCGGGGAAAAGCTATGCTGGTCCTCATTGCCTCCTGGAACCTCTTCAAATGCCACAGACAATTTGGCCCTCTCTGCTTTCCTGCGGACTCCATCCTCAAAAGCACCTGTTTTCGCTTTCGGCAACCTCAGGAGCAAAAAAGACAAACGTCCAGGTTTTGCTGCCACAGCAAAGGTGCCAGCGGGCAAAAGTAATGCTGGTTCTCACTGCCTCCTGGAACTCTTTCAAATGCCCCAGACAATTTGGCCCTCTCTGCTTTCCTGCGGACTCCATCCTCAAAAGCACTTGTTTTCGCTTTCGGCATCCTCAGGAGCAAAAAAGACAAACGTCCAGCTTTTGCTGCCACAGCAGAGGTGCCAGCGGGGAAAAGTAATGCTGGTTCTCACTGCCTCCTGGAACTCTTTCAAATGCCACAGACAATTTGGCCCTCTCTAATTTCCTGCGGACTCCATCCTCAAAAGCACCTGTTTTCGCTTTCGGCAGCCTCCGGAGCAAAAAAGACAAACGTCCAGCTTTTGCTGCCACAGCAAAAGTGCCAGCGGGCAAAAGTAATGCTGGTTCTCACTGCCTCCTGGAACCCTTTCAAATGCCCCAGGCAATTTGGCCCTCTCTGCTTTCCTGCGGACTCCATCCTCAAAAGTACCTCTTTTCGCTTTCGGCAGCCTCCAGAGCAAAAAAGACAAACGTCCAGCTTTTGCTGCCACAGCAAAGGTGCCAGCGGGGAAAAGTAATGCTGGTCCTCATTGCCTCCTGGAACCTCTTCAAAAGCCACAGACAATTTGGCCCTCTCTGCTTTCCTGCGGATTCCATCCTCAAAAGCACCTGTTTTCGCTTTCGGCATCTTCAGGAGCAAAAAAGACAAACGTCCAGCTTTTGCTGCCACAGCAGAGGTGCCAGCGGGGAAAAGTAATGCTGGTTCTCACTGCCTCCTGGAACTCTTTCAAATGCCCCAGACAATTTGGCCCTCTCTGCTTTCCTGCGGACTCCATCCTCAAAAGCACCTGTTTTCGCTTTCGGCAACCTCAGGAGCAAAAAAGACAAACGTCCAGCTTTTGCTGCCACAGCAGAGGTGCCAGCGGGGAAAAGTAATGCTGGTTCTCACTGCCTCCTGGAACCCTTTCAAATGCCCCAGACAATTTGGCCCTCTCTGCTTTCCTGCGGACTCCATCCTCAAAAGCACCTGTTTTCGCTTTCGGCAGCCTCAGGAGCAAAAAAGACAAACGTCCAGCTTTTGCTGCCACAGCAAAGGTGCCAGCGGGGAAAAGTAATGCTGGTTCTCACTACCTCCTGCAACTCTTTCAAATGCCACAGACAATTTGGCCCTCTCTGCTTTCCTGCGGACTCCATCCTCAAAAGCACCTGTTTTCGCTTTCGGCAACCTCAGGAGCAAAAAAGACAAACGTCCAGCTTTTGCTGCCACAGCAAAGGTGCCAGCCGGGAAAAGTAATGCTGGTTCTCACTGCGTCCTGGAACCCTTTCAAATGCACCAGACTATTTGGCCCTCTCTGCTTTCCTGCGGACTCCATCCTCAAAAGCACCTGTTTTCGCTTTCGGCAGCCTCCGGAGCAAAAACGACAAACGTCCAGCTTTTGCTGCCACAGCAAAGGTGCCAGCGGGAAAAGTAATGCTGGTTCTCACTGCGTCCTGGAACCTCTTCGAATGCCACAGACAATTTGGCCCTCTCTGCTTTCCTGCGGACTCCATCCTCAAAAGCACCTGTTTTCGCTTTCGGCAACCTCAGGAGCAAAAAAGACAAACGTCCAGCTTTTGCTGCCACAGCAAAGGTGCCAGCCGGGAAAAGTAATGCTGGTTCTCACTGCGTCCTGGAACCCTTTCAAATGCACCAGACTATTTGGCCCTCTCTGCTTTCCTGCGGACTCCATCCTCAAAAGCACCTGTTTTCGCTTTCGGCAGCCTCCGGAGCAAAAACGACAAACGTCCAGCTTTTGCTGCCACAGCAAAGGTGCCAGCGGGAAAAGTAATGCTGGTTCTCACTGCGTCCTGGAACCTCTTCGAATGCCACAGACAATTTGGGCCTCTCTGCTTTCCTGCGGACTCCATCCTCAAAAGCACCTCTTTTCGCTTTCGGCAGCCTCCGGAGCAAAAAAGACAAACGTCCAGCTTTTGCTGCCACAGCAAAGGTGCCAGCGGGGAAAAGTGATGCTGGTCCTCATTGCCTCCTGGAACCCTTTCAAATGCCCCAGACAATTTGGCCCTCTCTGCTTTCCTGCGGACTCCATCCTCAAAAGCACCTGTTTTCGCTTTCGGCAACCTCAGGAGCAAAAAAGACAAACGTCCAGCTTTTGCTGCCACAGCAGAGGTGCCAGCGGGGAAAAGTAATGCTGGTTCTCACTGCCTCCTGGAACCCTTTCAAATGCCCCAGACAATTTGGCCCTCTCTAATTTCCTGCGGACTCCATCCTCAAAAGCACCTGTTTTCGCTTTCGGCAGCCTCAGGAGCAAAAAAGACAAACGTCCAGCTTTTGCTGCCACAGCAAAGGTGCCAGCGGGGAAAAGTAATGCTGGTTCTCACTACCTCCTGCAACTCTTTCAAATGCCACAGACAATTTGGCCCTCTCTGCTTTCCTGCGGACTCCATCCTCAAAAGCACCTGTTTTCGCTTTCGGCAGCCTCCAGAGCAAAAAAGACAAACGTCCAGCTTTTGCTGCCACAGCAAAGGTGCCAGCGGGGAAAAGTTATGCTGGTCCTCATTGCCTCCTGGAACCTCTTCAAATGCCACAGACAATTTGGCCCTCTCTGCTTTCCTGCGGACTCCATCCTCAAAAGCACCTGTTTTCGCTTTCGGCAACCTCAGGAGCAAAAAAGACAAACGTCCAGGTTTTCCTGCCACAGCAAAGGTGCCAGCGGGCAAAAGTAATGCTGGTTCTCACTGCCTCCTGGAACTCTTTCAAATGCCCCAGACAATTTGGCCCTCTCTGCTTTCCTGCGGACTCCATCCTCAAAAGCACCTGTTTTCGCTTTCGGCAACCTCAGGAGCAAAAAAGACAAACGTCCAGCTTTTGCTGCCACAGCAGAGGTGCCAGCGGGGAAAAGTAATGCTGGTTCTCACTGCCTCCTGGAACTCTTTCAAATGCCACAGACAATTTGGCCCTCTCTAATTTCCTGCGGACTCCATCCTCAAAAGCAACTGTTTTCGCTTTCGGCAGCCTCCGGAGCAAAAAAGACAAACGTCCAGCTTTTGCTGCCACAGCAAAAGTGCCAGCGGGCAAAAGTAATGCTGGTTCTCACTGCCTCCTGGAACCCTTTCAAATGCCCCAGACAATTTGGCCCTCTCTGCTTTCCTGCGGACTCCATCCTCAAAAGCACCTGTTTTCGCTTTCGGCAGCCTCCGGAGCAAAAAAGACAAACGTCCAGCTTTTGCTGCCACAGCAAAGGTGCCAGCGGGGAAAAGTTATGCTGGTCCTCATTGCCTCCTGGAACCTCTTCAAATGCCACAGACAATTTGGCCCTCTCTGCTTTCCTGCGGACTCCATCCTCAAAAGCACCTGTTTTCGCTTTCGGCAACCTCAGGAGCAAAAAAGACAAACGTCCAGCTTTTGCTGCCACAGCAGAGGTGCCAGCGGGCAAAAGTAATGCTGGTTATCACTGCCTCCTGGAACCCTTTCAAATGCCCCAGACAATTTGGCCCTCTCTGCTTTCCTGCGGACTCCATCCTCAAAAGTACCTCTTTTCGCTTTCGGCAGCCTCCAGAGCAAAAAACACAAACGTCCAGCTTTTGCTGCCGCAGCAAAGGTGCCAGCAGGGAAAAGTAATGCTGGTTCTCACTGCCTCCTGGAACCCTTTCAAATGCCCCAGACAATTTGGCCCTCTCTACTTTCCTGCGGACTCCATCCTCAAAAGCACCTGTTTTCGCTTTCGGCAGCCTCCGGAGATGATCCAGGACAAGAGGTAACGGGTACAAACTGGAACCTAGGAACTTCTATCAAAGCATGAGGAGGAACTTCTTTACTTTGAGGGTGGCAGAGCGCTGGAACAGGCTGCCCAGGGAGGCGGTAGAGTCTCCCACCCCAGAGACATTCAAAACCCGCCTGGAGGTCATCCTGTGCAACCTGCTGTAGGTGACCCTGCTCTGGCAGGGGGGTTGGGCTGGATGATCTCCAGAGCTCCTTTCCAACCCTAACCAATCTGTTATTCTGTGATCAGAGCTGTTCTTTGAAATCTGTTCCTAGGAAATCGCTGCGAGAAGGAGGACGCACCTGAGGAGCAGGCCTAAGATGGAGGATTGAACAAACAACTAGCTCTTACCTGAGGAATCGGCTATCCCATGGAACAACTTCTGAGAAAGATTCTGCAACATTACTAGGGGTCCGCCAAAACATACAATTACTTTCCATGTTCCAGTTAAAGCCTAAACTATCGAGTTGGCATTTCTTTTTAAAAGTGTATAAAGAAGCGGTAATGGGCCAAATCCTCAAGCCACTCTAAATCAACACGATTTGCTTGCCTCCGCTGGAACACCCGCTCTCTATTGCAGTTCAGGAGCTAACACACAGTATCTTAATATGCATTTAGGTTAATATTTGCACTTTGCAGGGCTAGGTAGATTGCACGGCTGGCACATATCAGACTAAATGTCACTTCCGAAAGCTAAGGGACCGAACCGGAAGCTGCCATTCAGAGGGACTACCTGACAACATGTGGAACCTCTCCGGAAAAGCCTTCCCACCTCAAGCAACTCCTTTTGATTAATCTTTCACATAGACAATACACGTTATATACACCGACACACCCCCCCGGCCTTTGCCTCCACAGATCCTGTGGTTGGCTAATTAAAGGAGGAGGTGTAACTATCAATCTAATCTGGCTTGTTCTCAAATTTACCATAATTTCCACACTTGAGAGGCTGGTGAAATGAAACAGCACTACTACACTTTCCCATTCATCAGCCGGAAGCAGAACAACTCTGAGAACCGGGCGAAAAGTAATTAGGATGCGGGATCAGGTGTTGCGCGTGTGCATCTGTGCCTGTACAGGGGCACGCAGGCACATGAGCATTCACGGGAGGCAGCAGCAGTAGCACGGGGGGAGATGAGCACCACCAGTCATTTGACCTCGACAGGTGAATGCTTGCAGATGTACTCACAGCACACTTATTAGAAGAGGCCCAAATGCCCGAGAAAACTGCCGTCAGATTACGCCGGAAACAACAACGGCTTTTTAAACAACTACAGCCGCCAGAACGGTACCGGCAGCAGCACTGCAGGAGCTGCTCAGGAACCGCTGGGGCAACCCCAGCGCACCGGGTGCTCAGCGCGTGGCCCTGACCCCACCGCATTGCCGCGATTGAGAGACGGAGACCTAGCTGGGTGCACGCCAGATCTAACTTTATTGTTTTCAGCAACCATCTTTTATATGATCAAATATTCATTAGAAGACAGCGTGTTAGAGTCTGATTGGTTACACAGAAAATCTTCTCATACATATTACAAAAGCTGAGCTCCTAATTGGCCAGTCATTTCAGAGTCGTCCGTCTCTTTTCGCATCCTGTTGCCCAATTTCTTTCAACCACCAATTCCTTGTTCTATAAACAAAGCCAGGATGTTGCAGTCTGTTGTTCCTGATGTTTATCTTGTGACAGATAACAGTCTTGCCCAAGCAGAGGCTTTTTTCAAGGCGCTGCATTGTTCAAACTTTCTGTAGTTCGCGCTGCATGAGCTCCAGCACGTCCTTTTCGATTAGCTGGCTATCACTAGGAGTTCTTCCAAGGCTGATCAGATCATTCCCTTCATCTCCCCCCTCTTGTTGCACAATAAGGACCCGCTTCATTGAGTTTGCTATTAACCTCTGTAAACATTGCAACAGACAGGGTAAAAAGAGCAATAAAAGGACAAAGACAGCCAAAGCATACACAATTGTTTTTACCAGGCTTCTTAGCCAGCCAGACAAACCCCATCCTTTAAAAAGTTTGTCTAGCCAATCCCAGCTGTCATCCTGGTGGAGTTTAGAGACTCCTTCCTTAAGCTGCTGAATACTTGCGTGAATCGATTCAGAATGATCAGAAAGGTTCATACAACACATACCTTCAAAATCCTCACACCCATGGCCTTGTGCTAAAAGCAAAAAATCTATAGCAGCCCTATTTTGCAGTGTAGCATGGCGAACACTATCCACATCTAACAAGAGACCAGATAATGCCTTGCTGGTGGCATTTGTTTGCTTGGCAAGCCAACAGACAAGTTTATCTAAAGTTGCCAAGGCTTTCCCAGCAGCAGCCCCAGGCAACAAAAAAGAAGCAGCAAAGCGTTGACCAAAAGACCAAAATTCCACACTATCATCACAGTCAGGGGTATAGGTATGGACACTACGTTTTGCCCTATGAGAAAGGCGGTGTTGCAAAATCATAGACGTGTTGGGGGTCAAGACTGAGAGGCGTCCAAGACTGCAGGGACCCCCTTTTATATGAGAAGGGATGCTAGGCCAAGCCTTATCCCCACAAATAAAGAATATTCCGGGGGGTAATAAGAGGGGGACATTCGTAGATTTAGACACATTTAAGGCTGTGGAGTTACACCAAACACTAGCATTCCGGAAGACAGGGTGAACGGGAGAAACATCCCACACCTTAGACTGATTTTTTCCTGTATAATTAAATTTAAAACAAAGATCCATTTTTACTGATCCCAATAACTCAATTTCTTGCGGTTCCAAACTGGCCTGTGGGAGTCGGGGGGCCCACGCGTCCCAATATTTTATTATTTCCCTGACGTCTACTTTTCTTAAATCTTGGGGTACCGGCCATTCATCTAGCGGCAAGCCCACGAGACAGGTAGAGAAAGGGTTGTTCGGGGAAGCAGTAGATAGACACAAGGTATCCTGTCCCGTGAGATTTGCTAGTGTTACCCATACATTAACCTTGGGCAATGCTGGCGGGAACAGATTGCCCCATGCTCCTCCCATTATATTGGTCATAACTATTATTGGGAAAATTGACGTCGCCACCCCTTTTTCATTTTCCAAGCAAACCGCCTTTTGCATTCTCTCTTTGTACGGTCCCAGTCCTTTCTTAAGACGGGCCAGATGGCGGGTACCAGATTGGTCCTACTACACTCCAAGTCACAAACCAATATTTTTCCTGCTTGATCAGTCACTATTTTTGCCCAATCAGTAAGGCAGGAAAAGTATCGATCAGTGTCACCTAACTTGTGTCCTGTGACAAGCAGGAGTCTGGCCGTACTAATCTCTTTTTCTAAACAAATTTCACACCAGCGTCCAGCAAGCGTCGCCCGACGCCACCACTCCTTGTCACAAGTGTAACAAACACACAGGACCCAGGGGTCACAATGTCCACACAAGCCACAGGTAATGTTTCTAATGGGCACTTCACGACACTTATTCATAGAACGCTTATTTGTTCAGAACAGCCAGTTCCTTTTGCTCTGTTTCCTCGATGAGAGATTCTTCTACGTGATGATCAGGATTCTCCGGTGAGGTTTGCGGTAGGGGCTCGCGGAAGGGTCGCACGTTCTTAGCAGGAATCCACCTGGGACCCTTCTCTGTGGAGACAGAAGCATAACCTCTACCCCAGGTGATAAGAGGATAAGGTCCCACAATTTTACCTGTTTCTGGGTCTCGGACCAAGACTGGTGGCTTAATCCGCATTTCCAGCGAGGCGTTCATGTTAAAATGGCGAACTATAGGAGGATTGCTGTCTAATAAAGAACAGTTCAGAAAATTAAAAACATATAAAGCTTTCTGTAAGCGCTCCTCGGGGGTAGCAGTCCCTACTCCCCCTTTCTGCTGTAGTAAGAGGCGTTTTAAGGATTGATGGGAGCGCTCGATTAACGATTGTCCTGTAGGGGAGTGAGGAATTCCGGTGACATGATCGATTCCCCAGGAGTCAAAAAATTTTTTAATTGCTGCTGATATATATGCAGGACCGTTATCAGTCTTAATTTGGGAGGGTACACCTAAAGTGGCAAATGCACGTGCCAAATGCCTTTGGACATCGCGCGCCCTTTCTCCTGTATGGCAGGAGGCAAATAATGCGCCAGAGAAGGTATCAATGGAAGAATGAATATATTTTAGGTGGCCAAATTCTGAAAAGTGGGTGACATCGGTTTGCCAGAGTTGCAAACTCTGCAAACCCCTAGGGTTAACTCCTCCTGCTACTGAGGGAAAGGAGTGTTTTTGACAATCAGGCCATACAGCAATGATAGTCGTTGCTTGCTGAGTAGTAAGACTAAATTGTCGTTTAAGACCTCCAGCATTTTGGTGGAAAAAGGAATGACTTAATTTGGCTTGTGCTACACGGTCCGGTAACACTTGTACTGGTAATGTAAGCAGATCGGCTTGTCGATTTCCCTCTGCAATAAAACCAGGCAAAGAAGTATGAGACCTAACATGCATAATAAAATAAGGGTGAGGACGTGAGTCGAGGAGGTAAATAAGCTCCTGTAACAAAGAAAATAAGTCAGCATGTGAAACATCACGCAACAAAGATGCCTCGGCTCGCTCAACAATTCCTGTAACATAAGCAGAGTCTGTAACAATATTAAGTGGCATCGACCATTTTCTAAATGCGCGGACAACTGCTGCTAATTCTACTATTTGAGGAGAGCCTGGCACAGTCTCTATATCAGAGTCCCATTGTCCACTGTGGTTATCCCACCAGAGAATAACTGACTTGTGTGATTTTCCGGATCCGTCTGTAAATACAGTTAAGGCTTGCAGAGGTTGGTCACTTTTCTTTGGCTTGGACACCAGACGGAAGTCGGCGCTAAACAGTTTATGAGAAGGTGGGTGAGAAGAAAGCTGACCTGCGTAGCCGGCTACTGCTATACTGAAGGCCTCTGATTGTTGGTGGAGCCACTGCAGATATTCGTTTGCTATAGGCAAATAAATACAAATAAAATCTATTCCTGACAATGTTAATAAACGCCTCCGGGCTCGAATGATCAAAAATGCAAACATTTCATGCTGTGTTACGATAGTCTTTGTGGGCTGATTTGGCAAAAAGACCCATTCAATAATTAACAATGGATCGGATTTCTGAAAATCCCATTGAAATATCAAGGCGTAAGGCTGTCGAGCAGGATTTAAGATGATTAGATAAAAGGGTGACTCAGGAGCGCATCGGTGTGCTTGTCTAAGGGCAATTGCAGTTGCGACTCTTTGCAGAGAGTCAACAGCCTCAGGGCCGAGAGCCCGAGGGGAGTTTAAATTAGTATCTCCTTTAAGCAATTCAAACAAAGGACTTAAGTCTGCATTGGAAATTCCCAACAACGGTCGTACCCAATTAATTGTTCCTAACAACTTTTGCACATCATGCAAGTTTTTTATGTCTGCCCGAATTTGCAGGGGCTGAGGAACTATGGTTTGCGCTCGTATGCGCCAGCCTAGATATTTCCATGGTGCAATTTTTTGAATTTTTTCTGGCGCAATACAGAGACCTGCTGAATTAACAGCAGCTGTGACAAGGGCTACAGCTTCCTCCAGGACCTTGTGATGTTGTGCAGCCATCAGGATATCATCCATATAATGATACAATAAGACACTGGGCATCTTAGTCCTAACAGGACTAAGGACTTTGGCTACATACCATTGGCATATCGTAGGGCTATTTTTCATTCCTTGTGGCAGCACAACCCACTGATATCTTTGCAACGGGGCTTGCATGTTGACACTTGGAACTGAGAAGGCAAATTTAGGAGCATCATCCGGATGCAACGGAATATTAAAAAAGCAATCTTTAAGATCGATAACAGTTAAATGCCAATCTCGAGGGATCATAGTAGGGGATGGGAGCCCCGGTTGGAGGGCTCCCATGTCCTCCATCGCGTCATTGATTTTTCTAAGGTCATGGAGCAAGCGCCACTTGCCGGTTTGCTTTTTAATAACAAAGACAGGGGAATTCCAAGGACTAACAGAGGGTACAATGTGGCCTTTTGACAGTTGTTCTGTAACTAATTCCTGGAGAGCGCGAAGCTTTTCTAACGGTAGGGGCCATTGGTCAACCCAAACAGGGGTATTGGTTTTCCAAGTCAATTTCAGGGTGTCGCGCTCTTCAATGGCCCCACCTAAAAATGTGTCTGAATAGACATCCCCCACTGGGACAACACATCTCGTCCCCACAAGATCATAGGAACAGGCAACACAAAGGGCTTAACAGAAGCTACATGTCCCTCTGGGCCTTTAATTTGGATCAAATCCAAACTTTGTTGGCTATTACCAGTCCCTCCAATGCCCGCCAACGCCTGAGAAATATTAGCTAGAGGCCATTGCGGGGGCCATTTGGCCTGAGAGATTACTGTAACATCAGCTCCAGTATCAATGATTCCGCTTAACACTATTTGCTGTCCCTCGCGGGTAAGAGTACATTGACATACGGGCCTTCTCTGGGAAATGGATTGTACCCACAAGATTTGCGGGTTTCCCGTAGACCCAAAGCCCCCCTTCCTCTGTTGGGATTGAGTGGGGATAGGGGCGCCAGTCTCCTTGGGAATTAATATCAGTTGCGCTATACGGCTACCTTTCGGTATTGTACAGGGGGGGAATGGAGTCCATGCCATGATCTTAATCTCAACAATACTATCAGAGTCAATAACTCCCGGCAACACAAAAAGTCCTGACAAAGTTGTAGATGATCTTCCTAACAATAACGCTTGCGTTCCAGGGGGCAGAGGCCCCGAAACATTTGTAGATAATAGGTGGACCGAGGGATCGAGTACCGTTACTGTGTGGGCGGTTGCCAGGTCCAGTCCGGCGCTTCCGGCCGTTGCTGGACGAAGACTTGAGGCGCTACTGCCCCCCCCTGAGGGTTTGGGAATGTCTGCTGCGGCATTTGTGTCTGCACGCGTCGCTGCTCCGCGCTCCGTGATCGGTTTCCCTGGATTAATTGACCCTGCAAATCATACTTAGACCGACATTGATTAGCATAATGATGCCCTTTCTTACATCTGGGACAAATTCCCGGAGCTCGAGGTTTAGTACTGCCGTTAGCGGCTAAGCAATTTTTCTTCAAGTGACCAGGCTTACCGCACCCATAGCAGACACCCGGACCCATTGGGCCGCGCATAGCCGCAAAGGCAGCTGCCATGGCTTCATACTTATGATCCGCAGTACCAATCCTATTACAGGCTTCAACCATTTCAACTAGGGTGGGGTTTTGATTAGGGAGAGATTTCAAAAGTTTTTTGCAATCTGCATTAGCATTTTCCACAGCCAGTTTTAACAACAAAATTTCTCGAGCTTCCGCATTATCTATCTGACGTTCCAGAGCTTGTTTCAATCTGTCAATAAACTGCATATAGGGCTCCCGAGGTTCTTGTACGATAGTAGTAAAGGCCTTTTGCGGCTTTTGAGAGTCTGGGACTTTTCTTAGAGCCTTTCTAGCTTCTTCCCGTATCGCCTCAAGAGCTTCCCGTGGGATGTCCCGCGCCTGGGCAACTGGATTTGCCCATTGTCCCGTACCCGTAAGATGTTCTATAGTCAGTGCAGCAAGGCCTCCATTGTCGTGACCTACATAGGTCAGCAGAAGAGCTTGGAGTCCTCCCCTCCAATGCGATTCCCACAACGAGTACTGAGTGGGGGTTAGTAACAATTGTGCAAGGGACTTTAGATCATGCGGAGTCATCACATAAGTATCAAAAGCGGAGGACAGCAGGCTCGCAAAATATGGGGAGGAGAGCCCGTGCTCTGTGATAGTACGGCGTAGTTCCTTCACTACCGGGAAAGATAGAGGCTCCCATTGTGCCCCTCCCCCACGACCTTGATATATCACAGGAGCCACGATTGTCCGAGCTATGTCCAGTTCTCCCTCTTTCAAGGCTTGTCGCTTGATATTAGCCCATACATCGTGTGGGTCAGGGGGGTAAAGTTGTGGCTCCTTATCAGGGTCTATGGGTCCTGGGTCAAAGGGATCCTCCTCCGGGGGATACCCTGCCGCTCCCACCGTGAGGGGCCCTTTAGTATGCTCGGTACCTGGCGGGTTATCGGTGTCTCCAGCCTCTCTACCGTCCTTGCCCTCCTGCGCCTTTAAGGTTTCAAAAATAGTTCGCCACCACGGAAGCATACGCTGCGCTTCAACGTTTCCAGTTGTGGCTGCATGCCACAGTTTCACCCCTACATCATCCCACAGTTCCCGTGTAAAAATAGTGGAGGCAGTCACAGTGGGTATTTTTACTTGTACCCATTTAAGCATCATTTTAAGGTCTTGCCCAGAAATATTCTTTCCATGTTTCTTAAGAAGAGCTTTCATAAGCTCATATACGTCTCTCTCTGGGGAAGACGCTTGATTTCCCATGTTTCCCACAGCTCACCTATTCGTTCCAGAGGGATTCTTAGGCCGGCTCCTGCTTCCTTTCAGCAGCTCATTTAAAGTTCTGTGGGACTCGCAGCCTGCCACGCAGTTAGGTGGTTGTCGAACCCGGGAATCACGTCGGGGTCACCAATTTGCCGCGATTGAGAGACGGAGACCTAGCTGGGTGCACGCCAGATCTAACTTTATTGTTTTCAGCAACCATCTTTTATATGATCAAATATTCATTAGAAGACAGCGTGTTAGAGTCTGATTGGTTACACAGAAAATCATCTCATACATATTACAAAAGCTGAGCTCCTAATTGGCCAGTCATTTCAGAGTCGTCCGTCTCTTTTCGCATCCTGTTGCCCAATTTCTTTCAACCACCAATTCCTTGTTCTATAAACAAAGCCAGGATGTTGCAGTCTGTTGTTCCTGATGTTTATCTTGTGACAGATAACAGTCTTGCCCAAGCAGAGGCTTTTTTCAAGGCGCTGCATTGTTCAAACTTTCTGTAGTTCGCGCTGCATGAGCTCCAGCACGTCCTTTTCGATTAGCTGGCTATCACTAGGAGTTCTTCCAAGGCTGATCAGATCATTCCCTTCACCGCATGGCATGTCACCCTTGGGCAGGAAGCTTGGCATTTTCTGGAAGCACCGGTGTCATTTCACGGGCTTTGCCGTCGCTTTGCGCTTGTGGGGTAACACTATAGAGTTTTTCAGAAAGTGTTGGAGCAACTTTGGTACCTTTTCCATTCAGGCACACTGGGAGTGAGCTGTGGGGCTGCTGCCAGGGGCTCTGCTCAGCACAGCATGGCTGGAGCTGGCCCGGGACCTCCTTCGAAAGACAGACTGGTCAGACACACAGCTATCCTGAATCATCAAGGATAATCCTATGTTCAAGTTCAAGTTCCTACCTTCCAGTTCAAGTTCAAGTTCCTACGTTCCAATTGGTGCCCGTTACCTCTTGTCCTGGATCATCAAAGATGATCCAGGACAAGAGGTAACGGGTACAAACTGGAACCTAGGAACTTCTATCAAAGCATGAGGAGGAACTTCTTTACTTTGAGGGTGGCAGAGCGCTGGAACAGGCTGCCCAGGGAGGCGGTAGAGTCTCCCACCCCAGAAACATTCAAAACCCGCCTGGAGGTCATCCTGTGCAACCTGCTGTAGGTGACCCTGCTCTGGCAGGGGGGTTGGACTGGATGATCTCCAGAGCTCCTTTCCAACCCTAACCAATCTGTGATTCTGTGATCAGAGCTGTTCTTCGAAATCTGTTCCTAGGAAATCGCTGCGAGAAGGAGGATGCACCTGAGGAGCAGGCCTAAGATGGAGGATTGAACAAACAAGTAGCTCTTACCTGAGGAATCGGCTATCCCATGGAACAACTTCTGAGAAAGATTCTGCAACATTACTAGGGGTCCGCCAAAACATACAATTACTTGCCATGTTCCAGTTAAAGCCTAAACTATCGAGTTGGCATTTCTTTTTAAAAGTGTATAAAGAAGCGGTAATGGGCCAAATCCTCAAGCCACTGTAAATCAACACGATTTGCTTGCCTCCGCTGGAACACCCGCTCTCTATTTCAGTTCAGGAGCTAACACACACTATCTTAATATGCATTTAGGTTAATATTTGCACTTTGCAGGGCTAGGTAGATTGCACGGCTGGCACATATCAGACTAAATGTCACTTCCGAAAGCTAAGGGACCGAACCGGAAGCTGCCATTCAGAGGGACTACCTGACAACATGTGGAACCTCTCCGGAAAAGCCTTCCCACCTCAAGCAACTCCTTTTGATTAATCTTTCACATAGACAATACACGTTATATACACCGACACACCCCCCTGGCCTTTGCCTCCACAGATCCTGTGGTTGGCTAATTAAAGGAGGAGGTGTAACTATCAATCTAATCTGGCTTGTTCTCAAATTTACCATAATTTCCACACTTGAGAGGCTGGTGAAATGAAACAGCACTACTACACTTTCCCATTCATCAGCCGGAAGCAGAACAACTCAGAGAACCGGGCGAAAAATAATTAGGATGCGGGATCAGGTGTTGCGCGCGTGCATCTGTGCCTGTACAGGGGCACGCAGGCACATGAGCATTCACGGGAGGCAGCAGCAGCAGTAGCACGGGGGCAGATGAGCACCACCAGTCATTTGACCTCGACAGGTGAATGCTTGCAGATGTACTCACAGCACACTTATTAGAAGAGGCCCAAATGCCCGAGAAAACTGCCGTCAGATTACGCCGGAAACAACAACGGCTTTTTAAACAACTACAGCCGCCAGAACGGTACCGGCGGCAGCACTGCAGGAGCTGCTCAGGAACCGCTGGGGCAACCCCAGCGCACCGGGTGCTCAGCGTGTGGCCCTGACCCCACCGCATGGCTTGTCACCCTTGGGCAGGAAGCTTGACATTTTCTGGAAGCACCGGTGTCATTTCACGGGCTTTGCCGTCGCTTTGCGCTTGTGGGGTAACACTATAGAGTTTTTCAGAAAGTGTTGGAGCAACTTTGGTACCTTTTCCATTCAGGCACACTGGGAGTGAGGTGTGGGGCTGCTGCCAGGGGCTCTGCTCAGCACAGCATGGCTGGAGCTGGCCCAGGACCTCCTTCGAAAGACAGACTGGTCAGACACACAGCTATCCTGAATCATCAAGGATAATCCTATGTTCAAGTTCAAGTTCCTACCTTCCAGTTCAAGTTCAAGTTCCTACGTTCCAATTGGTGCCCGTTACCTCTTGTCCTGGATCATCAAAGATGATCCAGGAAAAGAGGTAACGGGTACAAACTGGAACCTAGGAACTTCTATCAAAGCATGAGGAGGAACTTCTTTACTTTGAGGGTGGCAGAGCGCTGGAACAGGCTGCCCAGGGAGGCGGTAGAGTCTCCCACCCCAGAAACATTCAAAACCCGCCTGGAGGTCATCCTGTGCAACCTGCTGTAGGTGACCCTGCTCTGGCAGGGGGGTTGGGCTGGATGATCTCCAGAGCTCCTTTCCAACCCTAACCAATCTGTGATTCTGTGATCAGAGCTGTTCTTCGAAATCTGTTTCTAGGAAATCGCTGCAAGAAGGAGGATGCACCTGAGGAGCAGGCCTAAGATGGAGGATTGAACAAACAAGTAGCTCTTACCTGAGGAATCGGCTATCCCATGGAACAACTTCTGAGAAAGATTCTGCAACATTACTAGGGGTCCGCCAAAACATACAATTACTTGCCATGTTCCAGTTAAAGCCTAAACTATCGAGTTGGCATTTCTTTTTAAAAGTGTATAAAGAAGCGGTAATGGGCCAAATCCTCAAGCCACTCTAAATCAACACGATTTGCTTGCCTCC
Source organism: Vanellus vanellus (assembly GCF_965231255.1). NCBI lineage: Eukaryota > Metazoa > Chordata > Aves > Charadriiformes > Charadriidae > Vanellus > Vanellus vanellus. The sequence goes on from NW_028127451.1 coordinate 74,789, forward strand.
GCTGGAACACCCGCTCTCTATTGCAGTTCAGGAGCTAACACACAGTATCTTAATATGCATTTAGGTTAATATTTGCACTTTGCAGGGCTAGGTAGATTGCACGGCTGGCACATATCAGACTAAATGTCACTTCCGAAAGCTAAGGGACCGAACCGGAAGCTGCCATTCAGAGGGACTACCTGACAACATGTGGAACCTCTCCGGAAAAGCCTTCCCACCTCAAGCAACTCCTTTTGATTAATCTTTCACATAGACAATACACGTTATATACACCGACACACCCCCCCGGCCTTTGCCTCCACAGATCCTGTGGTTGGCTAATTAAAGGAGGAGGTGTAACTATCAATCTAATCTGGCTTGTTCTCAAATTTACCATAATTTCCACACTTGAGAGGCTGGTGAAATGAAACAGCACTACTACACTTTCCCATTCATCAGCCGGAAGCAGAACAACTCAGAGAACCGGGCGAAAAATAATTAGGATGCGGGATCAGGTGTTGCGCGCGTGCATCTGTGCCTGTACAGGGGCACGCAGGCACATGAGCATTCACGGGAGGCAGCAGCAGTAGCACGGGGGCAGATGAGCACCACCAGTCATTTGACCTCGACAGGTGAATGCTTGCAGATGTACTCACAGCACACTTATTCGAAGAGGCCCAAATGCCCGAGAAAACTGCCGTCAGATTACGCCGGAAACAACAACGGCTTTTTAAACAACTACAGCCGCCAGAACGGTACCGGCGGCAGCACTGCAGGAGCTGCTCAGGAACCGCTGGGGCAACCCCAGCGCACCGGGTGCTCAGCGCGTGGCCCTGACCCCACCGCATGGCATGTCACCCTTGGGCAGGAAGCTTGACATTTTCTGGAAGCACCGGTGTCATTTCACGGGCTTTGCCGTCGCTTTGCGCTTGTGGGGTAACACTATAGAGTTTTTCAGAAAGTGTTGGAGCAACTTTGGTACCTTTTCCATTCAGGCACACTGGGAGTGAGCTGTGGGGCTGCTGCCAGGGGCTCTGCTCAGCACAGCATGGCTGGAGCTGGCCCAGGACCTCCTTCGAAAGACAGACTGGTCAGACACACAGCTATCCTGAATCATCAAGGATAATCCTATGTTCAAGTTCAAGTTCCTACCTTCCAGTTCAAGTTCAAGTTCCTACGTTCCAATTGGTGCCCGTTACCTCTTGTCCTGGATCATCAAAGATGATCCAGGACAAGAGGTAACGGGTACAAACTGGAACCTAGGAACTTCTATCAAAGCATGAGGAGGAACTTCTTTACTTTGAGGGTGGCAGAGCGCTGGAACAGGCTGCCCAGGGAGGCGGTAGAGTCTCCCACCCCAGAGACATTCATAACCCGCCTGGAGGTCATCCGGTGCAACCTGCTGTAGGTGACCCTGCTCTGGCAGGGGGTTGGACTGGATGATCTCCAGAGCTCCTTTCCAACCCTAACCAATCTGTGATTCTGTGATCAGAGCTGTTCTTCGAAATCTGTTCCTAGGAAATCGCTGCGAGAAGGAGGATGCACCTGAGGAGCAGGCCTAAGATGGAGGATTGAACAAACAAGTAGCTCTTACCTGAGGAAACGGCTATCCCATGGAACAACTTCTGAGAAAGATTCTGCAACATTACTAGGGGTCCGCCAAAAATACAATTACTTGCCATGTTTTAGTTAAAGCCTAAACTATCGAGTTGGCATTTCTTTTTAAAAGTGTATAAAGAAGCAGTAATGGGCCAAATCCTCAAGCCACTGTAAATCAACACGATTTGCTTGCCTCCGCTGGAACACCCGCTCTCTATTTCAGTTCAGGAGCTAACACACAGTATCTTAATATGCATTTAGGTTAATATTTGCACTTTGCAGGGCTAGGTAGATTGCACGGCTGGCACATATCAGACTAAATGTCACTTCCGAAAGCTAAGGGACCGAACCGGAAGCTGCCATTCAGAGGGACTACCTGACAACATGTGGAACCTCTCCGGAAAAGCCTTCCCACCTCAAGCAACTCCTTTTGATTAATCTTTAACATAGACAATACACCTTATATAAACCGACACACCCCCCCGGCCTTTGCCTCCACAGATCCTGTGGTTGGCTAATTAAAGGAGGAGGTGTAACTATCAATCTAATCTGGCTTGTTCTCAAATTTACCATAATTTCCACACTTGAGAGGCTGGTGAAATGAAACAGCACTACTACACTTTCCCATTCATCAGCCGGAAGCAGAACAACTCCGAGAACCGGGCGAAAAATAATTAGGATGCGGGATCAGGTGTTGCGCGCGTGCATCTGTGCCTGTACAGGGGCACGCAGGCACATGAGCATTCACGGGAGGCAGCAGCAGTAGCAAGGGGGCAGATGAGCACCACCAGTCATTTGACCTCGACAGGTGAATGCTTGCAGATGTACTCACAGCACACTTATTCGAAGAGGCCCAAATGCCCGAGAAAACTGCCGTCAGATTACGCCGGAAACAACAACGGCTTTTTAAACAACTACAGCCGCCAGAACGGTACCGGCGGCAGCACTGCAGGAGCTGCTCAGGAACCGCTGGGGCAACCCCAGCGCACCGGGTGCTCAGCGCGTGGCCCTGACCCCACCGCATGGCATGTCACCCTTGGGCAGGAAGCTTGACATTTTCTGGAAGCACCGGTGTCATTTCACGGGCTTTGCCGTCGCTTTGCGCTTGTGGGGTAACACTATAGAGTTTTTCAGAAAGTGTTGGAGCAACTTTGGTACCTTTTCCATTCAGGCACACTGGGAGTGAGGTGTGGGGCTGCTGCCAGGGGCTCTGCTCAGCACAGCATGGCTGGAGCTGGCCCAGGACCTCCTTCGAAAGACAGACTGGTCAGACACACAGCTATCCTGAATCATCAAGGATAATCCTATGTTCAAGTTCAAGTTCCTACCTTCCAGTTCAAGTTCAAGTTCCTACGTTCCAATTGGTGCCCGTTACCTCTTGTCCTGGATCATCAAAGATGATCCAGGACAAGAGGTAACGGGTACAAACTGGAACCTAGGAACTTCTATCAAAGCATGAAGAGGAACTTCTTTACTTTGAGGGTGGCAGAGCGCTGGAACAGGCTGCCCAGGGAGGCGGTAGAGTCTCCCACCCCAGAGACATTCATAACCCGCCTGGAGGTCATCCTGTGCAACCTGCTGTAGGTGACCCTGCTATGGCAGGGGGTTGGACTGGATGATCTCCAGAGCTCCTTTCCAACCCTAACCAATCTGTGATTCTGTGATCTGAGCTGTTCTTCGAAATCTGTTCCTAGGAAATCGCTGCGAGAAGGAGGATGCACCTGAGGAGCAGGCCTAAGATGGAGGATTGAACAAACAAGTAGCTCTTACCTGAGGAATCGGCTATCCCATGGAACAACTTCTGAGAAAGATTCTGCAACATTACTAGGGGTCCGCCAAAACATACAATTACTTGCCATGTTCCAGTTAAAGCCTAAACTATCGAGTTGGCATTTCTTTTTAAAAGTGTATAAAGAAGCAGTAATGGGCCAAATCCTCAAGCCACTGTAAATCAACACGATTTGCTTGCCTCCGCTGGAACACCCGCTTTCTATTTCAGTTCAGCAGCTAACACACAGTATCTTAATATGCATTTAGGTTAATATTTGCACTTTGCAGGGCTAGGTAGATTGCACGGCTGGCACATATCAGACTAAATGTCACTTCCGAAAGCTAAGGGACCGAACCGGAAGCTGCCATTCAGAGGGACTACCTGACAACATGTGGAACCTCTCCGGAAAAGCCTTCCCACCTCAAGCAACTCCTTTTGATTAATCTTTCACATAGACAATACACGTTACTATTTTAAAACGCTGAATTTTTAAGGACAGAATACCTTAACGAACAGAGGAAATTGTGAACCAATTAGCATCTTCAAGCACTCTGAGACGCAGGGAGAGAAGGCCTACATAGAGTAGCCAGGTCCCTTCAGAGACCACAGCTGTAGCCCCTCTCTGCAATGTTGCCTCCTGGCAGCTAGACCGGGTCCAACCCCAGGACCCAGACACACTGCCAGTCACTCCAGAGTGTCATTAAGATGCACGGCACCACGGCGCAATTCAAATCAATGTTTCTTTCCTGCACGTTGCAGCGGGCGAGGTAGCAAAGGTTGACATGAAAAGTGGGAGAGCTGCCCAGTAACCGTGAGGTTTTGTATCATGCGAACTTACAAAATGGTCTGGAATAAAGAATCTGTGCAGTATTGCCTTTCACACGGTGTCTAATCTCGCACCGCTAGACAACTTCAACTACGAGTATCTGGCAGAACTCGAGATGGTTTCACAAAGACTTGTCATCCTCCTTCACCAGATCACTCTCTGGAAGGCGTGAGGGAGGGGGAGTTGAAATACATCATATTAGAATGAATAGAAATGGTAATGATCGGGCTCTTCCACAACACTTCCGCTCTAAGTAATCAGTTAATTAACCCTGAATCGAGCGGGCTTGCTGGTGAGGAATACAGCAGTTGGATTGACAACAGCTTCCAGACTCCTGCTTCTCAAGGACAAGATTCGGTAACCCTTATTGATGTTAAACATTAGCTTACCCTGTGAGCAACCTCCAGAAATCAAGAGCGATTGTGCTACGTGAGGAAGACTGGCAGAATCTCATACCAATTTACAAGACAAGAAAGAACAGACAAGAAAGAACCTCCAGCAATCTCGCCATGGTAAAATCGTATGCCCCCCCACCGACACGCCCCCCGGCCTTTGCCTCCACAGATCCTGTGGTTGGCTAATTAAAGGAGGAGGTGTAACTATCAATCTAATCTGGCTTGTTCTCAAATTTACCATAATTTCCACACTTGAGAGGCTGGTGAAATGAAACAGCACTACTACACTTTCCCATTCATCAGCCGGAAGCAGAACAACTCAGAGAACCGGGTGAAAAATAATTAGGATGCGGGATCAGGTGTTGCGCGCGTGCATCTGTGCCTGTACAGGGGCACGCAGGCACATGAGCATTCACGGGAGGCAGCAGCAGTAGCACGGGGGCAGATGAGCACCACCAGTCATTTGACCTCGACAGGTGAATGCTTGCAGATGTACTCACAGCACACTTATTCGAAGAGGCCCAAATGCCCGAGAAAACTGCCGTCAGATTACGCCGGAAACAACAACGGCTTTTTAAACAACTACAGCCGCCAGAACGGTACCGGCGGCAGCACTGCAGGAGCTGCTCAGGAACCGCTGGGGCAACCCCAGCGCACCGGGTGCTCAGCGCGTGGCCCTGACCCCACCGCATGGCATGTCACCCTTGGGCAGGAAGCTTGACATTTTCTGGAAGCACCGGTGTCATTTCACGGGCTTTGCCGTCGCTTTGCGCTTGTGGGGTAACACTATAGAGTTTTTCAGAAAGTGTTGGAGCAACTTTGGTACCTTTTCCATTCAGGCACACTGGGAGTGAGCTGTGGGGCTGCTGCCAGGGGCTCTGCTCAGCACAGCATGGCTGGAGCTGGTCCAGGACCTCCTTCGAAAGACAGACTGGTCAGACACACAGCTATCCTGAATCATCAAGGATAATCCTATGTTCAAGTTCCTACGTTCCAGTTCAAGTTCAAGTTCCTACGTTCCAATTGGTGCCCGTTACCTCTTGTCCTGGATCATCAAAGATGATCCAGGACAAGAGGTAACGGGTACCAACTGGAACGTAGGAACTTCTATCAAAGCATGAGGAGGAACTTCTTTACTTTGAGGGTGGCAGAGCGCTGGAACAGGCTGCCCAGGGAGGCGGTAGAGTCTCCCACCCCAGAAACATTCAAAATCCGCCTGGAGGTCATCCTGTGAAACCTGCTGTAGGTGACCCTGCTCTGGCAGGGGGGTTGGGCTGGATGATCTCCAGAGGTCCTTTCCAACCCTAACTAATCTGTGATTCTGTGATCAGAGCTGTTCTTCGAAATCTGTTCCTAGGAAATCGCTGCGAGAAGGAGGATGCACCTGAGGAGCAGGCCTAAGATGGAGGATTGAACAAACAAGTAGCTCTTACCTGAGGAATCGGCTATCCCATGGAACAACTTCTGAGAAAGATTCTGCAACATTACTAGGGGTCCGCCAAAGCATACAATTTCTTGCCATGTTCCAGTTAAAGCCTAAACTATCGAGTTGGCATTTCTTTTTAGAAGTGTATATAGAAGCGGTAATGGGCCAAATCCTCAAGCCACTGTAAATCAACACGATTTGCTTGCCTCCGCTGGAACACCCGCTCTCTATTTCAGTTCAGGAGCTAACACACAGTATCTTAATATGCATTTAGGTTAATATTTGCACTTTGCAGGGCTAGGTAGATTGCACGGCTGGCACATATCAGACTAAATGTCACTTCCGAAAGCTAAGGGACCGAACCGGAAGCTGCCATTCAGAGGGACTACCTGACAACATGTGGAACCTCTCCGGAAAAGCCTTCCCACCTCAAGCAACTCCTTTTGATTAATCTTTCACATAGACAATACATGTTATATACACCGACACACCCCCCCGGCCTTTGCCTCCACAGATCCTGTGGTTGGCTAATTAAAGGAGGAGGTGTAACTATCAATCTAATCTGGCTTGTTCTCAAATTTACCATAATTTCCACACTTGAGAGGCTGGTGAAATGAAACAGCACTACTACACTTTCCCATTCATCAGCCGGAAGCAGAACAACTCAGAGAACCGGGCGAAAAATAATTAGGATGCGGGATCAGGTGTTGCGCGCGTGCATCTGTGCCTGTACAGGGGCACGCAGGCACATGAGCATTCACGGGAGGCAGCAGCAGCAGTAGCACGGGGGCAGATGAGCACCACCAGTCATTTGACCTCGACAGGTGAATGCTTGCAGATGTACTCACAGCACACTTATTAGAAGAGGCCCAAATGCCCGAGAAAACTGCCGTCAGATTACGCCGGAAACAACAACGGCTTTTTAAACAACTACAGCCGCCAGAACGGTACCGGCGGCAGCACTGCAGGAGCTGCTCAGGAACCGCTGGGGCAACCCCAGCGCACCGGGTGCTCAGCGTGTGGCCCTGACCCCACCGCATGGCTTGTCACCCTTGGGCAGGAAGCTTGACATTTTCTGGAAGCACCGGTGTCATTTCACGGGCTTTGCCGTCGCTTTGCGCTTGTGGGGTAACACTATAGAGTTTTTCAGAAAGTGTTGGAGCAACTTTGGTACCTTTTCCATTCAGGCACACTGGGAGTGAGGTGTGGGGCTGCTGCCAGGGGCTCTGCTCAGCACAGCATGGCTGGAGCTGGCCCAGGACCTCCTTCGAAAGACAGACTGGTCAGACACACAGCTATCCTGAATCATCAAGGATAATCCTATGTTCAAGTTCAAGTTCCTACCTTCCAGTTCAAGTTCAAGTTCCTACGTTCCAATTGGTGCCCGTTACCTCTTGTCCTGGATCATCAAAGATGATCCAGGAAAAGAGGTAACGGGTACAAACTGGAACCTAGGAACTTCTATCAAAGCATGAGGAGGAACTTCTTTACTTTGAGGGTGGCAGAGTGCTGGAACAGGCTGCCCAGGGAGGCGGTAGAGTCTCCCACCCCAGAAACATTCAAAACCCGCCTGGAGGTCATCCTGTGCAACCTGCTGTAGGTGACCCTGCTCTGGCAGGGGGGTTGGGCTGGATGATCTCCAGAGCTCCTTTCCAACCCTAACCAATCTGTGATTCTGTGATCAGAGCTGTTCTTCGAAATCTGTTTCTAGGAAATCGCTGCAAGAAGGAGGATGCACCTGAGGAGCAGGCCTAAGATGGAGGATTGAACAAACAAGTAGCTCTTACCTGAGGAATCGGCTATCCCATGGAACAACTTCTGAGAAAGATTCTGCAACATTACTAGGGGTCCGCCAAAACATACAATTACTTGCCATGTTCCAGTTAAAGCCTAAACTATCGAGTTGGCATTTCTTTTTAAAAGTGTATAAAGAAGCGGTAATGGGCCAAATCCTCAAGCCACTCTAAATCAACACGATTTGCTTGCCTCCGCTGGAACACCCGCTCTCTATTGCAGTTCAGGAGCTAACACACAGTATCTTAATATGCATTTAGGTTAATATTTGCACTTTGCAGGGCTAGGTAGATTGCACGGCTGGCACATATCAGACTAAATGTCACTTCCGAAAGCTAAGGGACCGAACCGGAAGCTGCCATTCAGAGGGACTACCTGACAACATGTGGAACCTCTCCGGAAAAGCCTTCCCACCTCAAGCAACTCCTTTTGATTAATCTTTCACATAGACAATACACGTTATATACACCGACACACCCCCCCGGCCTTTGCCTCCACAGATCCTGTGGTTGGCTAATTAAAGGAGGAGGTGTAACTATCAATCTAATCTGGCTTGTTCTCAAATTTACCATAATTTCCACACTTGAGAGGCTGGTGAAATGAAACAGCACTACTACACTTTCCCATTCATCAGCCGGAAGCAGAACAACTCAGAGAACCGGGCGAAAAATAATTAGGATGCGGGATCAGGTGTTGCGCGCGTGCATCTGTGCCTGTACAGGGGCACGCAGGCACATGAGCATTCACGGGAGGCAGCAGCAGTAGCACGGGGGCAGATGAGCACCACCAGTCATTTGACCTCGACAGGTGAATGCTTGCAGATGTACTCACAGCACACTTATTCGAAGAGGCCCAAATGCCCGAGAAAACTGCCGTCAGATTACGCCGGAAACAACAACGGCTTTTTAAACAACTACAGCCGCCAGAACGGTACCGGCGGCAGCACTGCAGGAGCTGCTCAGGAACCGCTGGGGCAACCCCAGCGCACCGGGTGCTCAGCGCGTGGCCCTGACCCCACCGCATGGCATGTCACCCTTGGGCAGGAAGCTTGACATTTTCTGGAAGCACCGGTGTCATTTCACGGGCTTTGCCGTCGCTTTGCGCTTGTGGGGTAACACTATAGAGTTTTTCAGAAAGTGTTGGAGCAACTTTGGTACCTTTTCCATTCAGGCACACTGGGAGTGAGCTGTGGGGCTGCTGCCAGGGGCTCTGCTCAGCACAGCATGGCTGGAGCTGGCCCAGGACCTCCTTCGAAAGACAGACTGGTCAGACACACAGCTATCCTGAATCATCAAGGATAATCCTATGTTCAAGTTCAAGTTCCTACCTTCCAGTTCAAGTTCAAGTTCCTACGTTCCAATTGGTGCCCGTTACCTCTTGTCCTGGATCATCAAAGATGATCCAGGACAAGAGGTAACGGGTACAAACTGGAACCTAGGAACTTCTATCAAAGCATGAGGAGGAACTTCTTTACTTTGAGGGTGGCAGAGCGCTGGAACAGGCTGCCCAGGGAGGCGGTAGAGTCTCCCACCCCAGAGACATTCATAACCCGCCTGGAGGTCATCCGGTGCAACCTGCTGTAGGTGACCCTGCTCTGGCAGGGGGTTGGACTGGATGATCTCCAGAGCTCCTTTCCAACCCTAACCAATCTGTGATTCTGTGATCAGAGCTGTTCTTCGAAATCTGTTCCTAGGAAATCGCTGCGAGAAGGAGGATGCACCTGAGGAGCAGGCCTAAGATGGAGGATTGAACAAACAAGTAGCTCTTACCTGAGGAAACGGCTATCCCATGGAACAACTTCTGAGAAAGATTCTGCAACATTACTAGGGGTCCGCCAAAAATACAATTACTTGCCATGTTTTAGTTAAAGCCTAAACTATCGAGTTGGCATTTCTTTTTAAAAGTGTATAAAGAAGCAGTAATGGGCCAAATCCTCAAGCCACTGTAAATCAACACGATTTGCTTGCCTCCGCTGGAACACCCGCTCTCTATTTCAGTTCAGGAGCTAACACACAGTATCTTAATATGCATTTAGGTTAATATTTGCACTTTGCAGGGCTAGGTAGATTGCACGGCTGGCACATATCAGACTAAATGTCACTTCCGAAAGCTAAGGGACCGAACCGGAAGCTGCCATTCAGAGGGACTACCTGACAACATGTGGAACCTCTCCGGAAAAGCCTTCCCACCTCAAGCAACTCCTTTTGATTAATCTTTAACATAGACAATACACCTTATATAAACCGACACACCCCCCCGGCCTTTGCCTCCACAGATCCTGTGGTTGGCTAATTAAAGGAGGAGGTGTAACTATCAATCTAATCTGGCTTGTTCTCAAATTTACCATAATTTCCACACTTGAGAGGCTGGTGAAATGAAACAGCACTACTACACTTTCCCATTCATCAGCCGGAAGCAGAACAACTCCGAGAACCGGGCGAAAAATAATTAGGATGCGGGATCAGGTGTTGCGCGCGTGCATCTGTGCCTGTACAGGGGCACGCAGGCACATGAGCATTCACGGGAGGCAGCAGCAGTAGCAAGGGGGCAGATGAGCACCACCAGTCATTTGACCTCGACAGGTGAATGCTTGCAGATGTACTCACAGCACACTTATTCGAAGAGGCCCAAATGCCCGAGAAAACTGCCGTCAGATTACGCCGGAAACAACAACGGCTTTTTAAACAACTACAGCCGCCAGAACGGTACCGGCGGCAGCACTGCAGGAGCTGCTCAGGAACCGCTGGGGCAACCCCAGCGCACCGGGTGCTCAGCGCGTGGCCCTGACCCCACCGCATGGCATGTCACCCTTGGGCAGGAAGCTTGACATTTTCTGGAAGCACCGGTGTCATTTCACGGGCTTTGCCGTCGCTTTGCGCTTGTGGGGTAACACTATAGAGTTTTTCAGAAAGTGTTGGAGCAACTTTGGTACCTTTTCCATTCAGGCACACTGGGAGTGAGGTGTGGGGCTGCTGCCAGGGGCTCTGCTCAGCACAGCATGGCTGGAGCTGGCCCAGGACCTCCTTCGAAAGACAGACTGGTCAGACACACAGCTATCCTGAATCATCAAGGATAATCCTATGTTCAAGTTCAAGTTCCTACCTTCCAGTTCAAGTTCAAGTTCCTACGTTCCAATTGGTGCCCGTTACCTCTTGTCCTGGATCATCAAAGATGATCCAGGACAAGAGGTAACGGGTACAAACTGGAACCTAGGAACTTCTATCAAAGCATGAAGAGGAACTTCTTTACTTTGAGGGTGGCAGAGCGCTGGAACAGGCTGCCCAGGGAGGCGGTAGAGTCTCCCACCCCAGAGACATTCATAACCCGCCTGGAGGTCATCCTGTGCAACCTGCTGTAGGTGACCCTGCTATGGCAGGGGGTTGGACTGGATGATCTCCAGAGCTCCTTTCCAACCCTAACCAATCTGTGATTCTGTGATCTGAGCTGTTCTTCGAAATCTGTTCCTAGGAAATCGCTGCGAGAAGGAGGATGCACCTGAGGAGCAGGCCTAAGATGGAGGATTGAACAAACAAGTAGCTCTTACCTGAGGAATCGGCTATCCCATGGAACAACTTCTGAGAAAGATTCTGCAACATTACTAGGGGTCCGCCAAAACATACAATTACTTGCCATGTTCCAGTTAAAGCCTAAACTATCGAGTTGGCATTTCTTTTTAAAAGTGTATAAAGAAGCAGTAATGGGCCAAATCCTCAAGCCACTGTAAATCAACACGATTTGCTTGCCTCCGCTGGAACACCCGCTTTCTATTTCAGTTCAGCAGCTAACACACAGTATCTTAATATGCATTTAGGTTAATATTTGCACTTTGCAGGGCTAGGTAGATTGCACGGCTGGCACATATCAGACTAAATGTCACTTCCGAAAGCTAAGGGACCGAACCGGAAGCTGCCATTCAGAGGGACTACCTGACAACATGTGGAACCTCTCCGGAAAAGCCTTCCCACCTCAAGCAACTCCTTTTGATTAATCTTTCACATAGACAATACACGTTACTATTTTAAAACGCTGAATTTTTAAGGACAGAATACCTTAACGAACAGAGGAAATTGTGAACCAATTAGCATCTTCAAGCACTCTGAGACGCAGGGAGAGAAGGCCTACATAGAGTAGCCAGGTCCCTTCAGAGACCACAGCTGTAGCCCCTCTCTGCAATGTTGCCTCCTGGCAGCTAGACCGGGTCCAACCCCAGGACCCAGACACACTGCCAGTCACTCCAGAGTGTCATTAAGATGCACGGCACCACGGCGCAATTCAAATCAATGTTTCTTTCCTGCACGTTGCAGCGGGCGAGGTAGCAAAGGTTGACATGAAAAGTGGGAGAGCTGCCCAGTAACCGTGAGGTTTTGTATCATGCGAACTTACAAAATGGTCTGGAATAAAGAATCTGTGCAGTATTGCCTTTCACACGGTGTCTAATCTCGCACCGCTAGACAACTTCAACTACGAGTATCTGGCAGAACTCGAGATGGTTTCACAAAGACTTGTCATCCTCCTTCACCAGATCACTCTCTGGAAGGCGTGAGGGAGGGGGAGTTGAAATACATCATATTAGAATGAATAGAAATGGTAATGATCGGGCTCTTCCACAACACTTCCGCTCTAAGTAATCAGTTAATTAACCCTGAATCGAGCGGGCTTGCTGGTCAGGAATACAGCAGTTGGATTGACAACAGCTTCCAGACTCCTGCTTCTCAAGGACAAGATTCGGTAACCCTTATTGATGTTAAACATTAGCTTACCCTGTGAGCAACCTCCAGAAATCAAGAGCGATTGTGCTACGTGAGGAAGACTGGCAGAATCTCATACCAATTTACAAGACAAGAAAGAACAGACAAGAAAGAACCTCCAGCAATCTCGCCATGGTAAAATCGTATGCCCCCCCACCGACACGCCCCCCGGCCTTTGCCTCCACAGATCCTGTGGTTGGCTAATTAAAGGAGGAGGTGTAACTATCAATCTAATCTGGCTTGTTCTCAAATTTACCATAATTTCCACACTTGAGAGGCTGGTGAAATGAAACAGCACTACTACACTTTCCCATTCATCAGCCGGAAGCAGAACAACTCAGAGAACCGGGTGAAAAATAATTAGGATGCGGGATCAGGTGTTGCGCGCGTGCATCTGTGCCTGTACAGGGGCACGCAGGCACATGAGCATTCACGGGAGGCAGCAGCAGTAGCACGGGGGCAGATGAGCACCACCAGTCATTTGACCTCGACAGGTGAATGCTTGCAGATGTACTCACAGCACACTTATTCGAAGAGGCCCAAATGCCCGAGAAAACTGCCGTCAGATTACGCCGGAAACAACAACGGCTTTTTAAACAACTACAGCCGCCAGAACGGTACCGGCGGCAGCACTGCAGGAGCTGCTCAGGAACCGCTGGGGCAACCCCAGCGCACCGGGTGCTCAGCGCGTGGCCCTGACCCCACCGCATGGCATGTCACCCTTGGGCAGGAAGCTTGACATTTTCTGGAAGCACCGGTGTCATTTCACGGGCTTTGCCGTCGCTTTGCGCTTGTGGGGTAACACTATAGAGTTTTTCAGAAAGTGTTGGAGCAACTTTGGTACCTTTTCCATTCAGGCACACTGGGAGTGAGCTGTGGGGCTGCTGCCAGGGGCTCTGCTCAGCACAGCATGGCTGGAGCTGGTCCAGGACCTCCTTCGAAAGACAGACTGGTCAGACACACAGCTATCCTGAATCATCAAGGATAATCCTATGTTCAAGTTCCTACGTTCCAGTTCAAGTTCAAGTTCCTACGTTCCAATTGGTGCCCGTTACCTCTTGTCCTGGATCATCAAAGATGATCCAGGACAAGAGGTAACGGGTACCAACTGGAACGTAGGAACTTCTATCAAAGCATGAGGAGGAACTTCTTTACTTTGAGGGTGGCAGAGCGCTGGAACAGGCTGCCCAGGGAGGCGGTAGAGTCTCCCACCCCAGAAACATTCAAAATCCGCCTGGAGGTCATCCTGTGAAACCTGCTGTAGGTGACCCTGCTCTGGCAGGGGGGTTGGGCTGGATGATCTCCAGAGGTCCTTTCCAACCCTAACTAATCTGTGATTCTGTGATCAGAGCTGTTCTTCGAAATCTGTTCCTAGGAAATCGCTGCGAGAAGGAGGATGCACCTGAGGAGCAGGCCTAAGATGGAGGATTGAACAAACAAGTAGCTCTTACCTGAGGAATCGGCTATCCCATGGAACAACTTCTGAGAAAGATTCTGCAACATTACTAGGGGTCCGCCAAAGCATACAATTTCTTGCCATGTTCCAGTTAAAGCCTAAACTATCGAGTTGGCATTTCTTTTTAGAAGTGTATATAGAAGCGGTAATGGGCCAAATCCTCAAGCCACTGTAAATCAACACGATTTGCTTGCCTCCGCTGGAACACCCGCTCTCTATTTCAGTTCAGGAGCTAACACACAGTATCTTAATATGCATTTAGGTTAATATTTGCACTTTGCAGGGCTAGGTAGATTGCACGGCTGGCACATATCAGACTAAATGTCACTTCCGAAAGCTAAGGGACCGAACCGGAAGCTGCCATTCAGAGGGACTACCTGACAACATGTGGAACCTCTCCGGAAAAGCCTTCCCACCTCAAGCAACTCCTTTTGATTAATCTTTCACATAGACAATACATGTTATATACACCGACACACCCCCCCGGCCTTTGCCTCCACAGATCCTGTGGTTGGCTAATTAAAGGAGGAGGTGTAACTATCAATCTAATCTGGCTTGTTCTCAAATTTACCATAATTTCCACACTTGAGAGGCTGGTGAAATGAAACAGCACTACTACACTTTCCCATTCATCAGCCGGAAGCAGAACAACTCCGAGAACCGGGCGAAAAATAATTAGGATGCGGGATCAGGTGTTGCGCGCGTGCATCTGTGCCTGTACAGGGGCACGCAGGCACATGAGCATTCACGGGAGGCAGCAGCAGTAGCACGGGGGCAGATGAGCACCACCACTCATTTGACCTCGACAGGTGAATGCTTGCAGATGTACTCACAGCACACTTATTCGAAGAGGCCCAAATGCCCGAGAAAACTGCCGTCAGATTACGCCGGAAACAACAACGGCTTTTTAAACAACTACAGCCGCCAGAACGGTACCGGCGGCAGCACTGCAGGAGCTGCTCAGGAACCGCTGGGGCAACCCCAGCGCACCGGGTGCTCAGCGCGTGGGCCTGACCCCACCGCATGGCATGTCACCCTTGGGCAGGAAGCTTGACATTTTCTGGAAGCACCGGTGTCATTTCACGGGCTTTGCCGTCGCTTTGCGCTTGTGGGGTAACACTATAGAGTTTTTCAGAAAGTGTTGGAGCAACTTTGGTACCTTTTCCATTCAGGCACACTGGGAGTGAGCTGTGGGGCTGCTGCCAGGGGCTCTGCTCAGCACAGCATAGCTGGAGCTGGCCCAGGACCTCCTTCGAAAGACAGACTGGTCAGACACACAGCTATCCTGAATCATCAAGGATAATCCTATGTTCAAGTTCAAGTTCCTACGTTCCAGTTCAAGTTCAAGTTCCTACGTTCCAATTGGTGCCCGTTACCTCTTGTCCTGGATCATCAAAGATGATCCAGGACAAGAGGTAACGGGTACAAACTGGAACCTAGGAACTTCTATCAAAGCATGAGGAGGAACTTCTTTACTTTGAGGGTGGCAGAGCGCTGGAACAGGCTGCCCAGGGAGGCGGTAGAGTCTCCCACCCCAGAGACATTCATAACCCGCCTGGAGGTCATCCTGTGCAACCTGCTGTAGGTGACCCTGCTATGGCAGGGGGTTGGACTGGATGATCTCCAGAGCTCCTTTCCAACCCTAACCAATCTGTGATTCTGTGATCAGAGCTGTTCTTCGAAATCTGTTCCTAGGAAATCGCTGCGAGAAGGAGGATGCACCTGAGGAGCAGGCCTAAGATGGAGGATTGAACAAACAAGTAGCTCTTACCTGAGGAATCGGCTATCCCATGGAACAACTTCTGAGAAAGATTCTGCAACATTACTAGGGGTCCGCCAAAACATACAATTACTTGCCATGTTCCAGTTAAAGCCTAAACTATCGAGTTGGCATTTCTTTTTAAAAGTGTATAAAGAAGCGGTAATGGGCCAAATCCTCAAGCCACTGTAAATCAACACGATTTGCTTGCCTCCGCTGGAACACCCGCTTTCTATTTCAGTTCAGGAGCTAACACACAGTATCTTAATATGCATTTAGGTTAATATTTGCACTTTGCAGGGCTAGGTAGATTGCACGGCTGGCACATATCAGACTAAATGTCACTTCCGAAAGCTAAGGGACCGAACCGGAAGCTGCCATTCAGAGGGACTACCTGACAACATGTGGAACCTCTCCGGAAAAGCCTTCCCACCTCAAGCAACTCCTTTTGATTAATCTTTCACATAGACAATACACGTTATATACACCGACACACCCCCCCGGCCTTTGCCTCCACAGATCCTGTGGTTGGCTAATTAAAGGAGGAGGTGTAACTATCAATCTAATCTCGCTTGTTCTCAAATTTACCATAATTTCCACACTTGAGAGGCTGGTGAAATGAAACAGCACTACTACACTTTCCCATTCATCAGCCGGA
This sequence comes from Vanellus vanellus, assembly GCF_965231255.1. Classification (NCBI taxonomy): domain Eukaryota; kingdom Metazoa; phylum Chordata; class Aves; order Charadriiformes; family Charadriidae; genus Vanellus; species Vanellus vanellus. Next base: position 91,200 of record NW_028127451.1, read on the forward strand.
AGCAGAACAACTCAGAGAACCGGGCGAAAAATAATTAGGATGCGGGATCAGGTGTTGCGCGCGTGCATCTGTGCCTGTACAGGGGCACGCAGGCACATGAGCATTCACGGGAGGCAGCAGCAGCAGTAGCACGGGGGCAGATGAGCACCACCAGTCATTTGACCTCGACAGGTGAATGCTTGCAGATGTACTCACAGCACACTTATTAGAAGAGGCCCAAATGCCCGAGAAAACTGCCGTCAGATTACGCCGGAAACAACAACGGCTTTTTAAACAACTACAGCCGCCAGAACGGTACCGGCGGCAGCACTGCAGGAGCTGCTCAGGAACCACTGGGGCAACCCCAGCGCACCGGGTGCTCAGCGCGTGGCCCTGACCCCACCGCATGGCATGTCACCCTTGGGCAGGAAGCTTGACATTTTCTGGAAGCACCGGTGTCATTTCACGGGCTTTGCCGTCGCTTTGCGCTTGTGGGGTAACACTATAGAGTTTTTCAGAAAGTGTTGGAGCAACTTTGGTACCTTTTCCATTCAGGCACACTGGGAGTGAGCTGTGGGGCTGCTGCCAGGGGCTCTGCTCAGCACAGCATAGCTGGAGCTGGCCCAGGACCTCCTTCGAAAGACAGACTGGTCAGACACACAGCTATCCTGAATCATCAAGGATAATCCTATGTTCAAGTTCAAGTTCCTACCTTCCAGTTCAAGTTCAAGTTCCTACGTTCCAATTGGTGCCCGTTACCTCTTGTCCTGGATCATCAAAGATGATCCAGGACAAGAGGTAACGGGTACAAACTGGAACCTAGGAACTTCTATCAAAGCATGAGGAGGAACTTCTTTACTTTGAGGGTGGCAGAGCGCTGGAACAGGCTGCCCAGGGAGGCGGTAGAGTCTCCCACCCCAGAGACATTCAAAACCCGCCTGGAGGTCATTCTGTGCAACCTGCTGTAGGTGACCCTGCTCTGGCAGGGGGGTTGGACTGGATGATCTCCAGAGCTCCTTTCCAACCCTAACCAATCTGTGATTCTGTGATCAGAGCTGTTCTTCGAAATCTGTTCCTAGGAAATCGCTGCGAGAAGGAGGATGCACCTGAGGAGCAGGCCTAAGATGGAGGATTGAACAAACAAGTAGCTCTTACCTGAGGAATCGGCTATCCCATGGAACAACTTCTGAGAAAGATTCTGCAACATTACTAGGGGTCCGCCAAAACATACAATTACTTGCCATGTTCCAGTTAAAGCCTAAACTATCGAGTTGGCATTTCTTTTTAAAAGTGTATAAAGAAGCGGTAATGGGCCAAATCCTCAAGCCACTGTAAATCAACACGATTTGCTTGCCTCCGCTGGAACACCCGCTCTCTATTTCAGTTCAGGAGCTAACACACACTATCTTAATATGCATTTATGTTAATATTTGCACTTTGCAGGGCTAGGTAGATTGCACGGCTGGCACATATCAGACTAAATGTCACTTCCGAAAGCTAAGGGACCGAACCGGAAGCTGCCATTCAGAGGGACTACCTGACAACATGTGGAACCTCTCCGGAAAAGCCTTCCCACCTCAAGCAACTCCTTTTGATTAATCTTTCACATAGACAATACACGTTATATACACCGACACACCCCCCCGGCCTTTGCCTCCACAGATCCTGTGGTTGGCTAATTAAAGGAGGAGGTGTAACTATCAATCTAATCTCGCTTGTTCTCAAATTTACCATAATTTCCACACTTGAGAGGCTGGTGAAATGAAACAGCACTACTACACTTTCCCATTCATCAGCCGGAAGCAGAACAACTCAGAGAACCGGGCGAAAAATAATTAGGATGCGGGATCAGGTGTTGCGCGCGTGCATCTGTGCCTGTACAGGGGCACGCAGGCACATGAGCATTCACGGGAGGCAGCAGCAGCAGTAGCACGGGGGCAGATGAGCACCACCAGTCATTTGACCTCGACAGGTGAATGCTTGCAGATGTACTCACAGCACACTTATTAGAAGAGGCCCAAATGCCCGAGAAAACTGCCGTCAGATTACGCCGGAAACAACAACGGCTTTTTAAACAACTACAGCCGCCAGAACGGTACCGGCGGCAGCACTGCAGGAGCTGCTCAGGAACCACTGGGGCAACCCCAGCGCACCGGGTGCTCAGCGCGTGGCCCTGACCCCACCGCATGGCATGTCACCCTTGGGCAGGAAGCTTGACATTTTCTGGAAGCACCGGTGTCATTTCACGGGCTTTGCCGTCGCTTTGCGCTTGTGGGGTAACACTATAGAGTTTTTCAGAAAGTGTTGGAGCAACTTTGGTACCTTTTCCATTCAGGCACACTGGGAGTGAGCTGTGGGGCTGCTGCCAGGGGCTCTGCTCAGCACAGCATAGCTGGAGCTGGCCCAGGACCTCCTTCGAAAGACAGACTGGTCAGACACACAGCTATCCTGAATCATCAAGGATAATCCTATGTTCAAGTTCAAGTTCCTACCTTCCAGTTCAAGTTCAAGTTCCTACGTTCCAATTGGTGCCCGTTACCTCTTGTCCTGGATCATCAAAGATGATCCAGGACAAGAGGTAACGGGTACAAACTGGAACCTAGGAACTTCTATCAAAGCATGAGGAGGAACTTCTTTACTTTGAGGGTGGCAGAGCGCTGGAACAGGCTGCCCAGGGAGGCGGTAGAGTCTCCCACCCCAGAGACATTCAAAACCCGCCTGGAGGTCATTCTGTGCAACCTGCTGTAGGTGACCCTGCTCTGGCAGGGGGGTTGGACTGGATGATCTCCAGAGCTCCTTTCCAACCCTAACCAATCTGTGATTCTGTGATCAGAGCTGTTCTTCGAAATCTGTTCCTAGGAAATCGCTGCGAGAAGGAGGATGCACCTGAGGAGCAGGCCTAAGATGGAGGATTGAACAAACAAGTAGCTCTTACCTGAGGAATCGGCTATCCCATGGAACAACTTCTGAGAAAGATTCTGCAACATTACTAGGGGTCCGCCAAAACATACAATTACTTGCCATGTTCCAGTTAAAGCCTAAACTATCGAGTTGGCATTTCTTTTTAAAAGTGTATAAAGAAGCGGTAATGGGCCAAATCCTCAAGCCACTGTAAATCAACACGATTTGCTTGCCTCCGCTGGAACACCCGCTCTCTATTTCAGTTCAGGAGCTAACACACACTATCTTAATATGCATTTATGTTAATATTTGCACTTTGCAGGGCTAGGTAGATTGCACGGCTGGCACATATCAGACTAAATGTCACTTCCGAAAGCTAAGGGACCGAACCGGAAGCTGCCATTCAGAGGGACTACCTGACAATATGTGGAACCTCTTCGGAAAAGCCTTCCCACCTCAAGCAACTCCTTTTGATTAATTTTTCACATAGACAATACACGTTATATACACCGACACACCCCCCCGGCCTTTGCCTCCACAGATCCTGTGGTTGGCTAATTAAAGGAGGAGGTGTAACTATCAATCTAATCTGGCTTGTTCTCAAATTTACCATAATTTCCACACTTGAGAGGCTGGTGAAATGAAACAGCACTACTACACTTTCCCATTCATCAGCCGGAAGCAGAACAACTCAGAGAACCGGGCGAAAAATAATTAGGATGCGGGATCAGGTGTTGCGCGCGTGCATCTGTGCCTGTACAGGGGCACGCAGGCACATGAGCATTCACGGGAGGCAGCAGCAGTAGCACGGGGGCAGATGAGCACCACCAGTCATTTGACCTCGACAGGTGAATGCTTGCAGATGTACTCACAGCACACTTATTAGAAGAGGCCCAAATGCCCGAGAAAACTGCCGTCAGATTACGCCGGAAACAACAACGGCTTTTTAAACAACTACAGCCGCCAGAACGGTACCGGCGGCAGCACTGCAGGAGCTGCTCAGGAACCGCTGGGGCAACCCCAGCGCACCGGGTGCTCAGCGCGTGGCCCTGACCCCACCGCATGGCATGTCACCCTTGGGCAGGAAGCTTGACATTTTCTGGAAGCACCGGTGTCATTTCACGGGCTTTGCCGTCGCTTTGCGCTTGTGGGGTAACACTATAGAGTTTTTCAGAAAGTGTTGGAGCAACTTTGGTACCTTTTCCATTCAGGCACACTGGGAGTGAGCTGTGGGGCTGCTGCCAGGGGCTCTGCTCAGCACAGCATGGCTGGAGCTGGTCCAGGACCTCCTTCAAAAGATAGACTGGTCAGACACACAGCTATCCTGAATCATCAAGGATAATCCTATGTTCAAGCTCCTACGTTCCAGTTCAAGTTCAAGTTCCTACGTTCCAATTGGCGCCCGTTACCTCTTGTCCTGGATCATCAAAGATGATCCAGGACAAGAGGTAACGGGTAGAAACTGGAACCTAGGAACTTCTATCAAAGCATGAGGAGGAACTTCTTTACTTTGAGGGTGGCAGAGCGCTGGAACAGGCTGCCCAGGGAGGCGGTAGAGTCTCCCACCCCAGAGACATTCAAAACCCGCCTGGAGGTCATCCTGTGCAACCTGCTGTAGGTGACCCTGCTCTGGCAGGGGGGTTGCACTACATGATCTCCAGAGCTCCTTTCCAACCCTAACCAATCTGTGATTCTGTGATCAGAGCTGTTCTTCGAAATCTGTTCCTAGGAAATCGCTGCGAGAAGAAGGACGCACCTGAGGAGCAGGCCTAAGATGGAGGATTGAACAAACAAGTAGCTCTTACCTGAGGAATCGGCTATCCCATGGAACAACTTCTGAGAAAGATTCTGCAACATTACTAGGGGTCCGCCAAAGCATACAATTACTTGCCATGTTCCAGTTAAAGCCTAAACTATCGAGTTGGCATTTCTTTTTAAAAGTGTATAAAGAAGCGGTAATGGGCCAAATCCTCAAGCCACTGTAAATCAACACGATTTGCTTGCCTCCGCTGGAACACCCGCTCTCTATTTCAGTTCAGGAGCTAACACACAGTATCTTAATATGCATTTAGGTTAATATTTGCACTTTGCAGGGCTAGGTAGATTGCACGGCTGGCACATATCAGACTAAATGTCACGTCCGAAAGCTAAGGGACCGAACCGGAAGCTGCCATTCAGATGGACTACCTGACAACATGTGGAACCTCTCCAGAAAAGCCTTCCCACCTCAAGCAACTCCTTTTGATTAATCTTTCACATAGACAATACACGTTATATACACCGACACACCCCCCCGGCCTTTGCCTCCACAGATCCTGTGGTTGGCTAATTAAAGGAGGAGGTGTAACTATCAATCTAATCTCGCTTGTTCTCAAATTTACCATAATTTCCACACTTGAGAGGCTGGTGAAATGAAACAGCACTACTACACTTTCCCATTCATCAGCCGGAAGCAGAACAACTCAGAGAACCGGGCGAAAAATAATTAGGATGCGGGATCAGGTGTTGCGCGCGTGCATCTGTGCCTGTACAGGGGCACGCAGGCACATGAGCATTCACGGGAGGCAGCAGCAGTAGCACGGGGGCAGATGAGCACCACCAGTCATTTGACCTCGACAGGTGAATGCTTGCAGATGTACTCACAGCACACTTATTAGAAGAGGCCCAAATGCCCGAGAAAACTGCCGTCAGATTACGCCGGAAACAACAACGGCTTTTTAAACAACTACAGCCGCCAGAACGGTACCGGCGGCAGCACTGCAGGAGCTGCTCAGGAACCGCTGGGGCAACCCCAGCGCACCGGGTGCTCAGCGCGTGGCCCTGACCCCACCGCATGGCATGTCACCCTTGGGCAGGAAGCTTGACATTTTCTGGAAGCACCGGTGTCATTTCACGGGCTTTGCCGTCGCTTTGCGCTTGTGGGGTAACACTATAGAGTTTTTCAGAAAGTGTTGGAGCAACTTTGGTACCTTTTCCATTCAGGCACACTGGGAGTGAGCTGTGGGGCTGCTGCCAGGGGCTCTGCTCAGCACAGCATGGCTGGAGCTGGTCCAGGACCTCCTTCAAAAGATAGACTGGTCAGACACACAGCTATCCTGAATCATCAAGGATAATCCTATGTTCAAGCTCCTACGTTCCAGTTCAAGTTCAAGTTCCTACGTTCCAATTGGCGCCCGTTACCTCTTGTCCTGGATCATCAAAGATGATCCAGGACAAGAGGTAACGGGTACAAACTGGAACCTAGGAACTTCTATCAAAGCATGAGGAGGAACTTCTTTACTTTGAGGGTGGCAGAGCGCTGGAACAGGCTGCCCAGGGAGGCGGTAGAGTCTCCCACCCCAGAGACATTCAAAACCCGCCTGGAGGTCATCCTGTGCAACCTGCTGTAGGTGACCCTGCTCTGGCAGGGGGGTTGCACTACATGATCTCCAGAGCTCCTTTCCAACCCTAACCAATCTGTGATTCTGTGATCAGAGCTGTTCTTCGAAATCTGTTCCTAGGAAATCGCTGCGAGAAGAAGGACGCACCTGAGGAGCAGGCCTAAGATGGAGGATTGAACAAACAAGTAGCTCTTACCTGAGGAATCGGCTATCCCATGGAACAACTTCTGAGAAAGATTCTGCAACATTACTAGGGGTCCGCCAAAGCATACAATTACTTGCCATGTTCCAGTTAAAGCCTAAACTATCGAGTTGGCATTTCTTTTTAAAAGTGTATAAAGAAGCGGTAATGGGCCAAATCCTCAAGCCACTGTAAATCAACACGATTTGCTTGCCTCCGCTGGAACACCCGCTCTCTATTTCAGTTCAGGAGCTAACACACAGTATCTTAATATGCATTTAGGTTAATATTTGCACTTTGCAGGGCTAGGTAGATTGCACGGCTGGCACATATCAGACTAAATGTCACGTCCGAAAGCTAAGGGACCGAACCGGAAGCTGCCATTCAGATGGACTACCTGACAACATGTGGAACCTCTCCAGAAAAGCCTTCCCACCTCAAGCAACTCCTTTTGATTAATCTTTCACATAGACAATACACGTTATATACACCGACACACCCCCCCGGCCTTTGCCTCCACAGATCCTGTGGTTGGCTAATTAAAGGAGGAGGTGTAACTATCAATCTAATCTCGCTTGTTCTCAAATTTACCATAATTTCCACACTTGAGAGGCTGGTGAAATGAAACAGCACTACTACACTTTCCCATTCATCAGCCGGAAGCAGAACAACTCAGAGAACCGGGCGAAAAATAATTAGGATGCGGGATCAGGTGTTGCGCGCGTGCATCTGTGCCTGTACAGGGGCACGCAGGCACATGAGCATTCACGGGAGGCAGCAGCAGTAGCACGGGGGGAGATGAGCACCACCAGTCATTTGACCTCGACAGGTGAATGCTTGCAGATGTACTTACAGCACACTTATTAGAAGAGGCCCAAATGCCCGAGAAAACTGCCGTCAGATTACGCCGGAAACAACAACGGCTTTTTAAACAAATACAGCTGACAGAACGGTACCGGCAGCAGCACTGCAGGAGCTGCTCAGGAACCGCTGGGGCAACCCCAGCGCACCGGGTGCTCAGCGCGTGGCCCTGACCCCACCGCATGGCATGTCACCCTTGGGCAGGAAGCTTGACATTTTCTGGAAGCACCGGTGTCATTTCACGGGCTTTGCCGTCGCTTTGCGCTTGTGGGGTAACACTATAGAGTTTTTCAGAAAGTGTTGGAGCAACTTTGGTACCTTTTCCATTCAGGCACACTGGGAGTGAGCTGTGGGGCTGCTGCCAGGGGCTCTGCTCAGCACAGCATGGCTGGAGCTGGTCCAGGACCTCCTTCGAAAGACAGACTGGTCAGACACACAGCTATCCTGAATCATCAAGGATAATCCTATGTTCAAGTTCCTACGTTCCAGTTCAAGTTCAAGTTCCTACGTTCCAATTGGTGCCCGTTATCTCTTGTCCTGGATCATCAAAGATGATCCAGGACAAGAGGTAACGGGTACAAACTGGAACCTAGGAACTTCTATCAAAGCATGAGGAGGAACTTCTTTACTTTGAGGGTGGCAGAGCACTGGAACAGGCTGCCCAGGGAGGCAGTAGAGTCTCCCACCCCAGAGACATTCAAAACCCGCCTGGAGGTCATCCGGTGCAACCTGCTGTAGGTGACCCTGCTCTGGCAGGGGGGTTGGGCTGGATGATCTCCAGAGGTCCTTTCCAACCCTAACCAATCTGTGATTCTGTGATCAGAGCTGTTCTTCGAAATCTGTTCCTAGGAAATCGCTGCGAGAAGGAGGATGCACCTGAGGAGCAGGCCTAAGATGGAGGATTGAACAAACAAGTAGCTCTTACCTGAGGAATCGGCTATCCCATGGAACAACTTCAGAGAAAGATTCTGCAACATTACTAGGGGTCCGCCAAAACATACAATTACTTGCCATGTTCCAGTTAAAGCCTAAACTATCGAGTTGGCATTTCTTTTTAAAAGTGTATAAAGAAGCGGTAATGGGCCAAATCCTCAAGCCACTGTAAATCAACACGATTTGCTTGCCTCCGCTGGAACACCCGCTCTCTATTTCAGTTCAGGAGCTAACACACAGTATCTTAATATGCATTTAGGTTAATATTTGCACTTTGCAGGGCTAGGTAGATTGCACGGCTGGCACATATCAGACTAAATGTCACTTCCGAAAGCTAAGGGACCGAACCGGAAGCTGCCATTCAGAGGGACTACCTGACAACATGTGGAACCTCTCCGGAAAAGCCTTCCCACCTCAAGCAACTCCTTTTGATTAATCTTTCACATAGACAATACACGTTATACACACCGACACACCCCCCCGGCCTTTGCCTCCACAGATCCTGTGGTTGGCTAATTAAAGGAGGAGGTGTAACTATCAATCTAATCTCGCTTGTTCTCAAATTTACCATAATTTCCACACTTGAGAGGCTGGTGAAATGAAACAGCACTACTACACTTTCCCATTCATCAGCCGGAAGCAGAACAACTCAGAGAACCGGGCGAAAAATAATTAGGATGCGGGATCAGGTGTTGCGCGGGTGCATCTGTGCCTGTACAGGGGCACGCAGGCACATGAGCATTCACGGGAGGCAGCAGCAGTAGCACGGGGGCAGATGAGCACCACCAGTCATTTGACCTCGACAGGTGAATGCTTGCAGATGTACTCACAGCACACTTATTCGAAGAGGCCCAAATGCCCGAGAAAACTGCCGTCAGATTACGCCGGAAACAACAACGGCTTTTTAAACAACTACAGCCGCCAGAACGGTACCGGCGGCAGCACTGCAGGAGCTGCTCAGGAACCGCTGGGGCAACCCCAGCGCACCGGGTGCTCAGCGCGTGGCCCTGACCCCACCGCATGGCATGTCACCCTTGGGCACGAAGCTTGACATTTTCTGGAAGCACCGGTGTCATTTCACGGGCTTTGCCGTCGCTTTGCGCTTGTGGGGTAACACTATAGAGTTTTTCAGAAAGTGTTGGAGCAACTTTGGTACCTTTTCCATTCAGGCACACTGGGAGTGAGCTGTGGGGCTGCTGCCAGGGGCTCTGCTCAGCACAGCATGGCTGGAGCTGGTCCAGGACCTCCTTCGAAAGACAGACTGGTCAGACACACAGCTATCCTGAATCATCAAGGATAATCCTATGTTCAAGTTCCTACGTTCCAGTTCAAGTTCAAGTTCCTACGTTCCAATTGGTGCCCGTTACCTCTTGTCCTGGATCATCAAAGATGATCCAGGACAAGAGGTAACGGGTACAAACTGGAACCTAGGAACTTCTATCAAAGCATGAGGAGGAACTTCTTTACTTTGAGGGTGGCAGAGCACTGGAACAGGCTGCCCAGGGAGGCGGTAGAGTCTCCCACCCCAGAGACATTCAAAACCCGCCTGGAGGTCATCCGGTGCAACCTGCTGTAGGTGACCCTGCTCTGGCAGGGGGGTTGGACTGGATGATCTCCAGAGCTCCTTTCCAACCCTAACCAATCTGTGATTCTGTGATCAGAGCTGTTCTTCGAAATCTGTTCCTAGGAAATCGCTGCGAGAAGGAGGATGCACCTGAGGAGCAGGCCTAAGATGGAGGATTGAACAAACAAGTAGCTCTTACCTGAGGAATCGGCTATCCCATGGAACAACTTCTGAGAAAGATTCTGCAACATTACTAGGGGTCCGCCAAAACATACAATTACTTGCCATGTTCCAGTTAAAGCCTAAACTATCGAGTTGGCATTTCTTTTTAAAAGTGTATAAAGAAGCGGTAATGGGCCAAATCCGCAAGCCACTGTAAATCAACACGATTTGCTTGCCTCCGCTGGAACACCCGCTCTCTATTGCAGTTCAGGAGCTAACACACAGTATCTTAATATGCATTTAGGTTAATATTTGCACTTTGCAGGGCTAGGTAGATTGCACGGCTGGCACATATCAGACTAAATGTCACTTCCGAAAGCTAAGGGACCGAACCGGAAGCTGCCATTCAGAGGGACTACCTGACAACATGTGGAACCTCTCCGGAAAAGCCTTCCCACCTCAAGCAACTCCTTTTGATTAATCTTTCACATAGACAATACATGTTATATACACCGACACACCCCCCCGGCCTTTGCCTCCACAGATCCTGTGGTTGGCTAATTAAAGGAGGAGGTGTAACTATCAATCTAATCTGGCTTGTTCTCAAATTTACCATAATTTCCACACTTGAGAGGCTGGTGAAATGAAACAGCACTACTACACTTTCCCATTCATCAGCCGGAAGCAGAACAACTCCGAGAACCGGGCGAAAAATAATTAGGATGCGGGATCAGGTGTTGCGCGCGTGCATCTGTGCCTGTACAGGGGCACGCAGGCACATGAGCATTCACGGGAGGCAGCAGCAGTAGCACGGGGGCAGATGAGCACCACCAGTCATTTGACCTCGACAGGTGAATGCTTGCAGATGTACTCACAGCACACTTATTCGAAGAGGCCCAAATGCCCGAGAAAACTGCCGTCAGATTACGCCGGAAACAACAACGGCTTTTTAAACAACTACAGCCGCCAGAACGGTACCGGCGGCAGCACTGCAGGAGCTGCTCAGGAACCGCTGGGGCAACCCCAGCGCACCGGGTGCTCAGCGCGTGGGCCTGACCCCACCGCATGGCATGTCACCCTTGGGCAGGAAGCTTGACATTTTCTGGAAGCACCGGTGTCATTTCACGGGCTTTGCCGTCGCTTTGCGCTTGTGGGGTAACACTATAGAGTTTTTCAGAAAGTGTTGGAGCAACTTTGGTACCTTTTCCATTCAGGCACACTGGGAGTGAGCTGTGGGGCTGCTGCCAGGGGCTCTGCTCAACACAGCATGGCTGGAGCTGGCCCAGGACCTCCTTCGAAAGACAGACTGGTCAGACACACAGCTATCCTGAATCATCAAGGATAATCCTATGTTCAAGTTCCTACGTTCCAGTTCAAGTTCAAGTTCCTACGTTCCAATTGGTGCCCGTTACCTCTTGGCCTGGATCATCAAAGATGATCCAGGACAAGAGGTAACGGGTACAAACTGGAACCTAGGAACTTCTATCAAAGCATGAGGAGGAACTTCTTTACTTTGAGGGTGGCAGAGCGCTGGAACAGGCTGCCCAGGGAGGCGGTAGAGTCTCCCACCCCAGAAACATTCAAAACCCGCCTGGAGGTCATCCTGTGCAACCTGCTGTAGGTGACCCTGCTCTGGCAGGGGGGTTGCACTACATGATCTCCAGAGCTCCTTTCCAACCCTAACTAATCTGTGATTCTGTGATCAGAGCTGTTCTTCGAAATCTGTTTCTAGGAAATCGCTGCGAGAAGGAGGATGCACCTGAGGAGCAGGCCTAAGATGGAGGATTGAACAAACAAGTAGCTCTTACCTGAGGAATCGGCTATCCCATGGAACAACTTCTGAGAAAGATTCTGCAACATTACTAGGGGTCCGCCAAAACATACAATTACTTGCCATGTTCCAGTTAAAGCCTAAACTATCGAGTTGGCATTTCTTTTTAAAAGTGTATAAAGAAGCAGTAATGGGCCAAATCTGCAAGCCACTGTAAATCAACACGATTTGCTTGCCTCCGCTGGAACACCCGCTCTCTATTGCAGTTCAGGAGCTAACACACAGTATCTTAATATGCATTTAGGTTAATATTTGCACTTTGCAGGGCTAGGTAGATTGCACGGCTGGCACATATCAGACTAAATGTCACTTCCGAAAGCTAAGGGACCGAACCGGAAGCTGCCATTCAGAGGGACTACCTGACAACATGTGGAACCTCTCCGGAAAAGCCTTCCCACCTCAAGCAACTCCTTTTGATTAATCTTTCACATAGACAATACACGTTATATACACCGACACACCCCCCCGGCCTTTGCCTCCACAGATCCTGTGGTTGGCTAATTAAAGGAGGAGGTGTAACTATCAATCTAATCTGGCTTGTTCTCAAATTTACCATAATTTCCACACTTGAGAGGCTGGTGAAATGAAACAGCACTACTACACTTTCCCATTCATCAGCCGGAAGCAGAACAACTCAGAGAACCGGGCGAAAAATAATTAGGATGCGGGATCAGGTGTTGCGCGCGTGCATCTGTGCCTGTACAGGGGCACGCAGGCACATGAGCATTCACGGGAGGCAGCAGCAGTAGCACGGGGGCAGATGAGCACCACCAGTCATTTGACCTCGACAGGTGAATGCTTGCAGATGTACTCACAGCACACTTATTAGAAGAGGCCCAAATGCCCGAGAAAACTGCCGTCAGATTACGCCGGAAACAACAACGGCTTTTTAAACAACTACAGCCGCCAGAACGGTACCGGCGGCAGCACTGCAGGAGCTGCTCAGGAACCGCTGGGGCAACCCCAGCGCACCGGGTGCTCAGCGCGTGGCCCTGACCCCACCGCATGGCATGTCACCCTTGGGCAGGAAGCTTGACATTTTCTGGAAGCACCGGTGTCATTTCACGGGCTTTGCCGTCGCTTTGCGCTTGTGGGGTAACACTATAGAGTTTTTCAGAAAGTGTTGGAGCAACTTTGGTACCTTTTCCATTCAGGCACACTGGGAGTGAGCTGTGGGGCTGCTGCCAGGGGCTCTGCTCAGCACAGCATGGCTGGAGCTGGCCCAGGACCTCCTTCGAAAGACAGACTGGTCAGACACACAGCTATCCTGAATCATCAAGGATAATCCTATGTTCAAGTTCCTACGTTCCAGTTCAAGTTCAAGTTCCTACGTTCCAATTGGTGCCCGTTACCTCTTGTCCTGGATCATCAAAGATGATCCAGGACAAGAGGTAACGGGTACAAACTGGAACGTAGGAACTTCTATCAAAGCATGAGGAGGAACTTCTTTACTTTGAGGGTGGCAGAGCGCTGGAACAGGCTGCCCAGGGAGGCGGTAGAGTCTCCCACCCCAGAAACATTCAAAACCCGCCTGGAGGTCATCCTGTGCAACCTGCTGTAGGTGACCCTGCTCTGGCAGGGGGGTTGGGCTGGATGATCTCCAGAGCTCCTTTCCAACCCTAACTAATCTGTGATTCTGTGATCAGAGCTGTTCTTCGAAATCTGTTCCTAGGAAATCGCTGCGAGAAGGAGGATGCACCTGAGGAGCAGGCCTAAGATGGAGGATTGAACAAACAAGTAGCTCTTACCTGAGGAATCGGCTATCCCACGGAACAACTTCTGAGAAAGATTCTGCAACATTACTAGGGGTCCGCCAAAACATACAATTACTTGCCATGTTCCAGTTAAAGCCTAAACTATCGAGTTGGCATTTCTTTTTAAAAGTGTATAAAGAAGCGGTAATGGGCCAAATCCTCAAGCCACTGTAAATCAACACGATTTGCTTGCCTCCGCTGGAACACCCGCTCTCTATTGCAGTTCAGGAGCTAACACACAGTATCTTAATATGCATTTAGGTTAATATTTGCACTTTGCAGGGCTAGGTAGATTGCACGGCTGGCACATATCAGACTAAATGTCACTTCCGAAAGCTAAGGGACCGAACCAGAAGCTGCCATTCAGAGGGACTACCTGACAACATGTGGAACCTCTCCGGAAAAGCCTTCCCACCTCAAGCAACTCCTTTTGATTAATCTTTCACATAGACAATACACGTTATATACACCGACACACCCCCCCGGCCTTTGCCTCCACAGATCCTGTGGTTGGCTAATTAAAGGAGGAGGTGTAACTATCAATCTAATCTGGCTTGTTCTCAAATTTACCATAATTTCCACACTTGAGAGGCTGGTGAAATGAAACAGCACTACTACACTTTCCCATTCATCAGCCGGAAGCAGAACAACTCAGAGAACCGGGCGAAAAATAATTAGGATGCGGGATCAGGTGTTGTGCGCGTGCATCTGTGCCTGTACAGGGGCACGCAGGCACATGAGCATCCACGGGAGGCAGCAGCAGTAGCACGGGGGGAGATGAGCACCACCAGTCATTTGACCTCGACAGGTGAATGCTTGCAGATGTACTCACAGCACACTTATTAGAAGAGGCCCAAATGCCCGAGAAAACTGCCGTCAGATTACGCCGGAAACAACAACGGCTTTTTAAACAACTACAGCCGCCAGAACGGTACCGGCGGCAGCACTGCAGGAGCTGCTCAGGAACCGCTGGGGCAACCCCAGCGCACCGGGTGCTCAGCACGTGGCCCTGACCCCACCGCATGGCATGTCACCCTTGGGCAGGAAGCTTGACATTTTCTGGAAGCACCGGTGTCATTTCACGGGCTTTGCCGTCGCTTTGCGCTTCTGGGGTAACACTGTAGAGTTTTTCAGAAAGTGTTGGAGCAACTTTGGTACCTTTTCCATTCAGGCACACTGGGAGTGAGCTGTGGGGCTGCTGCCAGGGGCTCTGCTCAGCACAGCATGGCTGGAGCTGGCCCAGGACCTCCTTCGAAAGACAGACTGGTCAGACACACAGCTATCCTGAATCATCAAGGATAATCCTATGTTCAAGTTCCTACGTTCCAGTTCAAGTTCAAGTTCCTACGTTCCAATTGGTGCCCGTTACCTCTTGGCCTGGATCATCAAAGATGATCCAGGACAAGAGGTAACGGGTACAAACTGGAACGTAGGAACTTCTATCAAAGCATGAGGAGGAACTTCTTTACTTTGAGGGTGGCAGAGCGCTGGAACAGGCTGCCCAGGGAGGCGGTAGAGTCTCCCACCCCAGAAACATTCAAAACCCGCCTGGAGGTCATCCTGTGCAACCTGCTGTAGGTGACCCTGCTCTGGCAGGGGGGTTGGGCTGGATGATCTCCAGAGCTCCTTTCCAACCCTAACCAATCTGTGATTCTGTGATCAGAGCTGTTCTTCGAAATCTGTTCCTAGGAAATCGCTGCGAGAAGGAGGATGCACCTGAGGAGCAGGCCTAAGATGGAGGATTGAACAAACAAGTAGCTCTTACCTGAGGAATCGGCTATCCCACGGAACAACTTCTGAGAAAGATTCTGCAACATTACTAGGGGTCCGCCAAAACATACAATTACTTGCCATGTTCCAGTTAAAGCCTAAACTATCGAGTTGGCATTTCTTTTTAAAAGTGTATAAAGAAGCGGTAATGGGCCAAATCCTCAAGCCACTGTAAATCAACACGATTTGCTTGCCTCCGCTGGAACACCCGCTCTCTATTGCAGTTCAGGAGCTAACACACAGTATCTTAATATGCATTTAGGTTAATATTTGCACTTTGCAGGGCTAGGTAGATTGCACGGCTGGCACATATCAGACTAAATGTCACTTCCGAAAGCTAAGGGACCGAACCGGAAGCTGCCATTCAGAGGGACTACCTGACAACATGTGGAACCTCTCCGGAAAAGCCTTCCCACCTCAAGCAACTCCTTTTGATTAATCTTTCACATAGACAATACACGTTATATACACCGACACACCCCCCCGGCCTTTGCCTCCACAGATCCTGTGGTTGGCTAATTAAAGGAGGAGGTGTAACTATCAATCTAATCTGGCTTGTTCCCAAATTTACCATAATTTCCACACTTGAGAGGCTGGTGAAATGAAACAGCACTACTACACTTTCCCATTCATCAGCCGGAAGCAGAACAACTCCGAGAACCGGGCGAAAAATAATTAGGATGCGGGATCAGGTGTTGCGCGCGTGCATCTGTGCCTGTACAGGGGCACGCAGGCACATGAGCATTCACGGGAGGCAGCAGCAGTAGCACGGGGGCAGATGAGCACCACCAGTCATTTGACCTCGACAGGTGAATGCTTGCAGATGTACTCACAGCACACTTATTAGAAGAGGCCCAAATGCCCGAGAAAACTGCCGTCAGATTACGCCAGAAACAACAACGGCTTTTTAAACAACTACAGCCGCCAGAACGGTACCGGCGGCAGCACTGCAGGAGCTGCTCAGGAACCGCTGGGGCAACCCCAGCGCACCGGGTGCTCAGCGCGTGGCCCTGACCCCACCGCATGGCATGTCACCCTTGGGCAGGAAGCTTGACATTTTCTGGAAGCACCGGTGTCATTTCACGGGCTTTGCCGTCGCTTTGCGCTTGTGGGGTAACACTGTAGAGTTTTTCAGAAAGTGTTGGAGCAACTTTGGTACCTTTTCCATTCAGGCACACTGGGAGTGAGCTGTGGGGCTGCTGCCAGGGGCTCTGCTCAGCACAGCATGGCTGGAGCTGGCCCAGGACCTCCTTCGAAAGACAGACTGGTCAGACACACAGCTATCCTGAATCATCAAGGATAATCCTATGTTCAAGTTCCTACCTTCCAGTTCAAGTTCAAGTTCCTACGTTCCAATTGGTGCCCGTTACCTCTTGGCCTGGATCATCAAAGATGATCCAGGACATAAGGTAACGGGTACAAACTGGAACATAGGAACTTCTATCAAAGCATGAGGAGGAACTTCTTTACTTTGAGGGTGGCAGAGCGCTGGAACAGGCTGCCCAGGGAGGCGGTAGAGTCTCCCACCCCAGAAACATTCAAAACCCGCCTGGAGGTCATCCTGTGCAACCTGCTGTAGGTGACCCTGCTCTGGCAGGGGGGTTGGGCTGGATGATCTCCAGAGCTCCTTTCCAACCCTAACCAATCTGTGATTCTGTGATCAGAGCTGTTCTTCGAAATCTGTTCCTAGGAAATCGCTGCGAGAAGGAGGATGCACCTGAGGAGCAGGCCTAAGATGGAGGATTGAACAAACAAGTAGCTCTTACCTGAGGAAACGGCTATCCCATGGAACAACTTCTGAGAAAGATTCTGCAACATTACTAGGGGTCCGCCAAAACATACAATTACTTGCCATGTTCCAGTTAAAGCCTAAACTATCGAGTTGGCATTTCTTTTTAAAAGTGTATAAAGAAGCGGTAATGGGCCAAATCCGCAAGCCACTAAATCAACACGATTTGCTTGCCTCCGCTGGAACACCCGCTCTCTATTTCAGTTCAGGAGCTAACACACAGTATCTTAATATGCATTTATGTTAATATTTGCACTTTGCAGGGCTAGGTAGATTGCACGGCTGGCACATATCAGACTAAATGTCACTTCCGAAAGCTAAGGGACCGAACCGGAAGCTGCCATTCAGAGGGACTACCTGACAACATGTGGAACCTCTCCGGAAAAGCCTTCCCACCTCAAGCAACTCCTTTTGATTAATCTTTCACATAGACAATACACGTTATATACACCGACACACCCCCCCGGCCTTTGCCTCCACAGATCCTGTGGTTGGCTAATTAAAGGAGGAGGTGTAACTATCAATCTAATCTGGCTTGTTCTCAAATTTACCATAATTTCCACACTTGAGAGGCTGGTGAAATGAAACAGCACTACTACAGTTTTCCCATTCATCAGCCGGAAGCAGAACAACTCCGAGAACCGGGCGAAAAATAATTAGGATGCGGGATCAGGTGTTGCGCGCGTGCATCTGTGCCTGTACAGGGGCACGCAGGCACATGAGCATTCACGGGAGGCAGCAGCAGTAGCACGGGGGCAGATGAGCACCACCAGTCATTTGACCTCGACAGGTGAATGCTTGCAGATGTACTCACAGCACACTTATTAGAAGAGGCCCAAATGCCCGAGAAAACTGCCGTCAGATTACGCCGGAAACAACAACGGCTTTTTAAACAACTACAGCCGCCAGAACGGTACCGGCGGCAGCACTGCAGGAGCTGCTCAGGAACCGCTGGGGCAACCCCAGCGCACCGGGTGCTCAGCGCGTGGCCCTGACCCCACCGCATGGCATGTCACCCTTGGGCAGGAAGCTTGACATTTTCTGGAAGCACCGGTGTCATTTCACGGGCTTTGCCGTCGCTTTGCGCTTGTGGGGTAACACTATAGAGTTTTTCAGAAAGTGTTGGAGCAACTTTGGTACCTTTTCCATTCAGGCACACTGGGAGTGAGGTGTGGGGCTGCTGCCAGGGGCTCTGCTCAGCACAGCATGGCTGGAGCTGGTCCAGGACCTCCTTCGAAAGACAGACTGGTCAGACACACTGCTATCCTGAATCATCAAGGATAATCCTATGTTCAAGTTCCTACGTTCCAGTTCAAGTTCAAGTTCCTACGTTCCAATTGGTGCCCGTTACCTCTTGGCCTGGATCATCAAAGATGATCCAGGACAAGAGGTAACGGGTACCAACTGGAACCTAGGAACTTCTATCAAAGCATGAGGAGGAACTTCTTTACTTTGAGGGTGGCAGAGCGCTGGAACAGGCTGCCCAGGGAGGCGGTAGAGTCTCCGACCCCAGAAACATTCAAAACCCGCCTGGAGGTCATCCTGTGCAACCTGCTGTAGGTGACCCTGCTCTGGCAGGGGGGTTGGGCTGGATGATCTCCAGAGGTCCTTTCCAACCCTAACCAATCTGTGATTCTGTGATCAGAGCTGTTCTTCGAAATCTGTTCCTAGGAAATCGCTGCGAGAAGGAGGATGCACCTGAGGAGCAGGCCTAAGATGGAGGATTGAACAAACAAGTAGCTCTTACCTGAGGAATCGGCTATCCCATGGAACAACTTCTGAGAAAGATTCTGCAACATTACTAGGGGTCCGCCAAAGCATACAATTACTTGCCATGTTCCAGTTAAAGCCTAAACTATCGAGTTGGCATTTCTTTTTAAAAATGTATAAAGAAGCGGTAATGGGCCAAATCCGCAAGCCACTAAATCAACACGATTTGCTTGCCTCCGCTGGAACACCCGCTCTCTATTTCAGTTCAGGAGCTAACACACAGTATCTTAATATGCATTTAGGTTAATATTTGCACTTTGCAGGGCTAGGTAGATTGCACGGCTGGCACATATCAGACTAAATGTCACTTCCGAAAGCTAAGGGACCGAACCGGAAGCTGCCATTCAGAGGGACTACCTGACAACATGTGGAACCTCTCCGGAAAAGCCTTCCCACCTCAAGCAACTCCTTTTGATTAATCTTTCACATAGACAATACACGTTATATACACCGACACACCCCCCCGGCCTTTGCCTCCACAGATCCTGTGGTTGGCTAATTAAAGGAGGAGGTGTAACTATCAATCTAATCTGGCTTGTTCTCAAATTTACCATAATTTCCACACTTGAGAGGCTGGTGAAATGAAACAGCACTACTACACTTTCCCATTCATCAGCCGGAAGCAGAACAACTCAGAGAACCGGGCGAAAAATAATTAGGATGCGGGATCAGGTGTTGCGCGCGTGCATCTGTGCCTGTACAGGGGCACGCAGGCACATGAGCATTCACGGGAGGCAGCAGCAGTAGCACGGGGGCAGATGAGCACCACCAGTCATTTGACCTCGACAGGTGAATGCTTGCAGATGTACTCACAGCACACTTATTCGAAGAGGCCCAAATGCCCGAGAAAACTGCCGTCAGATTACGCCGGAAACAACAACGGCTTTTTAAACAACTACAGCCGCCAGAACGGTACCGGCGGCAGCACTGCAGGAGCTGCTCAGGAACCGCTGGGGCAACCCCAGCGCACCGGGTGCTCAGCGCGTGGCCCTGACCCCACCGCATGGCATGTCACCCTTGGGCAGGAAGCTTGACATTTTCTGGAAGCACCGGTGTCATTTCACGGGCTTTGCCGTCGCTTTGCGCTTGTGGGGTAACACTATAGAGTTTTTCAGAAAGTGTTGGAGCAACTTTGGTACCTTTTCCATTCAGGCACACTGGGAGTGAGCTGTGGGGCTGCTGCCAGGGGCTCTGCTCAGCACAGCATGGCTGGAGCTGGTCCAGGACCTCCTTCGAAAGACAGACTGGTCAGACACACAGCTATCCTGAATCATCAAGGATAATCCTATGTTCAAGTTCCTACGTTCCAGTTCAAGTTCAAGTTCCTACGTTCCAATTGGTGCCCGTTACCTCTTGGCCTGGATCATCAAAGATGATCCAGGACAAGAGGTAACGGGTACCAACTGGAACGTAGGAACTTCTATCAAAGCATGAGGAGGAACTTCTTTACTTTGAGGGTGGCAGAGCGCTGGAACAGGCTGCCCAGGGAGGCGGTAGAGTCTCCCACCCCAGAAACATTCAAAACCTGCCTGGAGGTCATCCTGTGCAACCTGCTGTAGGTGACCCTGCTCTGGCAGGGGGGTTGGGCTGGATGATCTCCAGAGCTCCTTTCCAACCCTAACCAATCTGTGATTCTGTGATCAGAGCTGTTCTTCGAAATCTGTTCCTAGGAAATCGCTGCGAGAAGGAGGATGCACCTGAGGAGCAGGCCTAAGATGGAGGATTGAACAAACAAGTAGCTCTTACCTGAGGAAACGGCTATCCCATGGAACAACTTCTGAGAAAGATTCTGCAACATTACTAGGGGTCCGCCAAAAATACAATTACTTGCCATGTTCCAGTTAAAGCCTAAACTATCGAGTTGGCATTTCTTTTTAAAAATGTATAAAGAAGCGGTAATGGGCCAAATCCGCAAGCCACTAAATCAACACGATTTGCTTGCCTCCGCTGGAACACCCGCTCTCTATTTCAGTTCAGGAGCTAACACACAGTATCTTAATATGCATTTAGGTTAATATTTGCACTTTGCAGGGCTAGGTAGATTGCACGGCTGGCACATATCAGACTAAATGTCACTTCCGAAAGCTAAGGGACCGAACCGGAAGCTGCCATTCAGAGGGACTACCTGACAACATGTGGAACCTCTCCGGAAAAGCCTTCCCACCTCAAGCAACTCCTTTTGATTAATCTTTCACATAGACAATACACGTTATATACACCGACACACCCCCCCGGCCTTTGCCTCCACAGATCCTGTGGTTGGCTAATTAAAGGAGGAGGTGTAACTATCAATCTAATCTGGCTTGTTCTCAAATTTACCATAATTTCCACACTTGAGAGGCTGGTGAAATGAAACAGCACTACTACACTTTCCCATTCATCAGCCGGAAGCAGAACAACTCCGAGAACCGGGCGAAAAATAATTAGGATGCGGGATCAGGTGTTGCGCGCGTGCATCTGTGCCTGTACAGGGGCACGCAGGCACATGAGCATTCACGGGAGGCAGCAGCAGTAGCACGGGGGCAGATGAGCACCACCAGTCATTTGACCTCGACAGGTGAATGCTTGCAGATGTACTCACAGCACACTTATTAGAAGAGGCCCAAATGCCCGAGAAAACTGCCGTCAGATTACGCCGGAAACAACAACGGCTTTTTAAACAACTACAGCCGCCAGAACGGTACCGGCGGCAGCACTGCAGGAGCTGCTCAGGAACCGCTGGGGCAACCCCAGCGCACCGGGTGCTTAGCGCGTGGCCCTGACCCCACCGCATGGCATGTCACCCTTGGGCAGGAAGCTTGACATTTTCTGGAAGCACCGGTGTCATTTCACGGGCTTTGCCGTCGCTTTGCGCTTGTGGGGTAACACTATAGAGTTTTTCAGAAAGTGTTGGAGCAACTTTGGTACCTTTTCCATTCAGGCACACTGGGAGTGAGGTGTGGGGCTGCTGCCAGGGGCTCTGCTCAGCACAGCATGGCTGGAGCTGGTCCAGGACCTCCTTCGAAAGACAGACTGGTCAGACACACAGCTATCCTGAATCATCAAGGATAATCCTATGTTCAAGTTCCTACGTTCCAGTTCAAGTTCAAGTTCCTACGTTCCAATTGGTGCCCGTTACCTCTTGTCCTGGATCATCAAAGATGATCCAGGACAAGAGGTAACGGGTACAAACTGGAACCTAGGAACTTCTATCAAAGCATGAGGAGGAACTTCTTTACTTTGAGGGTGGCAGAGCGCTGGAACAGGCTGCCCAGGGAGGCGGTAGAGTCTCCGACCCCAGAAACATTCAAAACCCGCCTGGAGGTCATCCTGTGCAACCTGCTGTAGGTGACCCTGCTCTGGCAGGGGGGTTGCACTACATGATCTCCAGAGCTCCTTTCCAACCCTAACCAATCTGTGATTCTGTGATCAGAGCTGTTCTTCGAAATCTGTTCCTAGGAAATCGCTGCGAGAAGGAGGATGCACCTGAGGAGCAGGCCTAAGATGGAGGATTGAACAAACAAGTAGCTCTTACCTGAGGAAACGGCTATCCCATGGAACAACTTCTGAGAAAGATTCTGCAACATTACTAGGGGTCCGCCAAAACATACAATTACTTGCCATGTTCCAGTTAAAGCCTAAACTATCGAGTTGGCATTTCTTTTTAAAAGTGTATAAAGAAGCGGTAATGGGCCAAATCCGCAAGCCACTAAATCAACACGATTTGCTTGCCTCCGCTGGAACACCCGCTCTCTATTGCAGTTCAGGAGCTAACACACAGTATCTTAATATGCATTTAGGTTAATATTTGCACTTTGCAGGGCTAGGTAGATTGCACGGCTGGCACATATCAGACTAAATGTCACTTCCGAAAGCTAAGGGACCGAACCGGAAGCTGCCATTCAGAGGGACTACCTGACAACATGTGGAACCTCTCCGGAAAAGCCTTCCCACCTCAAGCAACTCCTTTTGATTAATCTTTCACATAGACAATACACGTTATATACACCGACACACCCCCCCGGCCTTTGCCTCCACAGATCCTGTGGTTGGCTAATTAAAGGAGGAGGTGTAACTATCAATCTAATCTGGCTTGTTCTCAAATTTACCATAATTTCCACACTTGAGAGGCTGGTGAAATGAAACAGCACTACTACACTTTCCCATTCATCAGCCGGAAGCAGAACAACTCAGAGAACCGGGCGAAAAATAATTAGGATGCGGGATCAGGTGTTGCGCGCGTGCATCTGTGCCTGTACAGGGGCACGCAGGCACATGAGCATTCACGGGAGGCAGCAGCAGTAGCACGGGGGCAGATGAGCACCACCAGTCATTTGACCTCGACAGGTGAATGCTTGCAGATGTACTCACAGCACACTTATTAGAAGAGGCCCAAATGCCCGAGAAAACTGCCGTCAGATTACGCCGGAAACAACAACGGCTTTTTAAACAACTACAGCCGCCAGAACGGTACCGGCGGCAGCACTGCAGGAGCTGCTCAGGAACCGCTGGGGCAACCCCAGCGCACCGGGTGCTCAGCACGTGGCCCTGACCCCACCGCATGGCATGTCACCCTTGGGCAGGAAGCTTGACATTTTCTGGAAGCACCGGTGTCATTTCACGGGCTTTGCCGTCGCTTTGCGCTTGTGGGGTAACACTATAGAGTTTTTCAGAAAGTGTTGGAGCAACTTTGGTACCTTTTCCATTCAGGCACACTGGGAGTGAGGTGTGGGGCTGCTGCCAGGGGCTCTGCTCAGCACAGCATGGCTGGAGCTGGCCCAGGACCTCCTTCGAAAGACAGACTGGTCAGACACACAGCTATCCTGAATCATCAAGGATAATCCTATGTTCAAGTTCAAGTTCCTACCTTCCAGTTCAAGTTCAAGTTCCTACGTTCCAATTGGTGCCCGTTACCTCTTGTCCTGGATCATCAAAGATGATCCAGGACAAGAGGTAACGGGTACAAACTGGAACGTAGGAACTTCTATCAAAGCATGAGGAGGAACTTCTTTACTTTGAGGGTGGCAGAGCGCTGGAACAGGCTGCCCAGGGAGGCGGTAGAGTCTCCCACCCCAGAAACATTCAAAACCCGCCTGGAGGTCATCCTGTGCAACCTGCTGTAGGTGACCCTGCTCTGGCAGGGGGGTTGGGCTGGATGATCTCCAGAGCTCCTTTCCAACCCTAACTAATCTGTGATTCTGTGATCAGAGCTGTTCTTCGAAATTTGTTCCTAGGAAATCGCTGCGAGAAGGAGGATGCACCTGAGGAGCAGGCCTAAGATGGAGGATTGAACAAACAAGTAGCTCTTACCTGAGGAATCGGCTATCCCATGGAACAACTTCTGAGAAAGATTCTGCAACATTACTAGGGGTCTGCCAAAACATACAATTACTTGCCATGTTCCAGTTAAAGCCTAAACTATCGAGTTGGCATTTCTTTTTAAAAGTGTATAAAGAAGCGGTAATGGGCCAAATCCTCAAGCCACTGTAAATCAACACGATTTGCTTGCCTCCGCTGGAACACCTGCTCTCTATTTCAGTTCAGGAGCTAACACACAGTATCTTAATATGCATTTATGTTAATATTTGCACTTTGCAGGGCTAGGTAGATTGCACGGCTGGCACATATCAGACTAAATGTCACTTCCAAAAGCTAAGGGACCGAACCGGAAGCTGCCATTCAGAGGGACTACCTGACAACATGTGGAACCTCTCCGGAAAAGCCTTCCCACCTCAAGCAACTCCTTTTGATTAATCTTTCACATAGACAATACACATTACTATTTTAAAATCTGAATTGTTAAGGACAGAATACCTTAACGAACAGAGGAAAATGTGAACCAATTAGCATCTTCAAGCACTCTGAGACGCAGGGAGAGAAGGCCTACATAGAGTAGCCAGGTCCCTTCAGAGACCACAGCTGTAGCCCCTCTCTGCAATGTTGCCTCCTGGCAGCTAGACCGGTCCAACCCCAGGACCCAGACACACTGCCAGTCACTCCAGAGTGTCATTAAGATGCACGGCACCACGGCGCAATTCAAATCAATGTTTCTTTCCTGCACGTTGCAGCGGGCGAGGTAGCAAAGGTTGACATGAAAAGTGGGAGAGCTGCCCAGTAACCATGAGGTTTTGTATCATGCGAACTTACAAAATGGTCTGGAATAAAGAATCTGTGCAGTATTGCCTTTCACACGGTGTCTAATCTCGCACCGCTAGACAACTTCAACTACGAGTATCTGGCAGAACTCGAGATGGTTTCACAAAGACTTGTCATCCTCCTTCACCAGATCACTCTCTGGAAGGCGTGAGGGAGGGGGAGTTGAAATACATCATATTAGAATGAATAGAAATGGTAATGATCGGGCTCTTCCACAACACTTCCGCTCTAAGTAATCAGTTAATTAACCCTGAATCGAGCGGGCTTGCTGGTCAGGAATACAGCAGTTGGATTGACAACAGCTTCCAGACTCCTGCTTCTCAAGGACAAGATTCGGTAACCCTTATTGATGTTAAACATTAGCTTACCCTGTGAGCAACCTCCAGAAATCAAGAGCGATTGTGCTACGTGAGGAAGACTGGCAGAATCTCATACCAATTTACAAGACAAGAAAGAACAGACAAGAAAGAACCTCCAGCAATCTCGCCATGGTAAAATCGTATGCCCCCCCACCGACACGCCCCCCGGCCTTTGCCTCCACAGATCCTGTGGTTGGCTAATTAAAGGAGGAGGTGTAACTATCAATCTAATCTGGCTTGTTCTCAAATTTACCATAATTTCCACACTTGAGAGGCTGGTGAAATGAAACAGCACTACTACACTTTCCCATTCATCAGCCGGAAGCAGAACAACTCCGAGAACCGGGCGAAAAATAATTAGGATGCGGGATCAGGTGTTGCGCGCGTGCATCTGTGCCTGTACAGGGGCACGCAGGCACATGAGCATTCACGGGAGGCAGCAGCAGTAGCACGGGGGCAGATGAGCACCACCAGTCATTTGACCTCGACAGGTGAATGCTTGCAGATGTACTCACAGCACACTTATTAGAAGAGGCCCAAATGCCCGAGAAAACTGCCGTCAGATTACGCCGGAAACAACAACGGCTTTTTAAACAACTACAGCCGCCAGAACGGTACCGGCGGCAGCACTGCAGGAGCTGCTCAGGAACCGCTGGGGCAACCCCAGCGCACCGGGTGCTCAGCGCGTGGCCCTGACCCCACCGCATGGCATGTCACCCTTGGGCAGGAAGCTTGACATTTTCTGGAAGCACCGGTGTCATTTCACGGGCTTTGCCGTCGCTTTGCGCTTGTGGGGTAACACTATAGAGTTTTTCAGAAAGTGTTGGAGCAACTTTGGTACCTTTTCCATTCAGGCACACTGGGAGTGAGGTGTGGGGCTGCTGCCAGGGGCTCTGCTCAGCACAGCATGGCTGGAGCTGGTCCAGGACCTCCTTCGAAAGACAGACTGGTCAGACACACAGCTATCCTGAATCATCAAGGATAATCCTATGTTCAAGTTCCTACGTTCCAGTTCAAGTTCAAGTTCCTACGTTCCAATTGGTGCCCGTTACCTCTTGTCCTGGATCATCAAAGATGATCCAGGACAAGAGGTAACGGGTACAAACTGGAACGTAGGAACTTCTATCAAAGCATGAGGAGGAACTTCTTTACTTTGAGGGTGGCAGAGCGCTGGAACAGGCTGCCCAGGGAGGCGGTAGAGTCTCCCACCCCAGAAACATTCAAAACCCGCCTGGAGGTCATCCTGTGCAACCTGCTGTAGGTGACCCTGCTCTGGCAGGGGGGTTGCACTACATGATCTCCAGAGCTCCTTTCCAACCCTAACTAATCTGTGATTCTGTGATCAGAGCTGTTCTTCGAAATCTGTTCCTAGGAAATCGCTGCGAGAAGGAGGATGCACCTGAGGAGCAGGCCTAAGATGGAGGATTGAACAAACAAGTAGCTCTTACCTGAGGAATCGGCTATCCCATGGAACAACTTCTGAGAAAGATTCTGCAACATTACTAGGGGTCTGCCAAAACATACAATTACTTGCCATGTTCCAGTTAAAGCCTAAACTATCGAGTTGGCATTTCTTTTTAAAAGTGTATAAAGAAGCGGTAATGGGCCAAATCCTCAAGCCACTGTAAATCAACACGATTTGCTTGCCTCCGCTGGAACACCTGCTCTCTATTTCAGTTCAGGAGCTAACACACAGTATCTTAATATGCATTTATGTTAATATTTGCACTTTGCAGGGCTAGGTAGATTGCACGGCTGGCACATATCAGACTAAATGTCACTTCCGAAAGCTAAGGGACCGAACCGGAAGCTGCCATTCAGAGGGACTACCTGACAACATGTGGAACCTCTCCGGAAAAGCCTTCCCACCTCAAGCAACTCCTTTTGATTAATCTTTCACATAGACAATACACATTACTATTTTAAAATCTGAATTGTTAAGGACAGAATACCTTAACGAACAGAGGAAAATGTGAACCAATTAGCATCTTCAAGCACTCTGAGACGCAGGGAGAGAAGGCCTACATAGAGTAGCCAGGTCCCTTCAGAGACCACAGCTGTAGCCCCTCTCTGCAATGTTGCCTCCTGGCAGCTAGACCGGTCCAACCCCAGGACCCAGACACACTGCCAGTCACTCCAGAGTGTCATTAAGATGCACGGCACCACGGCGCAATTCAAATAAATGTTTCTTTCCTGCACGTTGCAGCGGGCTAGGTAGCAAAGGTTGACGTGAAAAGTGGGAGAGCTGCCCAGTAACCGTGAGGTTTTGTATCACGCGAACTTAGAAAATGGTCTGGAATAAAGAATCTGTGCAGTATTGCCTTTCACACGGTGTCTAATCTCGTACCGCTAGACAACTTCAACTACGAGTATCTGGCAGAACTCGAGATGGTTTCACAAAGACTTGTCATCCTCCTTCACCAGATCACTCTCTGGAAGGCGTGAGGGAGGGGGAGTTGAAATACATCATATTAGAATGAATAGAAATGGTAATGATCGGGCTCTTCCACAACACTTCCGCTCTAAGTAATCAGTTAATTAACCCTGAATCGAGCGGGCTTGCTGGTCAGGAATACAGCAGTTGGATTGACAACAGCTTCCAGACTCCTGCTTCTCAAGGACAAGATTCGGTAACCCTTATTGATGTTAAACATTAGCTTACCCTGTGAGGAACCTCCAGAAATCAAGAGGGATTGTGCTACGTGAGGAAGACTGGCAGAATCTCATACCAATTTACAAGACAAGAAAGAACAGACAAGAAAGAACCTCCAGCACTCTCGCCATGGTAAACTCGTATGCCCCCCCTCCGACACCCCCCCCCGCCTTTGCCTCCACAGATCCTGTGGTTGGCTAATTAAAGGAGGAGGTGTAACTATCAATCTAATCTGGCTTGTTCTCAAATTTACCATAATTTCCACACTTGAGAGGCTGGTGAAATGAAACAGCACTACTACACTTTCCCATTCATCAGCCGGAAGCAGAACAACTCCGAGAACCGGGCGAAAAATAATTAGGATGCGGGATCAGGTGTTGCGCGCGTGCATCTGTGCCTGTACAGGGGCACGCAGGCACATGAGCATTCACGGGAGGCAGCAGCAGTAGCACGGGGGCAGATGAGCACCACCAGTCATTTGACCTCGACAGGTGAATGCTTGCAGATGTACTCACAGCACACTTATTAGAAGAGGCCCAAATGCCCGAGAAAACTGCCGTCAGATTACGCCGGAAACAACAACGGCTTTTTAAACAACTACAGCCGCCAGAACGGTACCGGCGGCAGCACTGCAGGAGCTGCTCAGGAACCGCTGGGGCAACCCCAGCGCACCGGGTGCTCAGCGCGTGGCCCTGACCCCACCGCATGGCATGTCACCCTTGGGCAGGAAGCTTGACATTTTCTGGAAGCACCGGTGTCATTTCACGGGCTTTGCTGTCGCTTTGCGCTTGTGGGGTAACACTATAGAGTTTTTCAGAAAGTGTTGGAGCAACTTTGGTACCTTTTCCATTCAGGCACACTGGGAGTGAGCTGTGGGGCTGCTGCCAGGGGCTCTGCTCAGCACAGCATGGCTGGAGCTGGCCCAGGAACTCCTTCGAAAGACAGACTGGTCAGACACACAGCTATCCTGAATCATCAAGGATAATCCTATGTTCAAGTTCAAGTTCCTACGTTCCAGTTCAAGTTCAAGTTCCTACGTTCCAATTGGTGCCCGTTACCTCTTGTCCTGGATCATCAAAGATGATCCAGGACAAGAGGTAACGGGTACAAACTGGAACCTAGGAACTTCTATCAAAGCATGAGGAGGAACTTCTTTACTTTGAGGGTGGCAGAGCGCTGGAACAGGCTGCCCAGGGAGGCGGTAGAGTCTCCCACCCCAGAGACATTCAAAACCCGCCTGGAGGTCATCATGTGCAACCTGCTGTAGGTGACCCTGCTCTGGCAGGGGGTTGGACTGGATGATCTCCAGAGGTCCTTTCCAACCCTAACCAATCTGTGATTCTGTGATCAGAGCTGTTCTTCGAAATCTGTTCCTAGGAAATCGCTGCGAGAAGGAGGATGCACCTGAGGAGCAGGCCTAAGATGGAGGATTGAACAAACAAGTAGCTCTTACCTGAGGAATCGGCTATCCCATGGAACAACTTCTGAGAAAGATTCTGCAACATTACTAGGGGTCTGCCAAAACATACAATTACTTGCCATGTTCCAGTTAAAGCCTAAACTATCGAGTTGGCATTTCTTTTTAAAAGTGTATAAAGAAGCGGTAATGGGCCAAATCCTCAAGCCACTGTAAATCAACACGATTTGCTTGCCTCCGCTGGAACACCTGCTCTCTATTTCAGTTCAGGAGCTAACACACAGTATCTTAATATGCATTTATGTTAATATTTGCACTTTGCAGGGCTAGGTAGATTGCACGGCTGGCACATATCAGACTAAATGTCACTTCCAAAAGCTAAGGGACCGAACCGGAAGCTGCCATTCAGAGGGACTACCTGACAACATGTGGAACCTCTCCGGAAAAGCCTTCCCACCTCAAGCAACTCCTTTTGATTAATCTTTCACATAGACAATACACATTACTATTTTAAAATCTGAATTGTTAAGGACAGAATACCTTAACGAACAGAGGAAAATGTGAACCAATTAGCATCTTCAAGCACTCTGAGACGCAGGGAGAGAAGGCCTACATAGAGTAGCCAGGTCCCTTCAGAGACCACAGCTGTAGCCCCTCTCTGCAATGTTGCCTCCTGGCAGCTAGACCGGGTCCAACCCCAGGACCCAGACACACTGCCAGTCACTCCAGAGTGTCATTAAGATGCACGGCACCACGGCGCAATTCAAATCAATGTTTCTTTCCTGCACGTTGCAGCGGGCGAGGTAGCAAAGGTTGACGTGAAAAGTGGGAGAGCTGCCCAGTAACCGTGAGGTTTTGTATCATGCGAACTTACAAAATGGTCTGGAATAAAGAATCTGTGCAGTATTGCCTTTCACACGGTGTCTAATCTCGCACCGCTAGACAACTTCAACTACGAGTATCTGGCAGAACTCGAGATGGTTTCACAAAGACTTGTCATCCTCCTTCACCAGATCACTCTCTGGAAGGCGTGAGGGAGGGGGAGTTGAAATACATCATATTAGAATGAATAGAAATGGTAATGATCGGGCTCTTCCACAACACTTCCGCTCTAAGTAATCAGTTAATTAACCCTGAATCGAGCGGGCTTGCTGGTCAGGAATACAGCAGTTGGATTGACAACAGCTTCCAGACTCCTGCTTCTCAAGGACAAGATTCGGTAACCCTTATTGATGTTAAACATTAGCTTACCCTGTGAGGAACCTCCAGAAATCAAGAGGGATTGTGCTACGTGAGGAAGACTGGCAGAATCTCATACCAATTTACAAGACAAGAAAGAACAGACAAGAAAGAACCTCCAGCACTCTCGCCATGGTAAACTCGTATGCCCCCCCTCCGACACCCCCCCCCGCCTTTGCCTCCACAGATCCTGTGGTTGGCTAATTAAAGGAGGAGGTGTAACTATCAATCTAATCTGGCTTGTTCTCAAATTTACCATAATTTCCACACTTGAGAGGCTGGTGAAATGAAACAGCACTACTACACTTTCCCATTCATCAGCCGGAAGCAGAACAACTCCGAGAACCGGGCGAAAAATAATTAGGATGCGGGATCAGGTGTTGCGCGCGTGCATCTGTGCCTGTACAGGGGCACGCAGGCACATGAGCATTCACGGGAGGCAGCAGCAGTAGCACGGGGGCAGATGAGCACCACCAGTCATTTGACCTCGACAGGTGAATGCTTGCAGATGTACTCACAGCACACTTATTAGAAGAGGCCCAAATGCCCGAGAAAACTGCCGTCAGATTACGCCGGAAATAACAACGGCTTTTTAAACAACTACAGCCGCCAGAACGGTACCGGCGGCAGCACTGCAGGAGCTGCTCAGGAACCGCTGGGGCAACCCCAGCGCACCGGGTGCTCAGCGCGTGGCCCTGACCCCACCGCATGGCATGTCACCCTTGGGCAGGAAGCTTGACATTTTCTGGAAGCACCGGTGTCATTTCACGGGCTTTGCTGTCGCTTTGCGCTTGTGGGGTAACACTATAGAGTTTTTCAGAAAGTGTTGGAGCAACTTTGGTACCTTTTCCATTCAGGCACACTGGGAGTGAGCTGTGGGGCTGCTGCCAGGGGCTCTGCTCAGCACAGCATGGCTGGAGCTGGCCCAGGAACTCCTTCGAAAGACAGACTGGTCAGACACACAGCTATCCTGAATCATCAAGGATAATCCTATGTTCAAGTTCAAGTTCCTACGTTCCAGTTCAAGTTCAAGTTCCTACGTTCCAATTGGTGCCCGTTACCTCTTGTCCTGGATCATCAAAGATGATCCAGGACAAGAGGTAACGGGTACAAACTGGAACCTAGGAACTTCTATCAAAGCATGAGGAGGAACTTCTTTACTTTGAGGGTGGCAGAGCGCTGGAACAGGCTGCCCGGGGAGGCGGTAGATTCTCCCACCCCAGAGACATTCAAAACCCGCCTGGAGGTCATCCTGTGCAACCTGCTGTAGGTGACCCTACTCTGGCAGGGGGGTTGACTGGATGATCTCCAGAGCTCCTTTCCAACCCTAACCAATCTGTGATTCTGTGATCAGAGCTGTTCTTTGAAATCTGTTCCTAGGAAATCGCTGCGAGAAGGAGGATGCACCTGAGGAGCAGGCCTAAGATGGAGGATTGAACAAACAAGTAGCTCTTACCTGAGGAAACGGCTATCCCATGGAACAACTTCTGAGAAAGATTCTGCAACATTACTAGGGGTCCGCCAAAACATACAATTACTTGCCATGTTCCAGTTAAAGCCTAAACTATCGAGTTGGCATTTCTTTTTAAAAGTGTATAAAGAAGCAGTAATGGGCCAAATCCGCAAGCCACTGTAAATCAACACGATTTGCTTGCCTCCGCTGGAACACCCGCTCTCTATTTCAGTTCAGGAGCTAACACACAGTATCTTAATATGCATTTAGGTTAATATTTGCACTTTGCAGGGCTAGGTAGATTGCACGGCTGGCACATATCAGACTAAATGTCACTTCCGAAAGCTAAGGGACCGAACCGGAAGCTGCCATTCAGAGGGACTACCTGACAACATGTGGAACCTCTCCGGAAAAGCCTTCCCACCTCAAGCAACTCCTTTTGATTAATCTTTCACATAGACAATACACGTTACTATTTTAAAAAGCTGAATTTTTAAGGACAGAATACCTTAACGAACAGAGGAAAATGTGAACCAATTAGCATCTTCAAGCACTCTGAGACGCAGGGAGAGAAGGCCTACATAGAGTAGCCAGGTCCCTTCAGAGACCACAGCTGTAGCCCCTCTCTGCAATGTTGCCTCCTGGCAGCTAGACCGGGTCCAACCCCAGGACCCAGACACACTGCCAGTCACTCCAGAGTGTCATTAAGATGCACGGCACCACGGCGCAATTCAAATCAATGTTTCTTTCCTGCACGTTGCAGCGGGCGAGGTAGCAAAGGTTGACGTGAAAAGTGGGAGAGCTGCCCAGTAACCGTGAGGTTTTGTATCATGCGAACTTACAAAATGGTCTGGAATAAAGAATCTGTGCAGTATTGCCTTTCACACGGTGTCTAATCTCGCACCGCTAGACAACTTCAACTACGAGTATCTGGCAGAACTCGAGATGGTTTCACAAAGACTTGTCATCCTCCTTCACCAGATCACTCTCTGGAAGGCGTGAGGGAGGGGGAGTTGAAATACATCATATTAGAATGAATAGAAATGGTAATGATCGGGCTCTTCCACAACACTTCCGCTCTAAGTAATCAGTTAATTAACCCTGAATCGAGCGGGCTTGCTGGTCAGGAATACAGCAGTTGGATTGACAACAGCTTCCAGACTCCTGCTTCTCAAGGACAAGATTCGGTAACCCTTATTGATGTTAAACATTAGCTTACCCTGTGAGCAACCTCCAGAAATCAAGAGCGATTGTGCTACGTGAGGAAGACTGGCAGAACCTCATACCAATTTACAAGACAAGAAAGAACAGACAAGAAAGAACCTCCAGCAATCTCGCCATGGTAAAATCGTATGCCCCCCCACCGACACGCCCCCCGGCCTTTCCCTCCACAGATCCTGTGGTTGGCTAATTAAAGGAGGAGGTGTAACTATCAATCTAATCTGGCTTGTTCTCAAATTTACCATAATTTCCACACTTGAGAGGCTGGTGAAATGAAACAGCACTACTACACTTTCCCATTCATCAGCCGGAAGCAGAACAACTCAGAGAACCGGGCGAAAAATAATTAGGATGCGGGATCAGGTGTTGCGCGTGTGCATCTGTGCCTGTACAGGGGCACGCAGGCACATGAGCATTCACGGGAGGCAGCAGCAGTAGCACGGGGGCAGATGAGCACCACCAGTCATTTGACCTCGACAGGTGAATGCTTGCAGATGTACTCACAGCACACTTATTAGAAGAGGCCCAAATGCCCGAGAAAACTGCCGTCAGATTACGCCGGAAACAACAACGGCTTTTTAAACAACTACAGCCGCCAGAACGGTACCGGCGGCAGCACTGCAGGAGCTGCTCAGGAACCGCTGGGGCAACCCCAGCGCACCGGGTGCTCAGCGCGTGGCCCTGACCCCACCGCATGGCATGCCACCCTTGGGCAGGAAGCTTGACATTTTCTGGAAGCACCGGTGTCATTTCACGGGCTTTGCTGTCGCTTTGCGCTTGTGGGGTAACACTATAGAGTTTTTCAGAAAGTGTTGGAGCAACTTTGGTACCTTTTCCATTCAGGCACACTGGGAGTGAGCTGTGGGGCTGCTGCCAGGGGCTCTGCTCAGCACAGCATGGCTGGAGCTGGCCCAGGAACTCCTTCGAAAGACAGACTGGTCAGACACACAGCTATCCTGAATCATCAAGGATAATCCTATGTTCAAGTTCAAGTTCCTACGTTCCAGTTCAAGTTCAAGTTCCTACGTTCCAATTGGTGCCCGTTACCTCTTGTCCTGGATCATCAAAGATGATCCAGGACAAGAGGTAACGGGTACAAACTGGAACCTAGGAACTTCTATCAAAGCATGAGGAGGAACTTCTTTACTTTGAGGGTGGCAGAGCGCTGGAACAGGCTGCCCGGGGAGGCGGTAGAGTCTCCCACCCCAGAGACATTCAAAACCCGCCTGGAGGTCATCCTGTGCAACCTGCTGTAGGTGACCCTACTCTGGCAGGGGGGTTGACTGGATGATCTCCAGAGCTCCTTTCCAACCCTAACCAATCTGTGATTCTGTGATCAGAGCTGTTCTTTGAAATCTGTTCCTAGGAAATCGCTGCGAGAAGGAGGATGCACCTGAGGAGCAGGCCTAAGATGGAGGATTGAACAAACAAGTAGCTCTTACCTGAGGAATCGGCTATCCCATGGAACAACTTCTGAGAAAGATTCTGCAACATTACTAGGGGTCCGCCAAAACATACAATTACTTGCCATGTTCCAGTTAAAGCCTAAACTATCGAGTTGGCATTTCTTTTTAAAAGTGTATAAAGAAGCAGTAATGGGCCAAATCCGCAAGCCACTGTAAATCAACACGATTTGCTTGCCTCCGCTGGAACACCCGCTCTCTATTTCAGTTCAGGAGCTAACACACAGTATCTTAATATGCATTTAGGTTAATATTTGCACTTTGCAGGGCTAGGTAGATTGCACGGCTGGCACATATCAGACTAAATGTCACTTCCGAAAGCTAAGGGACCGAACCGGAAGCTGCCATTCAGAGGGACTACCTGACAACATGTGGAACCTCTCCGGAAAAGCCTTCCCACCTCAAGCAACTCCTTTTGATTAATCTTTCACATAGACAATACACGTTACTATTTTAAAAAGCTGAACTTTTAAGGACAGAATACCTTAACGAACAGAGGAAAATGTGAACCAATTAGCATCCTCAAGCACTCTGAGACGCAGGGAGAGAAGGCCTACATAGAGTAGCCAGGTCCCTTCAGAGACCACAGCTGTAGCCCCTCTCTGCAATGTTGCCTCCTGGCAGCTAGACCGGGTCCAACCCCAGGACCCAGACACACTGCCAGTCACTCCAGAGTGTCATTAAGATGCACGGCACCACGGCGCAATTCAAATCAATGTTTCTTTCCTGCACGTTGCAGCGGGCGAGGTAGCAAAGGTTGACGTGAAAAGTGGGAGAGCTGCCCAGTAACCGTGAGGTTTTGTATCATGCGAACTTACAAAATGGTCTGGAATAAAGAATCTGTGCAGTATTGCCTTTCACACGGTGTCTAATCTCGCACCGCTAGACAACTTCAACTACGAGTATCTGGCAGAACTCGAGATGGTTTCACAAAGACTTGTCATCCTCCTTCACCAGATCACTCTCTGGAAGGCGTGAGGGAGGGGGAGTTGAAATACATCATATTAGAATGAATAGAAATGGTAATGATCGGGCTCTTCCACAACACTTCCGCTCTAAGTAATCAGTTAATTAACCCTGAATCGAGCGGGCTTGCTGGTCAGGAATACAGCAGTTGGATTGACAACAGCTTCCAGACTCCTGCTTCTCAAGGACAAGATTCGGTAACCCTTATTGATGTTAAACATTAGCTTACCCTGTGAGCAACCTCCAGAAATCAAGAGCGATTGTGCTACGTGAGGAAGACTGGCAGAACCTCATACCAATTTACAAGACAAGAAAGAACAGACAAGAAAGAACCTCCAGCAATCTCGCCATGGTAAAATCGTATGCCCCCCCACCGACACGCCCCCCGGCCTTTCCCTCCACAGATCCTG
Source organism: Vanellus vanellus (assembly GCF_965231255.1). Taxonomy (NCBI): domain Eukaryota; kingdom Metazoa; phylum Chordata; class Aves; order Charadriiformes; family Charadriidae; genus Vanellus; species Vanellus vanellus. Next base: position 127,391 of record NW_028127451.1, read on the forward strand.
TGGTTGGCTAATTAAAGGAGGAGGTGTAACTATCAATCTAATCTGGCTTGTTCTCAAATTTACCATAATTTCCACACTTGAGAGGCTGGTGAAATGAAACAGCACTACTACACTTTCCCATTCATCAGCCGGAAGCAGAACAACTCCGAGAACCGGGCGAAAAATAATTAGGATGCGGGATCAGGTGTTGCGCGTGTGCATCTGTGCCTGTACAGGGGCACGCAGGCACATGAGCATTCACGGGAGGCAGCAGCAGTAGCACGGGGGCAGATGAGCACCACCAGTCATTTGACCTCGACAGGTGAATGCTTGCAGATGTACTCACAGCACACTTATTAGAAGAGGCCCAAATGCCCGAGAAAACTGCCGTCAGATTACGCCGGAAACAACAACGGCTTTTTAAACAACTACAGCCGCCAGAACGGTACCGGCGGCAGCACTGCAGGAGCTGCTCAGGAACCGCTGGGGCAACCCCAGCGCACCGGGTGCTCAGCGCGTGGCCCTGACCCCACCGCATGGCATGCCACCCTTGGGCAGGAAGCTTGACATTTTCTGGAAGCACCGGTGTCATTTCACGGGCTTTGCTGTCGCTTTGCGCTTGTTGGGTAACACTATAGAGTTTTTCAGAAAGTGTTGGAGCATCTTTGGTACCTTTTCCATTCAGGCACACTGGGAGTGAGCTGTGGGGCTGCTGCCAGGGGCTCTGCTCAGCACAGCATGGCTGGAGCTGGCCCAGGACCTCCTTCGAAAGACAGACTGGTCAGACACACAGCTATCCTGAATCATCAAGGATAATCCTATGTTCAAGTTCAAGTTCCTACATTCCAGTTTAAGTTCAAGTTCCTACGTTCCAATTGGTGCCCGTTACCTCTTGTCCTGGATCATCAAAGATGATCCAGGACAAGAGGTAACGGGTACAAACTGGAACCTAGGAACTTCTATCAAAGCATGAGGAGGAACTTCTTTACTTTGAGGGTGGCAGAGCGCTGGAACAGGCTGCCCGGGGAGGCGGTAGAGTCTCCCACCCCAGAGACATTCAAAACCCGCCTGGAGGTCATCATGTGCAACCTGCTGTAGGTGACCCTGCTCTGGCAGGGGGTTTGACTGGATGATCTCCAGAGCTCCTTTCCAACCCTAACCAATTTGTGATTCTGTGATCAGAGCTGTTCTTTGAAATCTGTTCCTAGGAAATCGCTGCGAGAAGGAGGATGCACCTGAGGAGCAGGCCTAAGATGGAGGATTGAACAAACAAGTAGCTCTTACCTGAGGAATCGGCTATCCCATGGAACAACTTCTGAGAAAGATTCTGCAACATTACTAGGGGTCCGCCAAAACATACAATTACTTGCCATGTTCCAGTTAAAGCCTAAACTATCGAGTTGGCATTTCTTTTTAAAAGTGTATAAAGAAGCGGTAATGGGCCAAATCCGCAAGCCACTGTAAATCAACACGATTTGCTTGCCTCCGCTGGAACACCCGCTCTCTATTTCAGTTCAGGAGCTAACACACAGTATCTTAATATGCATTTAGGTTAATATTTGCACTTTGCAGGGCTAGGTAGATTGCACGGCTGGCACATATCAGACTAAATGTCACTTCCGAAAGCTAAGGGACCGAACCGGAAGCTGCCATTCAGAGGGACTACCTGACAACATGTGGAACCTCTCCGGAAAAGCCTTCCCACCTCAAGCAACTCCTTTTGATTAATCTTTCACATAGACAATACACGTTACTATTTTAAAAAGCTGAACTTTTAAGGACAGAATACCTTAACGAACAGAGGAAAATGTGAACCAATTAGCATCTTCAAGCACTCTGAGACGCAGGGAGAGAAGGCCTACATAGAGTAGCCAGGTCCCTTCAGAGACCACAGCTGTAGCCCCTCTCTGCAATGTTGCCTCCTGGCAGCTAGACCGGGTCCAACCCCAGGACCCAGACACACTGCCAGTCACTCCAGAGTGTCATTAAGATGCACGGCACCACGGCGCAATTCAAATCAATGTTTCTTTCCTGCACGTTGCAGCGGGCGAGGTAGCAAAGGTTGACGTGAAAAGTGGGAGAGCTGCCCAGTAACCGTGAGGTTTTGTATCATGCGAACTTACAAAATGGTCTGGAATAAAGAATCTGTGCAGTATTGCCTTTCACACGGTGTCTAATCTCGCACCGCTAGACAACTTCAACTACGAGTATCTGGCAGAACTCGAGATGGTTTCACAAAGACTTGTCATCCTCCTTCACCAGATCACTCTCTGGAAGGCGTGAGGGAGGGGGAGTTGAAATACATCATATTAGAATGAATAGAAATGGTAATGATCGGGCTCTTCCACAACACTTCCGCTCTAAGTAATCAGTTAATTAACCCTGAATCGAGCGGGCTTGCTGGTCAGGAATACAGCAGTTGGATTGACAACAGCTTCCAGACTCCTGCTTCTCAAGGACAAGATTCGGTAACCCTTATTGATGTTAAACATTAGCTTACCCTGTGAGCAACCTCCAGAAATCAAGAGCGATTGTGCTACGTGAGGAAGACTGGCAGAACCTCATACCAATTTACAAGACAAGAAAGAACAGACAAGAAAGAACCTCCAGCAATCTCGCCATGGTAAAATCGTATGCCCCCCCACCGACACGCCCCCCGGCCTTTCCCTCCACAGATCCTGTGGTTGGCTAATTAAAGGAGGAGGTGTAACTATCAATCTAATCTGGCTTGTTCTCAAATTTACCATAATTTCCACACTTGAGAGGCTGGTGAAATGAAACAGCACTACTACACTTTCCCATTCATCAGCCGGAAGCAGAACAACTCCGAGAACCGGGCGAAAAATAATTAGGATGCGGGATCAGGTGTTGCGCGTGTGCATCTGTGCCTGTACAGGGGCACGCAGGCACATGAGCATTCACGGGAGGCAGCAGCAGTAGCACGGGGGCAGATGAGCACCACCAGTCATTTGACCTCGACAGGTGAATGCTTGCAGATGTACTCACAGCACACTTATTAGAAGAGGCCCAAATGCCCGAGAAAACTGCCGTCAGATTACGCCGGAAACAACAACGGCTTTTTAAACAACTACAGCCGCCAGAACGGTACCGGCGGCAGCACTGCAGGAGCTGCTCAGGAACCGCTGGGGCAACCCCAGCGCACCGGGTGCTCAGCGCGTGGCCCTGACCCCACCGCATGGCATGCCACCCTTGGGCAGGAAGCTTGACATTTTCTGGAAGCACCGGTGTCATTTCACGGGCTTTGCTGTCGCTTTGCGCTTGTGGGGTAACACTATAGAGTTTTTCAGAAAGTGTTGGAGCAACTTTGGTACCTTTTCCATTCAGGCACACTGGGAGTGAGCTGTGGGGCTGCTGCCAGGGGCTCTGCTCAGCACAGCATGGCTGGAGCTGGCCCAGGAACTCCTTCGAAAGACAGACTGGTCAGACACACAGCTATCCTGAATCATCAAGGATAATCCTATGTTCAAGTTCAAGTTCCTACGTTCCAGTTCAAGTTCAAGTTCCTACGTTCCAATTGGTGCCCGTTACCTCTTGTCCTGGATCATCAAAGATGATCCAGGACAAGAGGTAACGGGTACAAACTGGAACCTAGGAACTTCTATCAAAGCATGAGGAGGAACTTCTTTACTTTGAGGGTGGCAGAGCGCTGGAACAGGCTGCCCGGGGAGGCGGTAGAGTCTCCCACCCCAGAGACATTCAAAACCCGCCTGGAGGTCATCCTGTGCAACCTGCTGTAGGTGACCCTACTCTGGCAGGGGGGTTGACTGGATGATCTCCAGAGCTCCTTTCCAACCCTAACCAATCTGTGATTCTGTGATCAGAGCTGTTCTTTGAAATCTGTTCCTAGGAAATCGCTGCGAGAAGGAGGATGCACCTGAGGAGCAGGCCTAAGATGGAGGATTGAACAAACAAGTAGCTCTTACCTGAGGAATCGGCTATCCCATGGAACAACTTCTGAGAAAGATTCTGCAACATTACTAGGGGTCCGCCAAAACATACAATTACTTGCCATGTTCCAGTTAAAGCCTAAACTATCGAGTTGGCATTTCTTTTTAAAAGTGTATAAAGAAGCAGTAATGGGCCAAATCCGCAAGCCACTGTAAATCAACACGATTTGCTTGCCTCCGCTGGAACACCCGCTCTCTATTTCAGTTCAGGAGCTAACACACAGTATCTTAATATGCATTTAGGTTAATATTTGCACTTTGCAGGGCTAGGTAGATTGCACGGCTGGCACATATCAGACTAAATGTCACTTCCGAAAGCTAAGGGACCGAACCGGAAGCTGCCATTCAGAGGGACTACCTGACAACATGTGGAACCTCTCCGGAAAAGCCTTCCCACCTCAAGCAACTCCTTTTGATTAATCTTTCACATAGACAATACACGTTACTATTTTAAAAAGCTGAACTTTTAAGGACAGAATACCTTAACGAACAGAGGAAAATGTGAACCAATTAGCATCTTCAAGCACTCTGAGACGCAGGGAGAGAAGGCCTACATAGAGTAGCCAGGTCCCTTCAGAGACCACAGCTGTAGCCCCTCTCTGCAATGTTGCCTCCTGGCAGCTAGACCGGGTCCAACCCCAGGACCCAGACACACTGCCAGTCACTCCAGAGTGTCATTAAGATGCACGGCACCACGGCGCAATTCAAATCAATGTTTCTTTCCTGCACGTTGCAGCGGGCGAGGTAGCAAAGGTTGACGTGAAAAGTGGGAGAGCTGCCCAGTAACCGTGAGGTTTTGTATCATGCGAACTTACAAAATGGTCTGGAATAAAGAATCTGTGCAGTATTGCCTTTCACACGGTGTCTAATCTCGCACCGCTAGACAACTTCAACTACGAGTATCTGGCAGAACTCGAGATGGTTTCACAAAGACTTGTCATCCTCCTTCACCAGATCACTCTCTGGAAGGCGTGAGGGAGGGGGAGTTGAAATACATCATATTAGAATGAATAGAAATGGTAATGATCGGGCTCTTCCACAACACTTCCGCTCTAAGTAATCAGTTAATTAACCCTGAATCGAGCGGGCTTGCTGGTCAGGAATACAGCAGTTGGATTGACAACAGCTTCCAGACTCCTGCTTCTCAAGGACAAGATTCGGTAACCCTTATTGATGTTAAACATTAGCTTACCCTGTGAGCAACCTCCAGAAATCAAGAGCGATTGTGCTACGTGAGGAAGACTGGCAGAACCTCATACCAATTTACAAGACAAGAAAGAACAGACAAGAAAGAACCTCCAGCAATCTCGCCATGGTAAAATCGTATGCCCCCCCACCGACACGCCCCCCGGCCTTTCCCTCCACAGATCCTGTGGTTGGCTAATTAAAGGAGGAGGTGTAACTATCAATCTAATCTGGCTTGTTCTCAAATTTACCATAATTTCCACACTTGAGAGGCTGGTGAAATGAAACAGCACTACTACACTTTCCCATTCATCAGCCGGAAGCAGAACAACTCCGAGAACCGGGCGAAAAATAATTAGGATGCGGGATCAGGTGTTGCGCGTGTGCATCTGTGCCTGTACAGGGGCACGCAGGCACATGAGCATTCACGGGAGGCAGCAGCAGTAGCACGGGGGCAGATGAGCACCACCAGTCATTTGACCTCGACAGGTGAATGCTTGCAGATGTACTCACAGCACACTTATTAGAAGAGGCCCAAATGCCCGAGAAAACTGCCGTCAGATTACGCCGGAAACAACAACGGCTTTTTAAACAACTACAGCCGCCAGAACGGTACCGGCGGCAGCACTGCAGGAGCTGCTCAGGAACCGCTGGGGCAACCCCAGCGCACCGGGTGCTCAGCGCGTGGCCCTGACCCCACCGCATGGCATGCCACCCTTGGGCAGGAAGCTTGACATTTTCTGGAAGCACCGGTGTCATTTCACGGGCTTTGCTGTCGCTTTGCGCTTGTTGGGTAACACTATAGAGTTTTTCAGAAAGTGTTGGAGCATCTTTGGTACCTTTTCCATTCAGGCACACTGGGAGTGAGCTGTGGGGCTGCTGCCAGGGGCTCTGCTCAGCACAGCATGGCTGGAGCTGGCCCAGGACCTCCTTCGAAAGACAGACTGGTCAGACACACAGCTATCCTGAATCATCAAGGATAATCCTATGTTCAAGTTCAAGTTCCTACGTTCCAATTAGTGCCCGTTACCTCTTGTCCTGGAACATCAAAGATGATCCAGGACAAGAGGTAACGGGTACAAACTGGAACCTAGGAACTTCTATCAAAGCATGAGGAGGAACTTCTTTACTTTGAGGGTGGCAGAGCGCTGGAACAGGCTGCCCGGGGAGGCGGTAGATTCTCCCACCCCAGAGACATTCAAAACCCGCCTGGAGGTCATCATGTGCAACCTGCTGTAGGTGACCCTGCTCTGGCAGGGGGGTTGGACTGGATGATCTCCAGAGCTCCTTTCCAACCCTAACCAATCTGTGATTCTGTGATCAGAGCTGTTCTTTGAAATCTGTTCCTAGGAAATCGCTGCGAGAAGGAGGATGCACCTGAGGAGCAGGCCTAAGATGGAGGATTGAACAAACAAGTAGCTCTTACCTGAGGAATCGGCTATCCCATGGAACAACTTCTGAGAAAGATTCTGCAACATTACTAGGGGTCCGCCAAAACATACAATTACTTGCCATGTTCCAGTTAAAGCCTAAACTATCGAGTTGGCATTTCTTTTTAAAAGTGTATAAAGAAGCAGTAATGGGCCAAATCCGCAAGCCACTGTAAATCAACACGATTTGCTTGCCTCCGCTGGAACACCCGCTCTCTATTTCAGTTCAGGAGCTAACACACAGTATCTTAATATGCATTTAGGTTAATATTTGCACTTTGCAGGGCTAGGTAGATTGCACGGCTGGCACATATCAGACTAAATGTCACTTCCGAAAGCTAAGGGACCGAACCGGAAGCTGCCATTCAGAGGGACTACCTGACAACATGTGGAACCTCTCCGGAAAAGCCTTCCCACCTCAAGCAACTCCTTTTGATTAATCTTTCACATAGACAATACACGTTATATACACCGACACACCCCCCCAGCCTTTGCCTCCACAGATCCTGTGGTTGGCTAATTAAAGGAGGAGGTGTAACTATCAATCTAATCTGGCTTCTTCTCAAATTTACCATAATTTCCACACTTGAGAGGCTGGTGAAATGAAACAGCACTACTACACTTTCCCATTCATCAGCCGGAAGCAGAACAACTCCGAGAACCGGGCGAAAAATAATTAGGATGCGGGATCAGGTGTTGCGCGCGTGCATCTGTGCCTGTACAGGGGCACGCAGGCACATGAGCATTCACGGGAGGCAGCAGCAGTAGCACGGGGGCAGATGAGCACCACCAGTCATTTGACCTCGACAGGTGAATGCTTGCAGATGTACTCACAGCACACTTATTAGAAGAGGCCCAAATGCCCGAGAAAACTGCCGTCAGATTACGCCGGAAACAACAACGGCTTTTTAAACAACTACAGCCGCCAGAACGGTACCGGCGGCAGCACTGCAGGAGCTGCTCAGGAACCGCTGGGGCAACTCCAGCGCACCGGGTGCTCAGCGCGTGGCCCTGACCCCACCGCATGGCATGTCACCCTTGGGCAGGAAGCTTGACATTTTCTGGAAGCACCGGTGTCATTTCACGGGCTTTGCCGTCGCTTTGCGCTTGTGGGGTAACACTATAGAGTTTTTCAGAAAGTGTTGGAGCAACTTTGGTACCTTTTCCATTCAGGCACACTGGGAGTGAGGTGTGGGGCTGCTGCCAGGGGCTCTGCTCAGCACAGCATGGCTGGAGCTGGCCCAGGACCTCCTTCGAAAGACAGACTGGTCAGACACACAGCTATCCTGAATCATCAAGGATAATCCTATGTTCAAGTTCAAGTTCCTACCTTCCAGTTCAAGTTCAAGTTCCTACGTTCCAATTGGTGCCCGTTACCTCTTGTCCTGGATCATCAAAGATGATCCAGGACAAGAGGTAACGGGTACAAACTGGAACCTAGGAACTTCTATCAAAGCATGAGGAGGAACTTCTTTACTTTGAGGGTGGCAGAGCGCTGGAACAGGCTGCCCAGGGAGGCGGTAGAGTCTCCCACCCCAGAGACATTCATAACCCGCCTGGAGGTCATCCTGTGCAACCTGCTGTAGGTGACCCTGCTCTGGCAGGGGGGTTGCACTACATGATCTCCAGAGCTCCTTTCCAACCCTAACCAATCTGTGATTCTGTGATCAGAGCTGTTCTTCGAAATCTGTTCCTAGGAAATCGCTGCGAGAAGGAGGATGCACCTGAGGAGCAGGCCTAAGATGGAGGATTGAACAAACAAGTAGCTCTTAGCTGAGAAATCGGCTATCCCATGGAACAACTTCAGAGAAAGATTCTGCAACATTACTAGGGGTCCGCCAAAACATACAATTACTTGCCATGTTCCAGTTAAAGCCTAAACTATCGAGTTGGCATTTCTTTTTAAAAGTGTATAAAGAAGCAGTAATGGGCCAAATCCGCAAGCCACTGTAAATCAACACGATTTGCTTGCCTCCGCTGGAACACCCGCTCTCTATTTCAGTTCAGGAGCTAACACACAGTATCTTAATATGCATTTAGGTTAATATTTGCACTTTGCAGGGCTAGGTAGATTGCACGGCTGGCACATATCAGACTAAATGTCACTTCCGAAAGCTAAGGGACCGAACCGGAAGCTGCCATTCAGAGGGACTACCTGACAACATGTGGAACCTCTCCGGAAAAGCCTTCCCACCTCAAGCAACTCCTTTTGATTAATCTTTCACATAGACAATACACGTTACTATTTTAAAAAGCTGAATTTTTAAGGACAGAATACCTTAACGAACAGAGGAAAATATGAACCAATTAGCATCTTCAAGCACTCTGAGACGCAGGGAGAGAAGGCCTACATAGAGTAGCCAGGTCCCTTCAGAGACCACAGCTGTAGCCCCTCTCTGCAATGTTGCCTCCTGGCAGCTAGACCGGGTCCAACCCCAGGACCCAGACACACTGCCAGTCACTCCAGAGTGTCATTAAGATGCACGGCACCACGGCGCAATTCAAATCAATGTTTCTTTCCTGCACGTTGCAGCGGGCGAGGTAGCAAAGGTTGACGTGAAAAGTGGGAGAGCTGCCCAGTAACCGTGAGGTTTTGTATCATGCGAACTTACAAAATGGTCTGGAATAAAGAATCTGTGCAGTATTGCCTTTCACACGGTGTCTAATCTCGCACCGCTAGACAACTTCAACTACGAGTATCTGGCAGAACTCGAGATGGTTTCACAAAGACTTGTCATCCTCCTTCACCAGATCACTCTCTGGAAGGCGTGAGGGAGGGGGAGTTGAAATACATCATATTAGAATGAATAGAAATGGTAATGATCGGGCTCTTCCACAACACTTCCGCTCTAAGTAATCAGTTAATTAACCCTGAATCGAGCGGGCTTGCTGGTCAGGAATACAGCAGTTGGATTGACAACAGCTTCCAGACTCCTGCTTCTCAAGGACAAGATTCGGTAACCCTTATTGATGTTAAACATTAGCTTACCCTGTGAGGAACCTCCAGAAATCAAGAGCGATTGTGCTACGTGAGGAAGACTGGCAGAACCTCATACCAATTTACAAGACAAGAAAGAACAGACAAGAAAGAACCTCCAGCAATCTCGCCATGGTAAAATCGTATGCCCCCCCACCGACACGCCCCCCGGCCTTTGCCTCCACAGATCCTGTGGTTGGCTAATTAAAGGAGGAGGTGTAACTATCAATCTAATCTGGCTTGTTCTCAAATTTACCATAATTTCCACACTTGAGAGGCTGGTGAAATGAAACAGCACTACTACACTTTCCCATTCATCAGCCGGAAGCAGAACAACTCCGAGAACCGGGCGAAAAATAATTAGGATGCGGGATCAGGTGTTGCGCGCGTGCATCTGTGCCTGTACAGGGGCACGCAGGCACATGAGCATTCACGGGAGGCAGCAGCAGTAGCACGGGGGCAGATGAGCACCACCAGTCATTTGACCTCGACAGGTGAATGCTTGCAGATGTACTCACAGCACACTTATTAGAAGAGGCCCAAATGCCCGAGAAAACTGCCGTCAGATTACGCCGGAAACAACAACGGCTTTTTAAACAACTACAGCCGCCAGAACGGTACCGGCGGCAGCACTGCAGGAGCTGCTCAGGAACCGCTGGGGCAACCCCAGCGCACCGGGTGCTCAGCGCGTGGCCCTGACCCCACCGCATGGCATGCCACCCTTGGGCAGGAAGCTTGACATTTTCTGGAAGCACCGGTGTCATTTCACGGGCTTTGCTGTCGCTTTGCGCTTGTTGGGTAACACTATAGAGTTTTTCAGAAAGTGTTGGAGCATCTTTGGTACCTTTTCCATTCAGGCACACTGGGAGTGAGCTGTGGGGCTGCTGCCAGGGGCTCTGCTCAGCACAGCATGGCTGGAGCTGGCCCAGGACCTCCTTCGAAAGACAGACTGGTCAGACACACAGCTATCCTGAATCATCAAGGATAATCCTATGTTCAAGTTCAAGTTCCTACATTCCAGTTCAAGTTCAAGTTCCTACGTTCCAATTGGTGCCCGTTACCTCTTGTCCTGGATCATCAAAGATGATCCAGGACAAGAGGTAACGGGTACAAACTGGAACCTAGGAACTTCTATCAAAGCATGAGGAGGAACTTCTTTACTTTGAGGGTGGCAGAGCGCTGGAACAGGCTGCCCGGGGAGGCGGTAGAGTCTCCCACCCCAGAGACATTCAAAACCCGCCTGGAGGTCATCATGTGCAACCTGCTGTAGGTGACCCTGCTCTGGCAGGGGGTTTGACTGGATGATCTCCAGAGCTCCTTTCCAACCCTAACCAATTTGTGATTCTGTGATCAGAGCTGTTCTTTGAAATCTGTTCCTAGGAAATCGCTGCGAGAAGGAGGATGCACCTGAGGAGCAGGCCTAAGATGGAGGATTGAACAAACAAGTAGCTCTTACCTGAGGAATCGGCTATCCCATGGAACAACTTCTGAGAAAGATTCTGCAACATTACTAGGGGTCCGCCAAAACATACAATTACTTGCCATGTTCCAGTTAAAGCCTAAACTATCGAGTTGGCATTTCTTTTTAAAAGTGTATAAAGAAGCGGTAATGGGCCAAATCCGCAAGCCACTGTAAATCAACACGATTTGCTTGCCTCCGCTGGAACACCCGCTCTCTATTTCAGTTCAGGAGCTAACACACAGTATCTTAATATGCATTTAGGTTAATATTTGCACTTTGCAGGGCTAGGTAGATTGCACGGCTGGCACATATCAGACTAAATGTCACTTCCGAAAGCTAAGGGACCGAACCGGAAGCTGCCATTCAGAGGGACTACCTGACAACATGTGGAACCTCTCCGGAAAAGCCTTCCCACCTCAAGCAACTCCTTTTGATTAATCTTTCACATAGACAATACACGTTACTATTTTAAAAAGCTGAACTTTTAAGGACAGAATACCTTAACGAACAGAGGAAAATGTGAACCAATTAGCATCTTCAAGCACTCTGAGACGCAGGGAGAGAAGGCCTACATAGAGTAGCCAGGTCCCTTCAGAGACCACAGCTGTAGCCCCTCTCTGCAATGTTGCCTCCTGGCAGCTAGACCGGGTCCAACCCCAGGACCCAGACACACTGCCAGTCACTCCAGAGTGTCATTAAGATGCACGGCACCACGGCGCAATTCAAATCAATGTTTCTTTCCTGCACGTTGCAGCGGGCGAGGTAGCAAAGGTTGACGTGAAAAGTGGGAGAGCTGCCCAGTAACCGTGAGGTTTTGTATCATGCGAACTTACAAAATGGTCTGGAATAAAGAATCTGTGCAGTATTGCCTTTCACACGGTGTCTAATCTCGCACCGCTAGACAACTTCAACTACGAGTATCTGGCAGAACTCGAGATGGTTTCACAAAGACTTGTCATCCTCCTTCACCAGATCACTCTCTGGAAGGCGTGAGGGAGGGGGAGTTGAAATACATCATATTAGAATGAATAGAAATGGTAATGATCGGGCTCTTCCACAACACTTCCGCTCTAAGTAATCAGTTAATTAACCCTGAATCGAGCGGGCTTGCTGGTCAGGAATACAGCAGTTGGATTGACAACAGCTTCCAGACTCCTGCTTCTCAAGGACAAGATTCGGTAACCCTTATTGATGTTAAACATTAGCTTACCCTGTGAGCAACCTCCAGAAATCAAGAGCGATTGTGCTACGTGAGGAAGACTGGCAGAACCTCATACCAATTTACAAGACAAGAAAGAACAGACAAGAAAGAACCTCCAGCAATCTCGCCATGGTAAAATCGTATGCCCCCCCACCGACACGCCCCCCGGCCTTTCCCTCCACAGATCCTGTGGTTGGCTAATTAAAGGAGGAGGTGTAACTATCAATCTAATCTGGCTTGTTCTCAAATTTACCATAATTTCCACACTTGAGAGGCTGGTGAAATGAAACAGCACTACTACACTTTCCCATTCATCAGCCGGAAGCAGAACAACTCAGAGAACCGGGCGAAAAATAATTAGGATGCGGGATCAGGTGTTGCGCGTGTGCATCTGTGCCTGTACAGGGGCACGCAGGCACATGAGCATTCACGGGAGGCAGCAGCAGTAGCACGGGGGCAGATGAGCACCACCAGTCATTTGACCTCGACAGGTGAATGCTTGCAGATGTACTCACAGCACACTTATTAGAAGAGGCCCAAATGCCCGAGAAAACTGCCGTCAGATTACGCCGGAAACAACAACGGCTTTTTAAACAACTACAGCCGCCAGAACGGTACCGGCGGCAGCACTGCAGGAGCTGCTCAGGAACCGCTGGGGCAACCCCAGCGCACCGGGTGCTCAGCGCGTGGCCCTGACCCCACCGCATGGCATGCCACCCTTGGGCAGGAAGCTTGACATTTTCTGGAAGCACCGGTGTCATTTCACGGGCTTTGCTGTCGCTTTGCGCTTGTGGGGTAACACTATAGAGTTTTTCAGAAAGTGTTGGAGCAACTTTGGTACCTTTTCCATTCAGGCACACTGGGAGTGAGGTGTGGGGCTGCTGCCAGGGGCTCTGCTCAGCACAGCATGGCTGGAGCTGGCCCAGGAACTCCTTCGAAAGACAGACTGGTCAGACACACAGCTATCCTGAATCATCAAGGATAATCCTATGTTCAAGTTCAAGTTCCTACGTTCCAGTTCAAGTTCAAGTTCCTACGTTCCAATTGGTGCCCGTTACCTCTTGTCCTGGAACATCAAAGATGATCCAGGACAAGAGGTAACGGGTACAAACTGGAACCTAGGAACTTCTATCAAAGCATGAGGAGGAACTTCTTTACTTTGAGGGTGGCAGAGCGCTGGAACAGGCTGCCCGGGGAGGCGGTAGATTCTCCCACCCCAGAGACATTCAAAACCCGCCTGGAGGTCATCATGTGCAACCTGCTGTAGGTGACCCTGCTCTGGCAGGGGGGTTGGACTGGATGATCTCCAGAGCTCCTTTCCAACCCTAACCAATCTGTGATTCTGTGATCAGAGCTGTTCTTTGAAATCTGTTCCTAGGAAATCGCTGCGAGAAGGAGGATGCACCTGAGGAGCAGGCCTAAGATGGAGGATTGAACAAACAAGTAGCTCTTACCTGAGGAATCGGCTATCCCATGGAACAACTTCTGAGAAAGATTCTGCAACATTACTAGGGGTCCGCCAAAACATACAATTACTTGCCATGTTCCAGTTAAAGCCTAAACTATCGAGTTGGCATTTCTTTTTAAAAGTGTATAAAGAAGCAGTAATGGGCCAAATCCGCAAGCCACTGTAAATCAACACGATTTGCTTGCCTCCGCTGGAACACCCGCTCTCTATTTCAGTTCAGGAGCTAACACACAGTATCTTAATATGCATTTAGGTTAATATTTGCACTTTGCAGGGCTAGGTAGATTGCACGGCTGGCACATATCAGACTAAATGTCACTTCCGAAAGCTAAGGGACCGAACCGGAAGCTGCCATTCAGAGGGACTACCTGACAACATGTGGAACCTCTCCGGAAAAGCCTTCCCACCTCAAGCAACTCCTTTTGATTAATCTTTCACATAGACTATACACGTTATATACACCGACACACCCCCCCAGCCTTTGCCTCCACAGATCCTGTGGTTGGCTAATTAAAGGAGGAGGTGTAACTATCAATCTAATCTGGCTTCTTCTCAAATTTACCATAATTTCCACACTTGAGAGGCTGGTGAAATGAAACAGCACTACTACACTTTCCCATTCATCAGCCGGAAGCAGAACAACTCCGAGAACCGGGCGAAAAATAATTAGGATGCGGGATCAGGTGTTGCGCGCGTGCATCTGTGCCTGTACAGGGGCACGCAGGCACATGAGCATTCACGGGAGGCAGCAGCAGTAGCACGGGGGCAGATGAGCACCACCAGTCATTTGACCTCGACAGGTGAATGCTTGCAGATGTACTCACAGCACACTTATTAGAAGAGGCCCAAATGCCCGAGAAAACTGCCGTCAGATTACGCCGGAAACAACAACGGCTTTTTAAACAACTACAGCCGCCAGAACGGTACCGGCGGCAGCACTGCAGGAGCTGCTCAGGAACCGCTGGGGCAACTCCAGCGCACCGGGTGCTCAGCGCGTGGCCCTGACCCCACCGCATGGCATGTCACCCTTGGGCAGGAAGGTTGACATTTTCTGGAAGCACCGGTGTCATTTCACGGGCTTTGCCGTCGCTTTGCGCTTGTGGGGTAACACTATAGAGTTTTTCAGAAAGTGTTGGAGCAACTTTGGTACCTTTTCCATTCAGGCACACTGGGAGTGAGGTGTGGGGCTGCTGCCAGGGGCTCTGCTCAGCACAGCATGGCTGGAGCTGGCCCAGGACCTCCTTCGAAAGACAGACTGGTCAGACACACAGCTATCCTGAATCATCAAGGATAATCCTATGTTCAAGTTCAAGTTCCTACGTTCCAGTTCAAGTTCAAGTTCCTACGTTCCAATTGGTGCCCGTTACCTCTTGTCCTGGATCATCAAAGATGATCCAGGACAAGAGGTAACGGGTACAAACTGGAACCTAGGAACTTCTATCAAAGCATGAGGAGGAACTTCTTTACTTTGAGGGTGGCAGAGCGCTGGAACAGGCTGCCCAGGGAGGCGGTAGAGTCTCCCACCCCAGAGACATTCATAACCCGCCTGGAGGTCATCCTGTGCAACCTGCTGTAGGTGACCCTGCTCTGGCAGGGGGGTTGCACTACATGATCTCCAGAGCTCCTTTCCAACCCTAACCAATCTGTGATTCTGTGATCAGAGCTGTTCTTCGAAATCTGTTCCTAGGAAATCGCTGCGAGAAGGAGGATGCACCTGAGGAGCAGGCCTAAGATGGAGGATTGAACAAACAAGTAGCTCTTAGCTGAGAAATCGGCTATCCCATGGAACAACTTCAGAGAAAGATTCTGCAACATTACTAGGGGTCCGCCAAAACATACAATTACTTGCCATGTTCCAGTTAAAGCCTAAACTATCGAGTTGGCATTTCTTTTTAAAAGTGTATAAAGAAGCAGTAATGGGCCAAATCCGCAAGCCACTGTAAATCAACACGATTTGCTTGCCTCCGCTGGAACACCCGCTCTCTATTTCAGTTCAGGAGCTAACACACAGTATCTTAATATGCATTTAGGTTAATATTTGCACTTTGCAGGGCTAGGTAGATTGCACGGCTGGCACATATCAGACTAAATGTCACTTCCGAAAGCTAAGGGACCGAACCGGAAGCTGCCATTCAGAGGGACTACCTGACAACATGTGGAACCTCTCCGGAAAAGCCTTCCCACCTCAAGCAACTCCTTTTGATTAATCTTTCACATAGACAATACACGTTACTATATTAAAAAGCTGAATTTTTAAGGACAGAATACCTTAACGAACAGAGGAAAATATGAACCAATTAGCATCTTCAAGCACTCTGAGACGCAGGGAGAGAAGGCCTACATAGAGTAGCCAGGTCCCTTCAGAGACCACAGCTGTAGCCCCTCTCTGCAATGTTGCCTCCTGGCAGCTAGACCGGGTCCAACCCCAGGACCCAGACACACTGCCAGTCACTCCAGAGTGTCATTAAGATGCACGGCACCACGGCGCAATTCAAATCAATGTTTCTTTCCTGCACGTTGCAGCGGGCGAGGTAGCAAAGGTTGACGTGAAAAGTGGGAGAGCTGCCCAGTAACCGTGAGGTTTTGTATCATGCGAACTTACAAAATGGTCTGGAATAAAGAATCTGTGCAGTATTGCCTTTCACACGGTGTCTAATCTCGCACCGCTAGACAACTTCAACTACGAGTATCTGGCAGAACTCGAGATGGTTTCACAAAGACTTGTCATCCTCCTTCACCAGATCACTCTCTGGAAGGCGTGAGGGAGGGGGAGTTGAAATACATCATATTAGAATGAATAGAAATGGTAATGATCGGGCTCTTCCACAACACTTCCGCTCTAAGTAATCAGTTAATTAACCCTGAATCGAGCGGGCTTGCTGGTCAGGAATACAGCAGTTGGATTGACAACAGCTTCCAGACTCCTGCTTCTCAAGGACAAGATTCGGTAACCCTTATTGATGTTAAACATTAGCTTACCCTGTGAGGAACCTCCAGAAATCAAGAGCGATTGTGCTACGTGAGGAAGACTGGCAGAACCTCATACCAATTTACAAGACAAGAAAGAACAGACAAGAAAGAACCTCCAGCAATCTCGCCATGGTAAAATCGTATGCCCCCCCACCGACACGCCCCCCGGCCTTTGCCTCCACAGATCCTGTGGTTGGCTAATTAAAGGAGGAGGTGTAACTATCAATCTAATCTGGCTTGTTCTCAAATTTACCATAATTTCCACACTTGAGAGGCTGGTGAAATGAAACAGCACTACTACACTTTCCCATTCATCAGCCGGAAGCAGAACAACTCAGAGAACCGGGCGAAAAATAATTAGGATGCGGGATCAGGTGTTGCGCGCGTGCATCTGTGCCTGTACAGGGGCACGCAGGCACATGAGCATTCACGGGAGGCAGCAGCAGTAGCACGGGGGCAGATGAGCACCACCAGTCATTTGACCTCGACAGGTGAATGCTTGCAGATGTACTCACAGCACACTTATTAGAAGAGGCCCAAATGCCCGAGAAAACTGCCGTCAGATTACGCCGGAAACAACAACGGCTTTTTAAACAACTACAGCCGCCAGAACGGTACCGGCGGCAGCACTGCAGGAGCTGCTCAGGAACCGCTGGGGCAACCCCAGCGCACCGGGTGCTCAGCGCGTGGCCCTGACCCCACCGCATGGCATGCCACCCTTGGGCAGGAAGCTTGACATTTTCTGGAAGCACCGGTGTCATTTCACGGGCTTTGCTGTCGCTTTGCGCTTGTTGGGTAACACTATAGAGTTTTTCAGAAAGTGTTGGAGCATCTTTGGTACCTTTTCCATTCAGGCACACTGGGAGTGAGCTGTGGGGCTGCTGCCAGGGGCTCTGCTCAGCACAGCATGGCTGGAGCTGGCCCAGGACCTCCTTCGAAAGACAGACTGGTCAGACACACAGCTATCCTGAATCATCAAGGATAATCCTATGTTCAAGTTCAAGTTCCTACATTCCAGTTCAAGTTCAAGTTCCTACGTTCCAATTGGTGCCCGTTACCTCTTGTCCTGGATCATCAAAGATGATCCAGGACAAGAGGTAACGGGTACAAACTGGAACCTAGGAACTTCTATCAAAGCATGAGGAGGAACTTCTTTACTTTGAGGGTGGCAGAGCGCTGGAACAGGCTGCCCGGGGAGGCGGTAGAGTCTCCCACCCCAGAGACATTCAAAACCCGCCTGGAGGTCATCATGTGCAACCTGCTGTAGGTGACCCTGCTCTGGCAGGGGGTTTGACTGGATGATCTCCAGAGCTCCTTTCCAACCCTAACCAATTTGTGATTCTGTGATCAGAGCTGTTCTTTGAAATCTGTTCCAAGGAAATCGCTGCGAGAAGGAGGATGCACCTGAGGAGCAGGCCTAAGATGGAGGATTGAACAAACAAGTAGCTCTTACCTGAGGAATCGGCTATCCCATGGAACAACTTCTGAGAAAGATTCTGCAACATTACTAGGGGTCCGCCAAAACATACAATTACTTGCCATGTTCCAGTTAAAGCCTAAACTATCGAGTTGGCATTTCTTTTTAAAAGTGTATAAAGAAGCAGTAATGGGCCAAATCCGCAAGCCACTGTAAATCAACACGATTTGCTTGCCTCCGCTGGAACACCCGCTCTCTATTTCAGTTCAGGAGCTAACACACAGTATCTTAATATGCATTTAGGTTAATATTTGCACTTTGCAGGGCTAGGTAGATTGCACGGCTGGCACATATCAGACTAAATGTCACTTCCGAAAGCTAAGGGACCGAACCGGAAGCTGCCATTCAGAGGGACTACCTGACAACATGTGGAACCTCTCCGGAAAAGCCTTCCCACCTCAAGCAACTCCTTTTGATTAATCTTTCACACAGACAATACACGTTATATACACCGACACACCCCCCCAGCCTTTGCCTCCACAGATCCTGTGGTTGGCTAATTAAAGGAGGAGGTGTAACTATCAATCTAATCTGGCTTGTTCTCAAATTTACCATAATTTCCACACTTGAGAGGCTGGTGAAATGAAACAGCACTACTACACTTTCCCATTCATCAGCCGGAAGCAGAACAACTCCGAGAACCGGGCGAAAAATAATTAGGATGCGGGATCAGGTGTTGCGCGCGTGCATCTGTGCCTGTACAGGGGCACGCAGGCACATGAGCATTCACGGGAGGCAGCAGCAGTAGCACGGGGGCAGATGAGCACCACCAGTCATTTGACCTCGACAGGTGAATGCTTGCAGATGTACTCACAGCACACTTATTAGAAGAGGCCCAAATGCCCGAGAAAACTGCCGTCAGATTACGCCGGAAACAACAACGGCTTTTTAAACAACTACAGCCGCCAGAACGGTACCGGCGGCAGCACTGCAGGAGCTGCTCAGGAACCGCTGGGGCAACTCCAGCGCACCGGGTGCTCAGCGCGTGGCCCTGACCCCACCGCATGGCATGTCACCCTTGGGCAGGAAGGTTGACATTTTCTGGAAGCACCGGTGTCATTTCACGGGCTTTGCCGTCGCTTTGCGCTTGTGGGGTAACACTATAGAGTTTTTCAGAAAGTGTTGGAGCAACTTTGGTACCTTTTCCATTCAGGCACACTGGGAGTGAGGTGTGGGGCTGCTGCCAGGGGCTCTGCTCAGCACAGCATGGCTGGAGCTGGCCCAGGACCTCCTTCGAAAGACAGACTGGTCAGACACACAGCTATCCTGAATCATCAAGGATAATCCTATGTTCAAGTTCAAGTTCCTACCTTCCAGTTCAAGTTCAAGTTCCTACGTTCCAATTGGTGCCCGTTACCTCTTGTCCTGGATCATCAAAGATGATCCAGGACAAGAGGTAACGGGTACAAACTGGAACCTAGGAACTTCTATCAAAGCATGAGGAGGAACTTCTTTACTTTGAGGGTGGCAGAGCGCTGGAACAGGCTGCCCAGGGAGGCGGTAGAGTCTCCCACCCCAGAGACATTCATAACCCGCCTGGAGGTCATCCTGTGCAACCTGCTGTAGGTGACCCTGCTCTGGCAGGGGGGTTGCACTACATGATCTCCAGAGCTCCTTTCCAACCCTAACCAATCTGTGATTCTGTGATCAGAGCTGTTCTTCGAAATCTGTTCCTAGGAAATCGCTGCGAGAAGGAGGATGCACCTGAGGAGCAGGCCTAAGATGGAGGATTGAACAAACAAGTAGCTCTTAGCTGAGAAATCGGCTATCCCATGGAACAACTTCAGAGAAAGATTCTGCAACATTACTAGGGGTCCGCCAAAACATACAATTACTTGCCATGTTCCAGTTAAAGCCTAAACTATCGAGTTGGCATTTCTTTTTAAAAGTGTATAAAGAAGCAGTAATGGGCCAAATCCGCAAGCCACTGTAAATCAACACGATTTGCTTGCCTCCGCTGGAACACCCGCTCTCTATTTCAGTTCAGGAGCTAACACACAGTATCTTAATATGCATTTAGGTTAATATTTGCACTTTGCAGGGCTAGGTAGATTGCACGGCTGGCACATATCAGACTAAATGTCACTTCCGAAAGCTAAGGGACCGAACCGGAAGCTGCCATTCAGAGGGACTACCTGACAACATGTGGAACCTCTCCGGAAAAGCCTTCCCACCTCAAGCAACTCCTTTTGATTAATCTTTCACATAGACAATACACGTTACTATTTTAAAAAGCTGAATTTTTAAGGACAGAATACCTTAACGAACAGAGGAAAATATGAACCAATTAGCATCTTCAAGCACTCTGAGACGCAGGGAGAGAAGGCCTACATAGAGTAGCCAGGTCCCTTCAGAGACCACAGCTGTAGCCCCTCTCTGCAATGTTGCCTCCTGGCAGCTAGACCGGGTCCAACCCCAGGACCCAGACACACTGCCAGTCACTCCAGAGTGTCATTAAGATGCACGGCACCACGGCGCAATTCAAATCAATGTTTCTTTCCTGCACGTTGCAGCGGGCGAGGTAGCAAAGGTTGACGTGAAAAGTGGGAGAGCTGCCCAGTAACCGTGAGGTTTTGTATCATGCGAACTTACAAAATGGTCTGGAATAAAGAATCTGTGCAGTATTGCCTTTCACACGGTGTCTAATCTCGCACCGCTAGACAACTTCAACTACGAGTATCTGGCAGAACTCGAGATGGTTTCACAAAGACTTGTCATCCTCCTTCACCAGATCACTCTCTGGAAGGCGTGAGGGAGGGGGAGTTGAAATACATCATATTAGAATGAATAGAAATGGTAATGATCGGGCTCTTCCACAACACTTCCGCTCTAAGTAATCAGTTAATTAACCCTGAATCGAGCGGGCTTGCTGGTCAGGAATACAGCAGTTGGATTGACAACAGCTTCCAGACTCCTGCTTCTCAAGGACAAGATTCGGTAACCCTTATTGATGTTAAATATTAGCTTACCCTGTGAGCAACCTCCAGAAATCAAGAGCGATTGTGCTACGTGAGGAAGACTGGCAGAACCTCATACAAATTTACAAGACAAGAAAGAACAGACAAGAAAGAACCTCCAGCAATCTCGCCATGGTAAAATCGTATGCCCCCCCACCGACACGCCCCCCGGCCTTTGCCTCCACAGATCCTGTGGTTGGCTAATTAAAGGAGGAGGTGTAACTATCAATCTAATCTGGCTTGTTCTCAAATTTACCATAATTTCCACACTTGAGAGGCTGGTGAAATGAAACAGCACTACTACACTTTCCCATTCATCAGCCGGAAGCAGAACAACTCAGAGAACCGGGCGAAAAATAATTAGGATGCGGGATCAGGTGTTGCGCGCGTGCATCTGTGCCTGTACAGGGGCACGCAGGCACATGAGCATTCACGGGAGGCAGCAGCAGTAGCACGGGGGCAGATGAGCACCACCAGTCATTTGACCTCGACAGGTGAATGCTTGCAGATGTACTCACAGCACACTTATTAGAAGAGGCCCAAATGCCCGAGAAAACTGCCGTCAGATTACGCCGGAAACAACAACGGCTTTTTAAACAACTACAGCCGCCAGAACGGTACCGGCGGCAGCACTGCAGGAGCTGCTCAGGAACCGCTGGGGCAACTCCAGCGCACCGGGTGCTCAGCGCGTGGCCCTGACCCCACCGCATGGCATGTCACCCTTGGGCAGGAAGGTTGACATTTTCTGGAAGCACCGGTGTCATTTCACGGGCTTTGCCGTCGCTTTGCGCTTGTGGGGTAACACTATAGAGTTTTTCAGAAAGTGTTGGAGCAACTTTGGTACCTTTTCCATTCAGGCACACTGGGAGTGAGCTGTGGGGCTGCTGCCAGGGGCTCTGCTCAGCACAGCATGGCTGGAGCTGGCCCAGGACCTCCTTCGAAAGACAGACTGGTCAGACACACAGCTATCCTGAATCATCAAGGATAATCCTATGTTCAAGTTCAAGTTCCTACCTTCCAGTTCAAGTTCAAGTTCCTACGTTCCAATTGGTGCCCGTTACCTCTTGTCCTGGATCATCAAAGATGATCCAGGACAAGAGGTAACGGGTACAAACTGGAACCTAGGAACTTCTATCAAAGCATGAGGAGGAACTTCTTTACTTTGAGGGTGGCAGAGCGCTGGAACAGGCTGCCCAGGGAGGCGGTAGAGTCTCCCACCCCAGAGACATTCATAACCCGCCTGGAGGTCATCCTGTGCAACCTGCTGTAGGTGACCCTGCTCTGGCAGGGGGGTTGCACTACATGATCTCCAGAGCTCCTTTCCAACCCTAACCAATCTGTGATTCTGTGATCAGAGCTGTTCTTCGAAATCTGTTCCTAGGAAATCGCTGCGAGAAGGAGGATGCACCTGAGGAGCAGGCCTAAGATGGAGGATTGAACAAACAAGTAGCTCTTAGCTGAGAAATCGGCTATCCCATGGAACAACTTCAGAGAAAGATTCTGCAACATTACTAGGGGTCCGCCAAAACATACAATTACTTGCCATGTTCCAGTTAAAGCCTAAACTATCGAGTTGGCATTTCTTTTTAAAAGTGTATAAAGAAGCAGTAATGGGCCAAATCCGCAAGCCACTGTAAATCAACACGATTTGCTTGCCTCCGCTGGAACACCCGCTCTCTATTTCAGTTCAGGAGCTAACACACAGTATCTTAATATGCATTTAGGTTAATATTTGCACTTTGCAGGGCTAGGTAGATTGCACGGCTGGCACATATCAGACTAAATGTCACTTCCGAAAGCTAAGGGACCGAACCGGAAGCTGCCATTCAGAGGGACTACCTGACAACATGTGGAACCTCTCCGGAAAAGCCTTCCCACCTCAAGCAACTCCTTTTGATTAATCTTTCACATAGACAATACACGTTACTATTTTAAAAAGCTGAATTTTTAAGGACAGAATACCTTAACGAACAGAGGAAAATATGAACCAATTAGCATCTTCAAGCACTCTGAGACGCAGGGAGAGAAGGCCTACATAGAGTAGCCAGGTCCCTTCAGAGACCACAGCTGTAGCCCCTCTCTGCAATGTTGCCTCCTGGCAGCTAGACCGGGTCCAACCCCAGGACCCAGACACACTGCCAGTCACTCCAGAGTGTCATTAAGATGCACGGCACCACGGCGCAATTCAAATCAATGTTTCTTTCCTGCACGTTGCAGCGGGCGAGGTAGCAAAGGTTGACGTGAAAAGTGGGAGAGCTGCCCAGTAACCGTGAGGTTTTGTATCATGCGAACTTACAAAATGGTCTGGAATAAAGAATCTGTGCAGTATTGCCTTTCACACGGTGTCTAATCTCGCACCGCTAGACAACTTCAACTACGAGTATCTGGCAGAACTCGAGATGGTTTCACAAAGACTTGTCATCCTCCTTCACCAGATCACTCTCTGGAAGGCGTGAGGGAGGGGGAGTTGAAATACATCATATTAGAATGAATAGAAATGGTAATGATCGGGCTCTTCCACAACACTTCCGCTCTAAGTAATCAGTTAATTAACCCTGAATCGAGCGGGCTTGCTGGTCAGGAATACAGCAGTTGGATTGACAACAGCTTCCAGACTCCTGCTTCTCAAGGACAAGATTCGGTAACCCTTATTGATGTTAAATATTAGCTTACCCTGTGAGCAACCTCCAGAAATCAAGAGCGATTGTGCTACGTGAGGAAGACTGGCAGAACCTCATACAAATTTACAAGACAAGAAAGAACAGACAAGAAAGAACCTCCAGCAATCTCGCCATGGTAAAATCGTATGCCCCCCCACCGACACGCCCCCCGGCCTTTGCCTCCACAGATCCTGTGGTTGGCTAATTAAAGGAGGAGGTGTAACTATCAATCTAATCTGGCTTGTTCTCAAATTTACCATAATTTCCACACTTGAGAGGCTGGTGAAATGAAACAGCACTACTACACTTTCCCATTCATCAGCCGGAAGCAGAACAACTCAGAGAACCGGGCGAAAAATAATTAGGATGCGGGATCAGGTGTTGCGCGCGTGCATCTGTGCCTGTACAGGGGCACGCAGGCACATGAGCATTCACGGGAGGCAGCAGCAGTAGCACGGGGGCAGATGAGCACCACCAGTCATTTGACCTCGACAGGTGAATGCTTGCAGATGTAGTCACAGCACACTTATTAGAAGAGGCCCAAATGCCCGAGAAAACTGCCGTCAGATTACGCCGGAAACAACAACGGCTTTTTAAACAACTACAGCCGCCAGAACGGTACCGGCGGCAGCACTGCAGGAGCTGCTCAGGAACCGCTGGGGCAACCCCAGCGCACCGGGTGCTCAGCGCGTGGCCCTGACCCCACCGCATGGCATGTCACCCTTGGGCAGGAAGCTTGACATTTTCTGGAAGCACCGGAGTCATTTCACGGGCTTTGCCGTCGCTTTGCGCTTGTGGGGTAACACTATAGAGTTTTTCAGAAAGTGTTGGAGCAACTTTGGTACCTTTTCCATTCAGGCACACTGGGAGTGAGCTGTGGGGCTGCTGCCAGGGGCTCTGCTCAGCACAGCATGGCTGGAGCTGGTCCAGGACCTCCTTCGAAAGACAGACTGGTCAGACACACAGCTATCCTGAATCATCAAGGATAATCCTATGTTCAAGTTCCTACGTTCCAGTTCAAGTTCAAGTTCCTACGTTCCAATTGGTGCCCGTTACCTCTTGTCCTGGATCATCAAAGATGATCCAGGACAAGAGGTAACGGGTACAAACTGGAACGTAGGAACTTCTATCAAAGCATGAGGAGGAACTTCTTTACTTTGAGGGTGGCAGAGCGCTGGAACAGGCTGCCCAGGGAGGCGGTAGAGTCTCCCACCCCAGAGACATTCAAAACCCGCCTGGAGGTCATCCTGTGCAACCTGCTGTAGGTGACCCTGCTCTGGCAGGGGGTTTGGGCTGGATGATCTCCAGAGGTCCTTTCCAACCCTAACTAATCTGTGATTCTGTGATCAGAGCTGTTCTTCGAAATCTGTTCCTAGGAAATCGCTGCGAGAAGGAGGATGCACCTGAGGAGCAGGCCTAAGATGGAGGATTGAACAAACAAGTAGCTCTTACCTGAGGAATCGGCTATCCCATGGAACAACTTCTGAGAAAGATTCTGCAACATTACTAGGGGTCTGCCAAAACATACAATTACTTGCCATGTTCCAGTTAAAGCCTAAACTATCGAGTTGGCATTTCTTTTTAAAAGTGTATAAAGAAGCGGTAATGGGCCAAATCCTCAAGCCACTGTAAATAAACACGATTTGCTTGCCTCCGCTGGAACACCCGCTCTCTATTGCAGTTCAGGAGCTAACACACAGTATCTTAATATGCATTTATGTTAATATTTGCACTTTGCAGGGCTAGGTAGATTGCACGGCTGGCACATATCAGACTAAATGTCACTTCCGAAAGCTAAGGGACCGAATCGGAAGCTGCCAATCAGTGGGACTACCTGACAACATGTGGAACCTCTCCGGAAAAGCCTTCCCACCTCAAGCAACTCCTTTTGATTCATCTTTCACATAGACAATACACGTTATATACACCGACACACCCCCCCGGCCTTTGCCTCCACAGATCCTGTGGTTGGCTAATTAAAGGAGGAGGTGTAACTATCAATCTAATCTGGCTTGTTCTCAAATTTACCATAATTTCCACACTTGAGAGGCTGGTGAAATGAAACAGCACTACTACACTTTCCCATTCATCAGCCGGAAGCAGAACAACTCCGAGAACCGGGCGAAAAATAATTAGGATGCGGGATCAGGTGTTGCGCGCGTGCATCTGTGCCTGTACAGGGGCACGCAGGCACATGAGCATTCACGGGAGGCAGCAGCAGTAGCACGGGGGCAGATGAGCACCACCAGTCATTTGACCTCGACAGGTGAATGCTTGCAGATGTACTCACAGCACACTTATTAGAAGAGGCCCAAGTGCCCGAGAAAACTGCCGTCAGATTACGCCGGAAACAACAACGGCTTTTTAAACAACTACAGCCGCCAGAACGGTTCCGGCGGCAGCACTGCAGGAGCTGCTCAGGAACCGCTGGGGCAACCCCAGCGCACCGGGTGCTCAGCGCGTGGCCCTGACCCCACCGCATGGCATGTCACCCTTGGGCAGGAAGCTTGACGTTTTCTGGAAGCACCGGTGTCATTTCAGGGGCTTTGCCGTCGCTTTGCGCTTGTGGGGTAACACTATAGATTTTTTCAGAAAGTGTTGGAGCAACTTTTGTACCTTTTCCATTCAGGCACACTGGGAGTGAGGTGTGGGGCTGCTGCCAGGGGCTCTGCTCAGCACAGCATGGCTGGAGCTGGCCCAGGACCTCCTTCGAAAGACAGACTGGTCAGACACACAGCTATCCTGAATCATCAAGGATAATCCTATGTTCAAGTTCAAGTTCCTACCTTCCAGTTCAAGTTCAAGTTCCTACGTTCCAATTGGTGCCCGTTACCTCTTGTCCTGGATCATCAAAGATGATCCAGGACAAGAGGTAACGGGTACAAACTGGAACCTAGGAACTTCTATCAAAGCATGAGGAGGAACTTCTTTACTTTGAGGGTGGCAGAGCGCTGGAACAGGCTGCCCAGGGAGGCGGTAGAGTCTCCCACCCCAGAGACATTCAAAACCCGCCTGGAGGTCATCCTGTGCAACCTGCTGTAGGTGACCCTGCTCTGGCAGGGGGGTTGGACTACATGATCTCCAGAGCTCCTTTCCAACCCTAACCAATCTGTGATTCTGTGATCAGAGCTGTTCTTCGAAATCTGTTCCTAGGAAATCGCTGCGAGAAAGAGGATGCACCTGAGGAGCAGGCCTAAGATGGAGGATTGAACAAACAAGTAGCTCCTACCTGAGGAATCGGCTATCCCATGGAACAACTTCTGAGAAAGATTCTGCAACATTACTAGGGGTCCGCCAAAACATACAATTACTTGCCATGTTCCAGTTAAAGCCTAAACTATCGAGTTGGCATTTCTTTTTAAAAGTGTATAAAGAAGCGGTAATGGGCCAAATCCTCAAGCCACTGTAAATCAACACGATTTGCTTGCCTCCGCTGGAACACCCGCTCTCTATTTCAGTTCAGGAGCTAACACACAGTATCTTAATATGCATTTAGGTTAATATTTGCACTTTGCAGGGCTAGGTAGATTGCACGGCTGGCACATATCAGACTAAATGTCACTTCCGAAAGCTAAGGGACCGAACCGGAAGCTGCCATTCAGAGGGACTACCTGACAACATGTGGAACCTCTCCGGAAAAGCCTTCCCACCTCAAGCAACTCCTTTTGATTAATCTTTCACATAGACAATACACGTTATATACACCGACACACCCCCCCGGCCTTTGCCTCCACAGATCCTGTGGTTGGCTAATTAAAGGAGGAGGTGTAACTATCAATCTAATCTGGCTTGTTCTCAAATTTACCATAATTTCCACACTTGAGAGGCTGGTGAAATGAAACAGCACTACTACACTTTCCCATTCATCAGCCGGAAGCAGAACAACTCCGAGAACCGGGCGAAAAATAATTAGGATGCGGGATCAGGTGTTGCGCGCGTGCATCTGTGCCTGTACAGGGGCACGCAGGCACATGAGCATTCACGGGAGGCAGCAGCAGTAGCACGGGGGCAGATGAGCACCACCAGTCATTTGACCTCGACAGGTGAATGCTTGCAGATGTACTCACAGCACACTTATTAGAAGAGGCCCAAGTGCCCGAGAAAACTGCCGTCAGATTACGCCGGAAACAACAACGGCTTTTTAAACAACTACAGCCGCCAGAACGGTACCGGCGGCAGCACTGCAGGAGCTGCTCAGGAACCGCTGGGGCAACCCCAGCGCACCGGGTGCTCAGCGCGTGGCCCTGACCCCACCGCATGGCATGTCACCCTTGGGCAGGAAGCTTGACGTTTTCTGGAAGCACCGGTGTCATTTCAGGGGCTTTGCCGTCGCTTTGCGCTTGTGGGGTAACACTATAGATTTTTTCAGAAAGTGTTGGAGCAACTTTTGTACCTTTTCCATTCAGGCACACTGGGAGTGAGGTGTGGGGCTGCTGCCAGGGGCTCTGCTCAGCACAGCATGGCTGGAGCTGGCCCAGGACCTCCTTCGAAAGACAGACTGGTCAGACACACAGCTATCCTGAATCATCAAGGATAATCCTATGTTCAAGTTCAAGTTCCTACCTTCCAGTTCAAGTTCAAGTTCCTACGTTCCAATTGGTGCCCGTTACCTCTTGTCCTGGATCATCAAAGATGATCCAGGACAAGAGGTAACGGGTACAAACTGGAACCTAGGAACTTCTATCAAAGCATGAGGAGGAACTTCTTTACTTTGAGGGTGGCAGAGCGCTGGAACAGGCTGCCCAGGGAGGCGGTAGAGTCTCCCACCCCAGAGACATTCAAAACCCGCCTGGAGGTCATCCTGTGCAACCTGCTGTAGGTGACCCTGCTCTGGCAGGGGGGTTGGACTACATGATCTCCAGAGCTCCTTTCCAACCCTAACCAATCTGTGATTCTGTGATCAGAGCTGTTCTTCGAAATCTGTTCCTAGGAAATCGCTGCGAGAAAGAGGATGCACCTGAGGAGCAGGCCTAAGATGGAGGATTGAACAAACAAGTAGCTCCTACCTGAGGAATCGGCTATCCCATGGAACAACTTCTGAGAAAGATTCTGCAACATTACTAGGGGTCCGCCAAAACATACAATTACTTGCCATGTTCCAGTTAAAGCCTAAACTATCGAGTTGGCATTTCTTTTTAAAAGTGTATAAAGAAGCGGTAATGGGCCAAATCCTCAAGCCACTGTAAATCAACACGATTTGCTTGCCTCCGCTGGAACACCCGCTCTCTATTTCAGTTCAGGAGCTAACACACAGTATCTTAATATGCATTTAGGTTAATATTTGCACTTTGCAGGGCTAGGTAGATTGCACGGCTGGCACATATCAGACTAAATGTCACTTCCGAAAGCTAAGGGACCGAACCGGAAGCTGCCATTCAGAGGGACTACCTGACAACATGTGGAACCTCTCCGGAAAAGCCTTCCCACCTCAAGCAACTCCTTTTGATTCATCTTTCACATAGACAATACACGTTATATACACCGACACACCCCCCCGGCCTTTGCCTCCACAGATCCTGTGGTTGGCTAATTAAAGGAGGAGGTGTAACTATCAATCTAATCTGGCTTGTTCTCAAATTTACCATAATTTCCACACTTGAGAGGCTGGTGAAATGAAACAGCACTACTACACTTTCCCATTCATCAGCCGGAAGCAGAACAACTCCGAGAACCGGGCGAAAAATAATTAGGATGCGGGATCAGGTGTTGCGCGCGTGCATCTGTGCCTGTACAGGGGCACGCAGGCACATGAGCATTCACGGGAGGCAGCAGCAGTAGCACGGGGGCAGATGAGCACCACCAGTCATTTGACCTCGACAGGTGAATGCTTGCAGATGTACTCACAGCACACTTATTAGAAGAGGCCCAAATGCCCGAGAAAACTGCCGTCAGATTACGCCGGAAACAACAACGGCTTTTTAAACAACTACAGCCGCCAGAACGGTACCGGCGGCAGCACTGCAGGAGCTGCTCAGGAACCGCTGGGGCAACCCCAGCGCACCGGGTGCTCAGCGCGTGGCCCTGACCCCACCGCATGGCATGTCACCCTTGGGCAGGAAGCTTGACGTTTTCTGGAAGCACCGGTGTCATTTCAGGGGCTTTGCCGTCGCTTTGCGCTTGTGGGGTAACACTATAGATTTTTTCAGAAAGTGTTGGAGCAACTTTTGTACCTTTTCCATTCAGGCACACTGGGAGTGAGGTGTGGGGCTGCTGCCAGGGGCTCTGCTCAGCACAGCATGGCTGGAGCTGGTCCAGGACCTCCTTCGAAAGACAGACTGGTCAGACACACAGCTATCCTGAATCATCAAGGATAATCCTATGTTCAAGTTCAAGTTCCTACGTTCCAGTTCAAGTTCAAGTTCCTACGTTCCAATTGGTGCCCGTTACCTATTGTCCTGGATCATCAAAGATGATCCAGGACAAGAGGTAACGGGTACAAACTGGAACCTAGGAACTTCTTTCAAAGCATGAGGAGGAACTTCTTTACTTTGAGGGTGGCAGAGCGCTGGAACAGGCTGCCCAGGGAGGCGGTAGAGTCTCCCACCCCAGAGACATTCAAAACCCGCCTGGAGGTCATCCTGTGCAACCTGCTGTAGGTGACCCTGCTCTGGCAGGGGGGTTGGACTGGATGATCTCCAGAGCTCCTTTCCAACCCTAACCAATCTGTGATTCTGTGATCAGAGCTGTTCTTCGAAATCTGTTCCTAGGAAATCGCTGCGAGAAGGAGGATGCACCTGAGGAGCAGGCCTAAGATGGAGGATTGAACAAACAAGTAGCTCTTACCTGAGGAATCGGCTATCCCATGGAACAACTTCTGAGAAAGATTCTGCAACATTACTAGGGGTCCGCCAAAACATACAATTACTTGCCATGTTCCAGTTAAAGCCTAAACTATCGAGTTGGCATTTCTTTTTAAAAGTGTATAAAGAAGCGGTAATGGGCCAAATCCTCAAGCCACTGTAAATCAACACGATTTGCTTGCCTCCGCTGGAACACCCGCTCTCTATTTCAGTTCAGGAGCTAACACACACTATCTTAATATGCATTTAGGTTAATATTTGCACTTTGCAGGGCTAGGTAGATTGCACGGCTGGCACATATCAGACTAAATGTCACTTCCGAAAGCTAAGGGACCGAACCGGAAGCTGCCATTCAGAGGGACTACCTGACAACATGTGGAACCTCTCCGGAAAAGCCTTCCCACCTCAAGCAACTCCTTTTGATTAATCTTTCACATAGACAATACACGTTATATACACCGACACACCCCCCCGGCCTTTGCCTCCACAGATCCTGTGGTTGGCTAATTAAAGGAGGAGGTGTAACTATCAATCTAATCTGGCTTGTTCTCAAATTTACCATAATTTCCACACTTGAGAGGCTGGTGAAATGAAACAGCACTACTACACTTTCCCATTCATCAGCCGGAAGCAGAACAACTCCGAGAACCGGGCGAAAAATAATTAGGATGCGGGATCAGGTGTTGCGCGCGTGCATCTGTGCCTGTACAGGGGCACGCAGGCACATGAGCATTCACGGGAGGCAGCAGCAGTAGCACGGGGGCAGATGAGCACCACCAGTCATTTGACCTCGACAGGTGAATGCTTGCAGATGTACTCACAGCACACTTATTCGAAGAGGCCCAAATGCCCGAGAAAACTGCCGTCAGATTACGCCGGAAACAACAACGGCTTTTTAAACAACTACAGCCGCCAGAACGGTACCGGCGGCAGCACTGCAGGAGCTGCTCAGGAACCGCTGGGGCAACCCCAGCGCACCGGGTGCTCAGCGCGTGGCCCTGACCCCACCGCATGGCATGTCACCCTTGGGCAGGAAGCTTGACATTTTCTGGAAGCACCGGAGTCATTTCACGGGCTTTGCCGTCGCTTTGCGCTTGTGGGGTAACACTATAGAGTTTTTCAGAAAGTGTTGGAGCAACTTTGGTACCTTTTCCATTCAGGCACACTGGGAGTGAGCTGTGGGGCTGCTGCCAGGGGCTCTGCTCAGCACAGCATGGCTGGAGCTGGTCCAGGACCTCCTTCGAAAGACAGACTGGTCAGACACACAGCTATCCTGAATCATCAAGGATAATCCTATGTTCAAGTTCCTACGTTCCAGTTCAAGTTCAAGTTCCTACGTTCCAATTGGTGCCCGTTACCTCTTGTCCTGGATCATCAAAGATGATCCAGGACAAGAGGTAACGGGTACAAACTGGAACCTAGGAACTTCTATCAAAGCATGAGGAGGAACTTCTTTACTTTGAGGGTGGCAGAGCGCTGGAACAGGCTGCCCAGGGAGGCGGTAGAGTCTCCGACTCCAGAAACATTCAAAACCCGCCTGGAGGTCATCCTGTGCAACCTGCTGTAGGTGACCCTGCTCTGGCAGGGGGGTTGCACTACATGATCTCCAGAGCTCCTTTCTAACCCTAACCAATCTGTGATTCTGTGATCAGAGCTGTTCTTCGAAATCTGTTCCTAGGAAATCGCTGCGAGAAGGAGGATGCACCTGAGGAGCAGGCCTAAGATGGAGGATTGAACAAACAAGTAGCTCTTACCTGAGGAATCGGCTATCCCATGGAACAACTTCTGAGAAAGATTCTGCAACATTACTAGGGGTCCGCCAAAACATACAATTACTTGCCATGTTCCAGTTAAAGCCTAAACTATCGAGTTGGCATTTCTTTTTAAAAGTGTATAAAGAAGCGGTAATGGGCCAAATCCTCAAGCCACTCTAAATCAACACGATTTGCTTGCCTCCGCTGGAACACCCGCTCTCTATTTCAGTTCAGGAGCTAACACACAGTATCTTAATATGCATTTAGGTTAATATTTGCACTTTGCAGGGCTAGGTAGATTGCACGGCTGGCACATATCAGACTAAATGTCACTTCCGAAAGCTAAGGGACCAAACCGGAAGCTGCCATTCAGAGGGACTACCTGACAACATGTGGAACCTCTCCGGAAAAGCCTTCCCACCTCAAGCAACTCCTTTTGATTAATCTTTCACATAGACAATACACGTTATATACACCGACACACACCCCCGGCCTTTGCCTCCACAGATCCTGTGGTTGGCTAATTAAAGGAGGAGGTGTAACTATCAATCTAATCTGGCTTGTTCTCAAATTTACCATAATTTCCACACTTGAGAGGCTGGTGAAATGAAACAGCACTACTACACTTTCCCATTCATCAGCCGGAAGCAGAACAACTCCGAGAACCGGGCGAAAAATAATTAGGATGCGGGATCAGGTGTTGCGCGCGTGCATCTGTGCCTGTACAGGGGCACGCAGGCACATGAGCATTCACGGGAGGCAGCAGCAGTAGCACGGGGGCAGATGAGCACCACCAGTCATTTGACCTCGACAGGTGAATGCTTGCAGATGTACTCACAGCACACTTATTAGAAGAGGCCCCAATGCCCGAGAAAACTGCCGTCAGATTACGCCGGAAACAACAACGGCTTTTTAAACAACTACAGCCGCCAGAACGGTACCGGCGGCAGCACTGCAGGAGCTGCTCAGGAACCGCTGGGGCAACCCCAGCGCACCGGGTGCTCAGCGCGTGGCCCTGACCCCACCGCATGGCATGTCACCCTTGGGCAGGAAGCTTGACATTTTCTGGAAGCACCGGTGTCATTTCATGGGCTTTGCCGTCGCTTTGCGCTTGTGGGGTAACACTATAGAGTTTTTCAGAAAGTGTTGGAGCAACTTTGGTACCTTTTCCATTCAGGCACACTGGGAGTGAGCTGTGGGGCTGCTGCCAGGGGCTCTGCTCAGCACAGCATGGCTGGAGCTGGTCCAGGACCTCCTTCGAAAGACAGACTGGTCAGACACACAGCTATCCTGGATCATCAAGGATAATCCTATGTTCAAGTTCCTACGTTCCAGTTCAAGTTCAAGTTCCTACGTTCCAATTGGTGCCCGTTACCTCTTGTCCTGGATCATCAAAGATGATCCAGGACAAGAGGTAACGGGTACAAACTGGAACCTAGGAACTTCTATCAAAGCATGAGGAGGAACTTCTTTACTTTGAGGGTGGCAGAGCGCTGGAACAGGCTGCCCAGGGAGGCGGTAGAGTCTCCCACCCCAGAGACATTCAAAACCCGCCTGGAGGTCATCCTGTGCAACCTGCTGTAGGTGACCCTGCTTTGGCAGGGGGGTTGGACTGGATGATCTCCAGAGCTCCTTTCTAACCCTAACCAATCTGTGATTCTGTGATCAGAGCTGTTCTTCGAAATCTGTTCCTAGGAAATCGCTGCGAGAAGGAGGATGCACCTGAGGAGCAGGCCTAAGATGGAGGATTGAACAAACAAGTAGCTCTTACCTGAGGAATCGGCTATCCCATGGAACAACTTCTGAGAAAGATTCTGCAACATTACTAGGGGTCCGCCAAAACATACAATTACTTGCCATGTTCCAGTTAAAGCCTAAACTATCGAGTTGGCATTTCTTTTTAAAAGTGTATAAAGAAGCGGTAATGGGCCAAATCCTCAAGCCACTGTAAATCAACACGATTTGCTTGCCTCCGCTGGAACACCCGCTCTCTATTTCAGTTCAGGAGCTAACACACACTATCTTAATATGCATTTAGGTTAATATTTGCACTTTGCAGGGCTAGGTAGATTGCACGGCTGGCACATATCAGACTAAATGTCACTTCCGAAAGCTAAGGGACCAAACCGGAAGCTGCCATTCAGAGGGACTACCTGACAACATGTGGAACCTCTCCGGAAAAGCCTTCCCACCTCAAGCAACTCCTTTTGATTAATCTTTCACATAGACAATACACGTTATATACACCGACACCCCCCCCCGGCCTTTGCCTCCACAGATCCTGTGGTTGGCTAATTAAAGGAGGAGGTGTAACTATCAATCTAATCTGGCTTGTTCTCAAATTTACCATAATTTCCACACTTGAGAGGCTGGTGAAATGAAACAGCACTACTACACTTTCCCATTCATCAGCCGGAAGCAGAACAACTCCGAGAACCGGGCGAAAAATAATTAGGATGCGGGATCAGGTGTTGCGCGCGTGCATCTGTGCCTGTACAGGGGCACGCAGGCACATGAGCATTCACGGGAGGCAGCAGCAGTAGCACGGGGGCAGATGAGCACCACCAGTCATTTGACCTCGACAGGTGAATGCTTGCAGATGTACTCACAGCACACTTATTAGAAGAGGCCCAAATGCCCGAGAAAACTGCCGTCAGATTACGCCGGAAACAACAACGGCTTTTTAAACAACTACAGCCGCCAGAACGGTACCGGCGGCAGCACTGCAGGAGCTGCTCAGGAACCGCTGGGGCAACCCCAGCACACCGGGTGCTCAGCGTGTGGCCCTGACCCCACCGCATGGCATGTCACCCTTGGGCAGGAAGCTTGACATTTTCTGGAAGCACCGGTGTCATTTCACGGGCTTTGCCGTCGCTTTGCGTTTGTGGGTTAACACTATAGAGTTTTTCAGAAAGTGTTGGAGCAACTTTGGTACCTTTTCCATTCAGGCACACTGAGAGTGAGCTGTGGGGCTGCTGCCAGGGGCTCTGCTCAGCACAGCATGGCTGGAGCTGGCCCAGGACCTCCTTCGAAAGACAGACTGGTCAGACACACAGCTATCCTGAATCATCAAGGATAATCCTATGTTCAAGTTCCTACGTTCCAGTTCAAGTTCAAGTTCCTACGTTCCAATTGGTGCCCGTTACCTCTTGTCCTGGATCATCAAAGATGATCCAGGACAAGAGGTAACGGGTACAAACTGGAACGTAGGAACTTCTATCAAAGCATGAGGAGGAACTTCTTTACTTTGAGGGTGGCAGAGCGCTGGAACAGGCTGCCCAGGGAGGCGGTAGAGTCTCCGACCCCAGAGACATTCAAAACCCGCCTGGAGGTCATCCTGTGCAACCTGCTGTAGGTGACCCTGCTCTGGCAGGGGGGTTGCACTACATGATCTCCAGAGGTCCTTTCCAACCCTAACCAATCTGTGATTCTGTGATCAGAGCTGTTCTTCGAAATCTGTTCCTAGGAAATCGCTGCGAGAAGGAGGATGCACCTGAGGAGCAGGCCTAAGATGGAGGATTGAACAAACAAGTAGCTCTTACCTGAGGAATCGGCTATCCCATGGAACAACTTCTGAGAAAGATTCTGCAACATTACTAGGGGTCCGCCAAAACATACAATTACTTGCCATGTTCCAGTTAAAGCCTAAACTATCGAGTTGGCATTTCTTTTTAAAAGTGTATAAAGAAGCGGTAATGGGCCAAATCCTCAAGCCACTGTAAATCAACACGATTTGCTTGCCTCCGCTGGAACACCCGCTCTCTATTTCAGTTCAGGAGCTAACACACAGTATCTTAATATGCATTTAGGTTAATATTTGCACTTTGCAGGGCTAGGTAGATTGCACGGCTGGCACATATCAGACTAAATGTCACTTCCGAAAGCTAAGGGACCGAACCGGAAGCTGCCATTCAGAGGGACTACCTGACAACATGTGGAACCTCTCCGGAAAAGCCTTCCCACCTCAAGCAACTCCTTTTGATTAATCT
This sequence comes from Vanellus vanellus, assembly GCF_965231255.1. NCBI lineage: Eukaryota > Metazoa > Chordata > Aves > Charadriiformes > Charadriidae > Vanellus > Vanellus vanellus. The sequence goes on from NW_028127451.1 coordinate 163,668, forward strand.
TTCACATAGACAATACACGTTATATACACCGACACCCCCCCCTGGCCTTTGCCTCCACAGATCCTGTGGTTGGCTAATTAAAGGAGGAGGTGTAACTATCAATCTAATCTGGCTTGTTCTCAAATTTACCATAATTTCCACACTTGAGAGGCTGGTGAAATGAAACAGCACTACTACACTTTCCCGTTCATCAGCCGGAAGCAGAACAACTCAGAGAACCGGGCGAAAAATAATTAGGATGCGGGATCAGGTGTTGCGCGCGTGCATCTGTGCCTGTACAGGGGCACGCAGGCACATGAGCATTCACGGGAGGCAGCAGCAGTAGCACGGGGGCAGATGAGCACCACCAGTCATTTGACCTCGACAGGTGAATGCTTGCAGATGTACTCACAGCACACTTATTAGAAGAGGCCCAAATGCCCGAGAAAACTGCCGTCAGATTACGCCGGAAACAACAACGGCTTTTTAAACAACTACAGCCGCCAGAACGGTACCGGCGGCAGCACTGCAGGAGCTGCTCAGGAACCGCTGGGGCAACCCCAGCGCACCGGGTGCTCAGCGCGTGGCCCTGACCCCACCGCATGGCATGTCACCCTTGGGCAGGAAGCTTGACATTTTCTGGAAGCACCGGTGTCATTTCACGGGCTTTGCCGTCGCTTTGCGCTTGTGGGGTAACACTATAGAGTTTTTCGGAAAGTGTTGGAGCAACTTTGGTACCTTTTCCATTCAGGCACACTGGGAGTGAGCTGTGGGGCTGCTGCCAGGGGCTCTGCTCAGCACAGCATGGCTGGAGCTGGCCCAGGACCTCCTTCGAAAGACAGACTGGTCAGACACACAGCTATCCTGAATCATCAAGGATAATCCTATGTTCAAGCTCCTACGTTCCAGTTCAAGTTCAAGTTCCTACGTTCCAATTGGTGCCCGTTACCTCTTGTCCTGGATCATCAAAGATGATCCAGGACAAGAGGTAACGGGTACAAACTGGAACCTAGGAACTTCTTTCAAAGCATGAGGAGGAACTTCTTTACTTTGAGGGTGGCAGAGCGCTGGAACAGGCTGCCCAGGGAGGCGGTAGAGTCTCCCACCCCAGAGACATTCAAAACCCGCCTGGAGGTCATCCTGTGCAACCTGCTGTAGGTGACCCTGCTCTGGCAGGGGGGTTGCACTACATGATCTCCAGAGCTCCTTTCCAACCCTAACCAATCTGTGATTCTGTGATCAGAGCTGTTCTTCGAAATCTGTTCCTAGGAAATCGCTGCGAGAAGGAGGATGCACCTGAGGAGCAGGCCTAAGATGGAGGATTGAACAAACAAGTAGCTCTTACCTGAGGAATCGGCTATCCCATGGAACAACTTCTGAGAAAGATTCTGCAACATTACTAGGGGTCCGCCAAAACATACAATTACTTGCCATGTTCCAGTTAAAGCCTAAACTATCGAGTTGGCATTTCTTTTTAAAAGTGTATAAAGAAGCGGTAATGGGCCAAATCCTCAAGCCACTCTAAATCAACACGATTTGCTTGCCTCCGCTGGAACACCCGCTCTCTATTGCAGTTCAGGAGCTAACACACAGTATCTTAATATGCATTTAGGTTAATATTTGCACTTTGCAGGGCTAGGTAGATTGCACGGCTGGCACATATCAGACTAAATGTCACTTCCGAAAGCTAAGGGACCGAACCGGAAGCTGCCATTCAGAGGGACTACCTGACAACATGTGGAACCTCTCCGGAAAAGCCTTCCCACCTCAAGCAACTCCTTTTGATTCATCTTTCACATAGACAATACACGTTATATACACCGACACACCCCCCCGGCCTTTGCCTCCACAGATCCTGTGGTTGGCTAATTAAAGGAGGAGGTGTAACTATCAATCTAATCTCGCTTGTTCTCAAATTTACCATAATTTCCACACTTGAGAGGCTGGTGAAATGAAACAGCACTACTACACTTTCCCATTCATCAGCCGGAAGCAGATCAACTCCGATAACCGGGCGAAAAATAATTAGGATGCGGGATCAGGTGTTGCGCGCGTGCATCTGTGCCTGTACAGGGGCACGCAGGCACATGAGCATTCACGGGAGGCAGCAGCAGTAGCACGGGGGCAGATGAGCACCACCAGTCATTTGACCTCGACAGGTGAATGCTTGCAGATGTACTCACAGCACACTTATTAGAAGAGGCCCAAATGCCCGAGAAAACTGCCGTCAGATTACGCCGGAAACAACAATGGCTTTTTAAACAACTACAGCCGCCAGAACGGTACCGGCGGCAGCACTGCAGGAGCTGCTCAGGAACCGCTGGGGCAACCCCAGCGCACCGGGTGCTCAGCGCGTGGCCCTGACCCCACCGCATGGCATGTCACCCTTGGGCAGGAAGCTTGACATTTTCTGGAAGCACCGGTGTCATTTCACGGGCTTTGCCGTCGCTTTGCGCTTGTGGGGTAACACTATAGAGTTTTTCGGAAAGTGTTGGAGCAACTTTGGTACCTTTTCCATTCAGGCACACTGGGAGTGAGCTGTGGGGCTGCTGCCAGGGGCTCTGCTCAGCACAGCATGGCTGGAGCTGGTCCAGGACCTCCTTCGAAAGACAGACTGGTCAGACACACAGCTATCCTGAATCATCAAGGATAATCCTATGTTCAAGCTCCTACGTTCCAGTTCAAGTTCAAGTTCCTACGTTCCAATTGGTGCCCGTTACCTCTTGTCCTGGATCATCAAAGATGATCCAGGACAAGAGGTAACGGGTACAAACTGGAACCTAGGAACTTCTATCAAAGCATGAGGAGGAACTTCTTTACTTTGAGGGTGGCAGAGCGCTGGAACAGGCTGCCCAGGGAGGCGGTAGAGTCTCCCACCCCAGAGACATTCAAAACCCGCCTGGAGGTCGTCCTGTGCAACCTGCTGTAGGTGACCCTGCTCTGGCAGGGGGGTTGGGCTGGATGATCTCCAGAGCTCCTTTCCAACCCTAACCAATCTGTGATTCTGTGATCAGAGCTGTTCTTCGAAATCTGTTCCTAGGAAATCGCTGCGAGAAGGAGGATGCACCTGAGGAGCAGGCCTAAGATGGAGGATTGAACAAACAAGTAGCTCTTACCTGAGGAATCGGCTATCCCATGGAACAACTTCTGAGAAAGATTCTGCAACATTACTAGGGGTCCGCCAAAACATACAATTACTTGCCATGTTCCAGTTAAAGCCTAAACTATCGAGTTGGCATTTCTTTTTAAAAGTGTATAAAGAAGCGGTAATGGGCCAAATCCTCAAGCCACTGTAAATCAACACGATTTGCTTGCCTCCGCTGGAACACCCGCTCTCTATTTCAGTTCAGGAGCTAACACACAGTATCTTAATATGCATTTAGGTTAATATTTGCACTTTGCAGGGCTAGGTAGATTGCACGGCTGGCACATATCAGACTAAATGTCACTTCCGAAAGCTAAGGGACCGAACCGGAAGCTGCCATTCAGAGGGACTACCTGACAACATGTGGAACCTCTCCGGAAAAGCCTTCCCACCTCAAGCAACTCCTTTTGATTAATCTTTCACATAGACAATACACGTTATATACACCGACACACCCCCCCGGCCTTTGCCTCCACAGATCCTGTGGTTGGCTAATTAAAGGAGGAGGTGTAACTATCAATCTAATCTCGCTTGTTCTCAAATTTACCATAATTTCCACACTTGAGAGGCTGGTGAAATGAAACAGCACTACTACACTTTCCCGTTCATCAGCCGGAAGCAGAACAACTCAGAGAACCGGGCGAAAAATAATTAGGATGCGGGATCAGGTGTTGCGCGCGTGCATCTGTGCCTGTACAGGGGCACGCAGGCACATGAGCATTCACGGGAGGCAGCAGCAGTAGCACGGGGGCAGATGAGCACCACCAGTCATTTGACCTCGACAGGTGAATGCTTGCAGATGTACTCACAGCACACTTATTCGAAGAGGCCCAAATGCCCGAGAAAACTGCCGTCAGATTACGCCGGAAACAACAACGGCTTTTTAAACAACTACAGCCGCCAGAACGGTACCGGCGGCAGCACTGCAGGAGCTGCTCAGGAACCGCTGGGGCAACCCCAGCGCACCGGGTGCTCAGCGCGTGGCCCTGACCCCACCGCATGGCATGTCACCCTTGGGCAGGAAGCTTGACATTTTCTGGAAGCACCGGTGTCATTTCACGGGCTTTGCCGTCGCTTTGCGTTTGTGGGTTAACACTATAGAGTTTTTCAGAAAGTGTTGGAGCAACTTTGGTACCTTTTCCATTCAGGCACACTGGGAGTGAGCTCTGGGGCTGCTGCCAGGGGCTCTGCTCAGCACAGCATGGCTGGAGCTGGCCCAGGACCTCCTTCGAAAGACAGACTGGTCAGACACACAGCTATCCTGAATCATCAAGGATAATCCTATGTTCAAGTTCCTACGTTCCAGTTCAAGTTCAAGTTCCTACGTTCCAATTGGTGCCCGTTACCTCTTGGCCTGGATCATCAAAGATGATCCAGGACAAGAGGTAACGGGTACAAACTGGAACCTAGGAACTTCTATCAAAGCATGAGGAGGAACTTCTTTACTTTGAGGGTGGCAGAGCGCTGGAACAGGCTGCCCAGGGAGGCGGTAGAGTCTCCCACCCCAGAGACATTCAAAACCCGCCTGGAGGTCATCCTGTGCAACCTGCTGTAGGTGACCCTGCTCTGGCAGGGGGGTTGGACTGGATGATCTCCAGAGCTCCTTTCCAACCCTAACCAATCTGTGATTCTGTGATCAGAGCTGTTCTTCGAAATCTGTTCCTAGGAAATCGCTGCGAGAAGGAGGATGCACCTGAGGAGCAGGCCTAAGATGGAGGATTGAACAAACAAGTAGCTCTTACCTGAGGAATCGGCTATCCCATGGAACAACTTCTGAGAAAGATTCTGCAACATTACTAGGGGTCCGCCAAAACATACAATTACTTGCCATGTTCCAGTTAAAGCCTAAACTATCGAGTTGGCATTTCTTTTTAAAAGTGTATAAAGAAGCGGTAATGGGCCAAATCCTCAAGCCACTGTAAATCAACACGATTTGCTTGCCTCCGCTGGAACACCCGCTCTCTATTGCAGTTCAGGAGCTAACACACAGTATCTTAATATGCATTTAGGTTAATATTTGCACTTTGCAGGGCTAGGTAGATTGCACGGCTGGCACATATCAGACTAAATGTCACTTCCGAAAGCTAAGGGACCGAACCGGAAGCTGCCATTCAGAGGGACTACCTGACAACATGTGGAACCTCTCCGGAAAAGCCTTCCCACCTCAAGCAACTCCTTTTGATTAATCTTTCACATAGACAATACACGTTATATACACCGACACACCCCCCCGGCCTTTGCCTCCACAGATCCTGTGGTTGGCTAATTAAAGGAGGAGGTGTAACTATCAATCTAATCTCGCTCGTTCTCAAATTTACCATAATTTCCACACTTGAGAGGCTGGTGAAATGAAACAGCACTACTACACTTTCCCAATCATCAGGTGGAAGCAGATCAACTCAGAGAACCGGGCGAAAAATAATTAGGATGCGGGATCAGGTGTTGCGCGCGTGCATCTGTGCCTGTACAGGGGCACGCAGGCACATGAGCATTCACGGGAGGCAGCAGCAGTAGCACGGGGGCAGATGAGCACCACCAGTCATTTGACCTCGACAGGTGAATGCTTGCAGATGTACTCACAGCACACTTATTAGAAGAGGCCCAAATGCCCGAGAAAACTGCCGTCAGATTACGCCGGAAACAACAACGGCTTTTTAAACAACTACAGCCGCCAGAACGGTACCGGCGGCAGCACTGCAGGAGCTGCTCAGGAACCGCTGGGGCAACCCCAGCGCACCGGGTGCTCAGCGTGTGGCCCTGACCCCACCGCATGGCATGTCACCCTTGGGCAGGAAGCTTGACATTTTCTGGAAGCACCGGTGTCATTTCACGGGCTTTGCCGTCGCTTTGCGCTTGTGGGGTAACACTATAGAGTTTTTCAGAAAGTGTTGGAGCAACTTTGGTACCTTTTCCATTCAGGCACACTGGGAGTGAGCTGTGGGGCTGCTGCCAGGGGCTCTGCTCAGCACAGCATGGCTGGAGCTGGCCCAGGACCTCCTTCGAAAGACAGACTGGTCAGACACACAGCTATCCTGAATCATCAAGGATAATCCTATGTTCAAGTTCAAGTTCCTACGTTCCAGTTCAAGTTCAAGTTCCTACGTTCCAATTGGTGCCCGTTACCTCTTGTCCTGGATCATCAAAGATGATTTTTGATGATCCAGGACAAGAGGTAACGGGTACAAACTGGAACCTAGGAACTTCTATCAAAGCATGAGGAGGAACTTCTTTACTTTGAGGGTGGCAGAGCGCTGGAACAGGCTTCCCAGGGAGGCGGTAGAGTCTCCCACCTCAGAGACATTCAAAACCCGCCTGGAGGTCATCCTGTGCAACCTGCTGTAGGTGACCCTGCTCTGGCAGGGGGGTTGGGCTGGATGATCTCCAGAGCTCCTTTCCAACCCTAACCAATCTGTGTTTCTGTGATCAGAGCTGTTCTTCGAAATCTGTTCCTAGGAAATCGCTGCGAGAAGGAGGATGCACCTGAGGAGCAGGCCTAAGATGGAGGATTGAACAAACAAGTAGCTCTTACCTGAGGAATCGGCTATCCCATGGAACAACTTCTGAGAAAGATTCTGCAACATTACTAGGGGTCCGCCAAAACATACAATTACTTGCCATGTTCCAGTTAAAGCCTAAACTATCGAGTTGGCATTTCTTTTTAAAAGTGTATAAAGAAGCGGTAATGGGCCAAATCCTCAAGCCACTGTAAATCAACACGATTTGCTTGCCTCCGCTGGAACACCCGCTCTCTATTTCAGTTCAGGAGCTAACACACACTATCTTAATATGCATTTAGGTTAATATTTGCACTTTGCAGGGCTAGGTAGATTGCACGGCTGGCACATATCAGACTAAATGTCACTTCCGAAAGCTAAGGGACCGAACCGGAAGCTGCCATTCAGAGGGACTACCTGACAACATGTGGAACCTCTCCGGAAAAGCCTTCCCACCTCAAGCAACTCCTTTTGATTAATCTTTCACATAGACAATACACCTTATATACACTGACACACCCCCCCGGCCTTTGCCTCCACAGATCCTGTGGTTGGCTAATTAAAGGAGGAGGTGTAACTATCAATCTAATCTGGCTTGTTCTCAAATTTACCATAATTTCCACACTTGAGAGGCTGGTGAAATGAAACAGCACTACTACATTTTCCCATTCATCAGCCGGAAGCAGAACAACTCAGAGAACCGGGCGAAAAATAATTAGGATGCGGGACCAGGTGTTGCGCGCGTGCATCTGTGCCTGTACAGGGGCACGCAGGCACATGAGCATTCACGGGAGGCAGCAGCAGTAGCACGGGGGCAGATGAGCACCACCAGTCATTTGACCTCGACAGGTGAATGCTTGCAGATGTACTCACAGCACACTTATTAGAAGAGGCCCAAATGCCCGAGAAAACTGCCGTCAGATTACGCCGGAAACAACAACGGCTTTTTAAACAACTACAGCCGCCAGAACGGTACCGGCGGCAGCACTGCAGGAGCTGCTCAGGAACCGCTGGGGCAACCCCAGCGCACCGGGTGCTCAGCGCGTGGCCCTGACCCCACCGCATGGCATGTCACCCTTGGGCAGGAAGCTTGACATTTTCTGGAAGCACCGGTGTCATTTCACGGGCTTTGCCGTCGCTTTGCGCTTGTGGGGTAACACTATAGTGTTTTTCAGAAAGTGTTGGAGCAACTTTGGTACCTTTTCCATTCAGGCACACTGGGAGTGAGCTGTGGGGCTGCTGCCAGGGGCTCTGCTCAGCACAACATGGCTGGAGCTGGCCCAGGACCTCCTTCGAAAGACAGACTGGTCAGACACACAGCTATCCTGAATCATCAAGGATAATCCTATATTCAAGTTCAAGTTCCTACCTTCCAGTTCAAGTTCAAGTTCCTACGTTCCAATTGGTGCCCGTTACCTCTTGTCCTGGATCATCAAAGATGATTTTTGATGATCCAGGACAAGAGGTAACGGGTACAAACTGGAACCTAGGAACTTCTTTCAAAGCATGAGGAGGAACTTCTTTACTTTGAGGGTGGCAGAGCGCTGGAACAGGCTGCCCAGGGAGGCGGTAGAGTCTCCCACCCCAGAGACATTCAAAACCCGCCTGGAGGTCATCCTGTGCAACCTGCTGTAGGTGACCCTGCTCTGGCAGGGGGTTGGACTGGATGATCTCCAGAGCTCCTTTCCAACCCTAACCAATCTGTGATTCTGTGATCAGAGCTGTTCTTCGAAATCTGTTCCTAGGAAATCGCTGCGAGAAGGAGGACGCACCTGAGGAGCAGGCCTAAGATGGAGGATTGAACAAACAAGTAGCTCTTACCTGAGGAATCGGCTATCCCATGGAACAACTTCTGAGAAAGATTCTGCAACATTACTAGGGGTCCGCCAAAACATACAATTACTTGCCATGTTCCAGTTAAAGCCTAAACTATCGAGTTGGCATTTCTTTTTAAAAGTGTATAAAGAAGCGGTAATGGGCCAAATCCTCAAGCCACTGTAAATCAACACGATTTGCTTGCCTCCGCTGGAACACCCGCTCTCTATTTCAGTTCAGGAGCTAACACACAGTATCTTAATATGCATTTAGGTTAATATTTGCACTTTGCAGGGCTAGGTAGATTGCACGGCTGGCACATATCAGACTAAATGTCACTTCCGAAAGCTAAGGGACCGAACCGGAAGCTGCCATTCAGAGGGACTACCTGACAACATGTGGAACCTCTCCGGAAAAGCCTTCCCACCTCAAGCAACTCCTTTTGATTAATCTTTCACATAGACAATACACGTTATATACACCGACACACCCCCCCGGCCTTTGCCTCCACAGATCCTGTGGTTGGCTAATTAAAGGAGGAGGTGTAACTATCAATCTAATCTGGCTTGTTCTCAAATTTACCATAATTTCCACACTTGAGAGGCTGGTGAAATGAAACAGCACTACTACACTTTCCCATTCATCAGCCGGAAGCAGAACAACTCCGAGAACCGGGCGAAAAATAATTAGGATGCGGGATCAGGTGTTGCGCGCGTGCATCTGTGCCTGTACAGGGGCACGCAGGCACATGAGCATTCACGGGAGGCAGCAGCAGTAGCACGGGGGGAGATGAGCACCACCAGTCATTTGACCTCCTCAGGTGAATGCTTGCAGATGTACTCACAGCACACTTATTAGAAGAGGCCCAAATGCCCGAGAAAACTGCCGTCAGATTACGCCGGAAACAACAACGGCTTTTTAAACAACTACAGCCGCCAGAACGGTACCGGCAGCAGCACTGCAGGAGCTGCTCAGGAACCGCTGGGGCAACCCCAGCGCACCGGGTGCTCAGCGCGTGGCCCTGACCCCACCGCATGGCATGTCACCCTTGGGCAGGAAGCTTGACATTTTCTGGAAGCACCGGTGTCATTTCACGGGCTTTGCCGTCGCTTTGCGCTTGTGGGGTAACACTATAGTGTTTTTCAGAAAGTGTTGGAGCAACTTTGGTACCTTTTCCATTCAGGCACACTGGGAGTGAGCTGTGGGGCTGCTGCCAGGGGCTCTGCTCAGCACAACATGGCTGGAGCTGGCCCAGGACCTCCTTCGAAAGACAGACTGGTCAGACACACAGCTATCCTGAATCATCAAGGATAATCCTATATTCAAGTTCAAGTTCCTACCTTCCAGTTCAAGTTCAAGTTCCTACGTTCCAATTGGTGCCCGTTACCTCTTGTCCTGGATCATCAAAGATGATTTTTGATGATCCAGGACAAGAGGTAACGGGTACAAACTGGAACCTAGGAACTTCTTTCAAAGCATGAGGAGGAACTTCTTTACTTTGAGGGTGGCAGAGCGCTGGAACAGGCTGCCCAGGGAGGCGGTAGAGTCTCCCACCCCAGAGACATTCAAAACCCGCCTGGAGGTCATCCTGTGCAACCTGCTGTAGGTGACCCTGCTCTGGCAGGGGGTTGGACTGGATGATCTCCAGAGCTCCTTTCCAACCCTAACCAATCTGTGATTCTGTGATCAGAGCTGTTCTTCGAAATCTGTTCCTAGGAAATCGCTGCGAGAAGGAGGACGCACCTGAGGAGCAGGCCTAAGATGGAGGATTGAACAAACAAGTAGCTCTTACCTGAGGAATCGGCTATCCCATGGAACAACTTCTGAGAAAGATTCTGCAACATTACTAGGGGTCCGCCAAAACATACAATTACTTGCCATGTTCCAGTTAAAGCCTAAACTATCGAGTTGGCATTTCTTTTTAAAAGTGTATAAAGAAGCGGTAATGGGCCAAATCCTCAAGCCACTGTAAATCAACACGATTTGCTTGCCTCCGCTGGAACACCCGCTCTCTATTTCAGTTCAGGAGCTAACACACAGTATCTTAATATGCATTTAGGTTAATATTTGCACTTTGCAGGGCTAGGTAGATTGCACGGCTGGCACATATCAGACTAAATGTCACTTCCGAAAGCTAAGGGACCGAACCGGAAGCTGCCATTCAGAGGGACTACCTGACAACATGTGGAACCTCTCCGGAAAAGCCTTCCCACCTCAAGCAACTCCTTTTGATTAATCTTTCACATAGACAATACACGTTATATACACCGACACACCCCCCCGGCCTTTGCCTCCACAGATCCTGTGGTTGGCTAATTAAAGGAGGAGGTGTAACTATCAATCTAATCTGGCTTGTTCTCAAATTTACCATAATTTCCACACTTGAGAGGCTGGTGAAATGAAACAGCACTACTACACTTTCCCATTCATCAGCCGGAAGCAGAACAACTCCGAGAACCGGGCGAAAAATAATTAGGATGCGGGATCAGGTGTTGCGCGCGTGCATCTGTGCCTGTACAGGGGCACGCAGGCACATGAGCATTCACGGGAGGCAGCAGCAGTAGCACGGGGGGAGATGAGCACCACCAGTCATTTGACCTCCTCAGGTGAATGCTTGCAGATGTACTCACAGCACACTTATTAGAAGAGGCCCAAATGCCCGAGAAAACTGCCGTCAGATTACGCCGGAAACAACAACGGCTTTTTAAACAACTACAGCCGCCAGAACGGTACCGGCAGCAGCACTGCAGGAGCTGCTCAGGAACCGCTGGGGCAACCCCAGCGCACCGGGTGCTCAGCGCGTGGCCCTGACCCCACCGCATGGCATGTCACCCTTGGGCAGGAAGCTTGACATTTTCTGGAAGCACCGGTGTCATTTCACGGGCTTTGCCGTCGCTTTGCGCTTGTGGGGTAACACTATAGTGTTTTTCAGAAAGTGTTGGAGCAACTTTGGTACCTTTTCCATTCAGGCACACTGGGAGTGAGCTGTGGGGCTGCTGCCAGGGGCTCTGCTCAGCACAACATGGCTGGAGCTGGCCCAGGACCTCCTTCGAAAGACAGACTGGTCAGACACACAGCTATCCTGAATCATCAAGGATAATCCTATATTCAAGTTCAAGTTCCTACCTTCCAGTTCAAGTTCAAGTTCCTACGTTCCAATTGGTGCCCGTTACCTCTTGTCCTGGATCATCAAAGATGATTTTTGATGATCCAGGACAAGAGGTAACGGGTACAAACTGGAACCTAGGAACTTCTTTCAAAGCATGAGGAGGAACTTCTTTACTTTGAGGGTGGCAGAGCGCTGGAACAGGCTGCCCAGGGAGGCGGTAGAGTCTCCCACCCCAGAGACATTCAAAACCCGCCTGGAGGTCATCCTGTGCAACCTGCTGTAGGTGACCCTGCTCTGGCAGGGGGTTGGACTGGATGATCTCCAGAGCTCCTTTCCAACCCTAACCAATCTGTGATTCTGTGATCAGAGCTGTTCTTCGAAATCTGTTCCTAGGAAATCGCTGCGAGAAGGAGGACGCACCTGAGGAGCAGGCCTAAGATGGAGGATTGAACAAACAAGTAGCTCTTACCTGAGGAATCGGCTATCCCATGGAACAACTTCTGAGAAAGATTCTGCAACATTACTAGGGGTCCGCCAAAACATACAATTACTTGCCATGTTCCAGTTAAAGCCTAAACTATCGAGTTGGCATTTCTTTTTAAAAGTGTATAAAGAAGCGGTAATGGGCCAAATCCTCAAGCCACTGTAAATCAACACGATTTGCTTGCCTCCGCTGGAACACCCGCTCTCTATTTCAGTTCAGGAGCTAACACACAGTATCTTAATATGCATTTAGGTTAATATTTGCACTTTGCAGGGCTAGGTAGATTGCACGGCTGGCACATATCAGACTAAATGTCACTTCCGAAAGCTAAGGGACCGAACCGGAAGCTGCCATTCAGAGGGACTACCTGACAACATGTGGAACCTCTCCGGAAAAGCCTTCCCACCTCAAGCAACTCCTTTTGATTCATCCTTCACATAGACAATACACGTTATATACACCGACACAACCCCCCGGCCTTTGCCTCCACAGATCCTGTGGTTGGCTAATTAAAGGAGGAGGTGTAACTATCAATCTAATCTGGCTTGTTCTCAAATTTACCATAATTTCCACACTTGAGAGGCTGGTGAAATGAAACAGCACTACTACACTTTCCCATTCATCAGCCGGAAGCAGAACAACTCCGAGAACCGGGCGAAAAATAATTAGGATGCGGGATCAGGTGTTGCGCGCGTGCATCTGTGCCTGTACAGGGGCACGCAGGCACATGAGCATTCACGGGAGGCAGCAGCAGTAGCACGGGGGGAGATGAGCACCACCAGTCATTTGACCTCCTCAGGTGAATGCTTGCAGATGTACTCACAGCACACTTATTAGAAGAGGCCCAAATGCCCGAGAAAACTGCCGTCAGATTACGCCGGAAACAACAACGGCTTTTTAAACAACTACAGCCGCCAGAACGGTACCGGCAGCAGCACTGCAGGAGCTGCTCAGGAACCGCTGGGGCAACCCCAGCGCACCGGGTGCTCAGCGCGTGGCCCTGACCCCACCGCATGGCATGTCACCCTTGGGCAGGAAGCTTGACATTTTCTGGAAGCACCGGTGTCATTTCACGGGCTTTGCCGTCGCTTTGCGCTTGTGGGGTAACACTATAGTGTTTTTCAGAAAGTGTTGGAGCAACTTTGGTACCTTTTCCATTCAGGCACACTGGGAGTGAGCTGTGGGGCTGCTGCCAGGGGCTCTGCTCAGCACAGCATGGCTGGAGCTGGCCCAGGACCTCCTTCGAAAGACAGACTGGTCAGACACACAGCTATCCTGAATCATCAAGGATAATCCTATGTTCAAGTTCAAGTTCCTACCTTCCAGTTCAAGTTCAAGTTCCTACGTTCCAATTGGTGCCCGTTACCTCTTGGCCTGGATCATCAAAGATGATCCAGGACAAGAGGTAACGGGTACAAACTGGAACCTAAGAACTTCTATCAAATCATGAGGAGGAACTTCTTTACTTTGAGGGTGGCAGAGCGCTGGAACAGGCTGCCCAGGGAGGCGGTAGAGTCTCCCACCCCAGAGACATTCAAAACCCGCCTGGAGGTCATCCTGTGCAACCTGCTGTAGGTGACCCTGCTCTGGCAGGGGGGTTGGACTGGATGATCTCCAGAGCTCCTTTCCAACCCTAACCAATCTGTGATTCTGTGATCAGAGCTGTTCTTCGAAATCTGTTCCTAGGAAATCGCTGCGAGAAGGAGGACGCACCTGAGGAGCAGGCCTAAGATGGAGGATTGAACAAACAAGTAGCTCTTACCTGAGGAATCGGCTATCCCATGGAACAACTTCTGAGAAAGATTCTGCAACATTACTAGGGGTCCGCCAAAACATACAATTACTTGCCATGTTCCAGTTAAAGCCTAAACTATCGAGTTGGCATTTCTTTTGAAAAGTGTATAAAGAAGCGGTAATGGGCCAAATCCTCAAGCCACTGTAAATCAACACGATTTGCTTGCCTCCGCTGGAACACCCGCTCTCTATTGCAGTTCAGGAGCTAACACACACTATCTTAATATGCATTTAGGTTAATATTTGCACTTTGCAGGGCTAGGTAGATTGCACGGCTGGCACATATCAGACTAAATGTCACTTCCGAAAGCTAAGGGACCGAACCGGAAGCTGCCATTCAGAGGGACTACCTGACAACGTGTGGAACCTCTCCGGAAAAGCCTTCCCACCTCAAGCTACTCCTTTTGATTAATCTTTCACATAGACAATACACGTTATATACACCGACACACCCCCCCGGCCTTTGCCTCCACAGATCCTGTGGTTGGCTAATTAAAGGAGGAGGTGTAACTATCAATCTAATCTCGCTTGTTCTCAAATTTACCATAATTTCCACACTTGAGAGGCTGGTGAAATGAAACAGCACTACTACACTTTCCCATTCATCAGCCGGAAGCAGAACAACTCAGAGAACCGGGCGAAAAATAATTAGGATGCGGGATCAGGTGTTGCGCGCGTGCATCTGTGCCTGTACAGGGGCACGCAGGCACATGAGCATTCACGGGAGGCAGCAGCAGTAGCACGGGGGCAGATGAGCACCACCAGTCATTTGACCTCGACAGGTGAATGCTTGCAGATGTACTCACAGCACACTTATTAGAAGAGGCCCAAATGCCCGAGAAAACTGCCGTCAGATTACGCCGGAAACAACAACGGCTTTTTAAACAACTACAGCCGCCAGAACGGTACCGGCGGCAGCACTGCAGGAGCTGCTCAGGAACCGCTGGGGCAACCCCAGCGCACCGGGTGCTCAGCGCGTGGCCCTGACCCCACCGCATGGCATGTCACCCTTGGGCAGGAAGCTTGACATTTTCTGGAAGCACCGGTGTCATTTCACGGGCTTTGCCGTCGCTTTGCGCTTGTGGGGTAACACTATAGAGTTTTTCAGAAAGTGTTGGAGCAACTTTGGTACCTTTTCCATTCAGGCACACTGGGAGTGAGGTGTGGGGCTGCTGCCAGGGGCTCTGCTCAGCACAGCATGGCTGGAGCTGGCCCAGGACCTCCTTCGAAAGACAGACTGGTCAGACACACAGCTATCCTGAATCATCAAGGATAATCCTATGTTCAAGTTCAAGTTCCTACCTTCCAGTTCAAGTTCAAGTTCCTACGTTCCAATTGGTGCCCGTTACCTCTTGGCCTGGATCATCAAAGATGATTTTTGATGATCCAGGACAAGAGGTAACAAGTACAAACTGGAACGTAGGAACTTCTATCAAAGCATGAGGAGGAACTTCTTTACTTTGAGGGTGGCAGAGCGCTGGAACAGGCTGCCCAGGGAGGCGGTAGAGTCTCCCACCCCAGAGACATTCAAAACCCGCCTGGAGGTCATCCTGTGCAACCTGCTGTAGGTGACCCTGCTCTGGCAGGGGGGTTGGACTGGATGATCTCCAGAGCTCCTTTCCAACCCTAACCAATCTGTGATTCTGTGATCAGAGCTGTTCTTCGAAATCTGTTCCTAGGAAATCGCTGCGAGAAGGAGGACGCACCTGAGGAGCAGGCCTAAGATGGAGGATTGAACAAACAAGTAGCTCTTAC
Source organism: Vanellus vanellus (assembly GCF_965231255.1). Lineage (NCBI taxonomy): Eukaryota > Metazoa > Chordata > Aves > Charadriiformes > Charadriidae > Vanellus > Vanellus vanellus. The sequence continues at coordinate 179,243 of NW_028127451.1, forward strand.
CTGAGGAATCGGCTATCCCATGGAACAACTTCTGAGAAAGATTCTGCAACATTACTAGGGGTCCGCCAAAACATACAATTACTTGCCATGTTCCAGTTAAAGCCTAAACTATCGAGTTGGCATTTCTTTTTAAAAGTGTATAAAGAAGCGGTAATGGGCCAAATCCTCAAGCCACTCTAAATCAACACGATTTGCTTGCCTCCGCTGGAACACCCGCTCTCTATTTCAGTTCAGGAGCTAACACACAGTATCTTAATATGCATTTAGGTTAATATTTGCACTTTGCAGGGCTAGGTAGATTGCACGGCTGGCACATATCAGACTAAATGTCACTTCCGAAAGCTAAGGGACCGAACCGGAAGCTGCCATTCAGAGGGACTACCTGACAACATGTGGAACCTCTCCGGAAAAGCCTTCCCACCTCAAGCAACTCCTTTTGATTAATCTTTCACATAGACAATACACCTTATATACACCGACACACCCCCCCGGCCTTTGCCTCCACAGATCCTGTGGTTGGCTAATTAAAGGAGGAGGTGTAACTATCAATCTAATCTGGCTTGTTCTCAAATTTACCATAATTTCCACACTTGAGAGGCTGGTGAAATGAAACAGCACTACTACACTTTCCCATTCATCAGCCGGAAGCAGAACAACTCAGAGAACCGGGCGAAAAATAATTAGGATGCGGGATCAGGTGTTGCGCGCGTGCATCTGTGCCTGTACAGGGGCACGCAGGCACATGAGCATTCACGGGAGGCAGCAGCAGTAGCACGGGGGCAGATGAGCACCACCAGTCATTTGACCTCGACAGGTGAATGCTTGCAGATGTACTCACAGCACACTTATTAGAAGAGGCCCAAATGCCCGAGAAAACTGCCGTCAGATTACGCCGGAAACAACAACGGCTTTTTAAACAACTACAGCCGCCAGAACGGTACCGGCGGCAGCACTGCAGGAGCTGCTCAGGAACCGCTGGGGCAACCCCAGCGCACCGGGTGCTCAGCGCGTGGCCCTGACCACACCGCATGGCATGTCACCCTTGGGCAGGAAGCTTGACATTTTCTGGAAGCACCGGTGTCATTTCACGGGCTTTGCCGTCGCTTTGCGCTTGTGGGGTAACACTGTAGAGTTTTTCAGAAAGTGTTGGAGCAACTTTGGTACCTTTTCCATTCAGGCACACTGGGAGTGAGGTGTGGGGCTGCTGCCAGGGGTTCTGCTCAGCACAGCATGGCTGGAGCTGGCCCAGGACCTCCTTCGAAAGACAGACTGGTCAGACACACAGCTATCCTGAATCATCAAGGATAATCCTATGTTCAAGTTCAAGTTCCTACCTTCCAGTTCAAGTTCAAGTTCCTACGTTCCAATTGGTGCCCGTTACCTCTTGGCCTGGATCATCAAAGATGATGATCATCAAAGATGATCCAGGACAAGTGGTAACGGGTACAAACTGGAACCTAGGAACTTCTATCAAAGCCTGAGGAGGAACTTCTTTACTTTGAGGGTGGCAGAGCGCTGGAACAGGCTGCCCAGGGAGGCGGTAGAGTCTCCCACCCCAGAGACATTCAAAACCCGCCTGGAGGTCATCCTGTGCAACCTGCTGTAGGTGACCCTGCTCTGGCAGGGGGGTTGGACTGGATGATCTCCAGAGCTCCTTTCCAACCCTAACCAATCTGTGATTCTGTGATCAGAGCTGTTCTTCGAAATCTGTTCCTAGGAAATCGCTGCGAGAAGGAGGACGCACCTGAGGAGCAGGCCTAAGATGGAGGATTGAACAAACAAGTAGCTCTTACCTGAGGAATCGGCTATCCCATGGAACAACTTCTGAGAAAGATTCTGCAACATTACTAGGGGTCCGCCAAAACATACAATTACTTGCCATGTTCCAGTTAAAGCCTAAACTATCGAGTTGGCATTTCTTTTTAAAAGTGTATAAAGAAGCGGTAATGGGCCAAATCCTCAAGCCACTCTAAATCAACACGATTTGCTTGCCTCCGCTGGAACACCCGCTCTCTATTGCAGTTCAGGAGCTAACACACACTATCTTAATATGCATTTAGGTTAATATTTGCACTTTGCAGGGCTAGGTAGATTGCACGGCTGGCACATATCAGACTAAATGTCACTTCCGAAAGCTAAGGGACCGAACCGGAAGCTGCCATTCAGAGGGACTACCTGACAACGTGTGGAACCTCTCCGGAAAAGCCTTCCCACCTCAAGCTACTCCTTTTGATTAATCTTTCACATAGACAATACACGTTATATACACCGACACACCCCCCCGGCCTTTGCCTCCACAGATCCTGTGGTTGGCTAATTAAAGGAGGAGGTGTAACTATCAATCTAATCTCGCTTGTTCTCAAATTTACCATAATTTCCACACTTGAGAGGCTGGTGAAATGAAACAGCACTACTACACTTTCCCATTCATCAGCCGGAAGCAGAACAACTCAGAGAACCGGGCGAAAAATAATTAGGATGCGGGATCAGGTGTTGCGCGCGTGCATCTGTGCCTGTACAGGGGCACGCAGGCACATGAGCATTCACGGGAGGCAGCAGCAGTAGCACGGGGGCAGATGAGCACCACCAGTCATTTGACCTCGACAGGTGAATGCTTGCAGATGTACTCACAGCACACTTATTAGAAGAGGCCCAAATGCCCGAGAAAACTGCCGTCAGATTACGCCGGAAACAACAACGGCTTTTTAAACAACTACAGCCGCCAGAACGGTACCGGCGGCAGCACTGCAGGAGCTGCTCAGGAACCGCTGGGGCAACCCCAGCGCACCGGGTGCTCAGCGCGTGGCCCTGACCCCACCGCATGGCATGTCACCCTTGGGCAGGAAGCTTGACATTTTCTGGAAGCACCGGTGTCATTTCACGGGCTTTGCCGTCGCTTTGCGCTTGTGGGGTAACACTATAGAGTTTTTCAGAAAGTGTTGGAGCAACTTTGGTACCTTTTCCATTCAGGCACACTGGGAGTGAGGTGTGGGGCTGCTGCCAGGGGCTCTGCTCAGCACAGCATGGCTGGAGCTGGCCCAGGACCTCCTTCGAAAGACAGACTGGTCAGACACACAGCTATCCTGAATCATCAAGGATAATCCTATGTTCAAGTTCAAGTTCCTACCTTCCAGTTCAAGTTCAAGTTCCTACGTTCCAATTGGTGCCCGTTACCTCTTGGCCTGGATCATCAAAGATGATTTTTGATGATCCAGGACAAGAGGTAACAAGTACAAACTGGAACGTAGGAACTTCTATCAAAGCATGAGGAGGAACTTCTTTACTTTGAGGGTGGCAGAGCGCTGGAACAGGCTGCCCAGGGAGGCGGTAGAGTCTCCCACCCCAGAGACATTCAAAACCCGCCTGGAGGTCATCCTGTGCAACCTGCTGTAGGTGACCCTGCTCTGGCAGGGGGGTTGGACTGGATGATCTCCAGAGCTCCTTTCCAACCCTAACCAATCTGTGATTCTGTGATCAGAGCTGTTCTTCGAAATCTGTTCCTAGGAAATCGCTGCGAGAAGGAGGACGCACCTGAGGAGCAGGCCTAAGATGGAGGATTGAACAAACAAGTAGCTCTTACCTGAGGAATCGGCTATCCCATGGAACAACTTCTGAGAAAGATTCTGCAACATTACTAGGGGTCCGCCAAAACATACAATTACTTGCCATGTTCCAGTTAAAGCCTAAACTATCGAGTTGGCATTTCTTTTTAAAAGTGTATAAAGAAGCGGTAATGGGCCAAATCCTCAAGCCACTCTAAATCAACACGATTTGCTTGCCTCCGCTGGAACACCCGCTCTCTATTTCAGTTCAGGAGCTAACACACAGTATCTTAATATGCATTTAGGTTAATATTTGCACTTTGCAGGGCTAGGTAGATTGCACGGCTGGCACATATCAGACTAAATGTCACTTCCGAAAGCTAAGGGACCGAACCGGAAGCTGCCATTCAGAGGGACTACCTGACAACATGTGGAACCTCTCCGGAAAAGCCTTCCCACCTCAAGCAACTCCTTTTGATTAATCTTTCACATAGACAATACACCTTATATACACCGACACACCCCCCCGGCCTTTGCCTCCACAGATCCTGTGGTTGGCTAATTAAAGGAGGAGGTGTAACTATCAATCTAATCTGGCTTGTTCTCAAATTTACCATAATTTCCACACTTGAGAGGCTGGTGAAATGAAACAGCACTACTACACTTTCCCATTCATCAGCCGGAAGCAGAACAACTCAGAGAACCGGGCGAAAAATAATTAGGATGCGGGATCAGGTGTTGCGCGCGTGCATCTGTGCCTGTACAGGGGCACGCAGGCACATGAGCATTCACGGGAGGCAGCAGCAGTAGCACGGGGGCAGATGAGCACCACCAGTCATTTGACCTCGACAGGTGAATGCTTGCAGATGTACTCACAGCACACTTATTAGAAGAGGCCCAAATGCCCGAGAAAACTGCCGTCAGATTACGCCGGAAACAACAACGGCTTTTTAAACAACTACAGCCGCCAGAACGGTACCGGCGGCAGCACTGCAGGAGCTGCTCAGGAACCGCTGGGGCAACCCCAGCGCACCGGGTGCTCAGCGCGTGGCCCTGACCACACCGCATGGCATGTCACCCTTGGGCAGGAAGCTTGACATTTTCTGGAAGCACCGGTGTCATTTCACGGGCTTTGCCGTCGCTTTGCGCTTGTGGGGTAACACTGTAGAGTTTTTCAGAAAGTGTTGGAGCAACTTTGGTACCTTTTCCATTCAGGCACACTGGGAGTGAGGTGTGGGGCTGCTGCCAGGGGTTCTGCTCAGCACAGCATGGCTGGAGCTGGCCCAGGACCTCCTTCGAAAGACAGACTGGTCAGACACACAGCTATCCTGAATCATCAAGGATAATCCTATGTTCAAGTTCAAGTTCCTACCTTCCAGTTCAAGTTCAAGTTCCTACGTTCCAATTGGTGCCCGTTACCTCTTGGCCTGGATCATCAAAGATGATGATCATCAAAGATGATCCAGGACAAGTGGTAACGGGTACAAACTGGAACCTAGGAACTTCTATCAAAGCCTGAGGAGGAACTTCTTTACTTTGAGGGTGGCAGAGCGCTGGAACAGGCTGCCCAGGGAGGCGGTAGAGTCTCCCACCCCAGAGACATTCAAAACCCGCCTGGAGGTCATCCGGTGCAACCTGCTGTAGGTGACCCTGCTCTGGCAGGGGGGTTGGACTGGATGATCTCCAGAGGTCCTTTCCAACCCTAACCAAGCTGTGATTCTGTGATCAGAGCTGTTCTTCGAAATCTGTTCCTAGGAAATCGCTGCGAGAAGGAGGATGCACCTGAGGAGCAGGCCGAAGATGGAGGATTGAACAAACAAGTAGCTCTTACCTGAGGAATCGGCTATCCCATGGAACAACTTCTGAGAAAGATTCTGCAACATTACTAGGGGTCCGCCAAAACATACAATTACTTGCCATGTTCCAGTTAAAGCCTAAACTATCGAGTTGGCATTTCTTTTGAAAAGTGTATAAAGAAGCGGTAATGGGCCAAATCCTCAAGCCACTCTAAATCAACACGATTTGCTTGCCTCCGCTGGAACACCCGCTCTCTATTTCAGTTCAGGAGCTAACACACAGTATCTTAATATGCATTTAGGTTAATATTTGCACTTTGCAGGGCTAGGTAGATTGCACGGCTGGCACATATCAGACTAAATGTCACTTCCGAAAGCTAAGGGACCGAACCGGAAGCTGCCATTCAGAGGGACTACCTGACAACATGTGGAACCTCTCCGGAAAAGCCTTCCCACCTCAAGCAACTCCTTTTGATTAATCTTTCACATAGACAATACACCTTATATAAACCGAAACACCCCCCCGGCCTTTGCCTCCACAGATCCTGTGGTTGGCTAATTAAAGGAGGAGGTGTAACTATCAATCTAATCTGGCTTGTTCTCAAATTTACCATAATTTCCACACTTGAGAGGCTGGTGAAATGAAACAGCACTACTACACTTTCCCATTCATCAGCCGGAAGCATAACAACTCAGAGAACCGGGCGAAAAATAATTAGGATGCGGGATCAGGTGTTGCGCGCGTGCATCTGTGCCTGTACAGGGGCACGCGGGCACATGAGCATTCACAGGAGGCAGCAGCAGTAGCACGGGGGGAGATGAGCACCACCAGTCATTTGACCTCGACAGGTGAATGCTTGCAGATGTACTCACAGCACACTTATTAGAAGAGGCCCAAATGCCCGAGAAAACTGCCGTCAGATTACGCCGGAAACAACAACGGCTTTTTAAACAACTACAGCCGCCAGAACGGTACCGGCGGCAGCACTGCAGGAGCTGCTCAGGAACCGCTGGGGCAACCCCAGCGCACCGGGTGCTCAGCGCGTGGCCCTGACCCCACCGCATGGCATGTCACCCTTGGGCAGGAAGCTTGACATTTTCTGGAAGCACCGGTGTCATTTCACGGGCTTTGCTGTCGCTTTGCGCTTGTGGGGTAACACTGTAGAGTTTTTCAGAAAGTGTTGGAGCAACTTTGGTACCTTTTCCATTCAGGCACACTGGGAGTGAGCTGTGGGGCTGCTGCCAGGGGTTCTGCTCAGCACAGCATGGCTGGAGCTGGCCCAGGACCTCCTTCGAAAGACAGACTGGTCAGACACACAGCTATCCTGAATCATCAAGGATAATCCTATGTTCAAGTTCAAGTTCCTACCTTCCAGTTCAAGTTCAAGTTCCTACGTTCCAATTGGTGCCCGTTACCTCTTGGCCTGGATCATCAAAGATGATCCAGGACAAGAGGTAACGGGTACAAACTGGAACCTAGGAACTTCTATCAAAGCATGAGGAGGAACTTCTTTACTTTGAGGGTGGCAGAGCGCTGGAACAGGCTGCCCAGGGAGGCGATAGAGTCTCCGACCCCAGAGACATTCATAACCCGCCTGGAGGTCATCCTGTGCAACCTGCTGTAGGTGACCCTGCTCTGGCAGGGGGTTGGACTGGATGATCTCCAGAGCTCCTTTCCAACCCTAACCAATCTGTGATTCTGTGATCAGAGCTGTTCTTCGAAATCTGTTCCTAGGAAATCGCTGCGAGAAGGAGGATGCACCTGAGGAGCAGGCCTAAGATGGAGGATTGAACAAACAAGTAGCTCTTACCTGAGGAATCGGCTATCCCATGGAACAACTTCTGAGAAAGATTCTGCAACATTACTAGGGGTCCGCCAAAACATACAATTACTTGCCATGTTCCAGTTAAAGCCTAAACTATCGAGTTGGCATTTCTTTTTAAAAGTGTATAAAGAAGCGGTAATGGGCCAAATCCGCAAGCCACTGTAAATCAACACGATTTGTTTGCCTCCGCTGGAACACCCGCTCTCTATTTCAGTTCAGGAGCTAACACACAGTATCTTAATATGCATTTAGGTTAATATTTGCACTTTGCAGGGCTAGGTAGATTGCACGGCTGGCACATATCAGACTAAATGTCACTTCCGAAAGCTAAGGGACCGAACCGGAAGCTGCCATTCAGAGGGACTACCTGACAACATGTGGAACCTCTCCGGAAAAGCCTTCCCACCTCAAGCAACTCCTTTTGATTAATCTTTCACATAGACAATACACGTTATATACACCGACACACCCCCCCGGCCTTTGCCTCCACAGATCCTGTGGTTGGCTAATTAAAGGAGGAAGTGTAACTATCAATCTAATCTGGCTTGTTCTCAAATTTACCATAATTTCCACACTTGAGAGGCTGGTGAAATGAAACAGCACTACTACACTTTCCCATTCATCAGCCGGAAGCAGAACAACTCCGAGAACCGGGCGAAAAATAATTAGGATGCGGGATCAGGTGTTGCGCGCGTGCATCTGTGCCTGTACAGGGGCACGCAGGCACATGAGCATTCACGGGAGGCAGCAGCAGTAGCACGGGGGCAGATGAGCACCACCAGTCATTTGACCTCGACAGGTGAATGCTTGCAGATGTACTCACAGCACACTTATTAGAAGAGGCCCAAATGCCCGAGAAAACTGCCGTCAGATTACGCCGGAAACAACAACGGCTTTTTAAACAACTACAGCCGCCAGAACGGTACCGGCGGCAGCACTGCAGGAGCTGCTCAGGAACCGCTGGGGCAACCCCAGCGCACCGGGTGCTCAGCGCGTGGCCCTGACCCCACCGCATGGCATGTCACCCTTGGGCAGGAAGCTTGACATTTTCTGGAAGCACCGGTGTCATTTCACGGGCTTTGCCGTCGCTTTGCGCTTGTGGGGTAACACTATAGAGTTTTTCAGAAAGTGTTGGAGCAACTTTGGTACCTTTTCCATTCAGGCACACTGGGAGTGAGCTGTGGGGCTGCTGCCAGGGGCTCTGCTCAGCACAGCATGGCTGGAGCTGGCCCAGGACCTCCTTCGAAAGACAGACTGGTCAGACACACAGCTATCCTGAATCATCAAGGATAATCCTATGTTCAAGTTCCTACGTTCCAGTTGAAGTTCAAGTTCCTACGTTCCAATTGGTGCCCGTTACCTCTTGTCCTGGATTATCAAAGATGATGATCATCAAAGATGATCCAGGACAAGAGGTAACGGGTACAAACTGGAACCTAGGAACTTCTATCAAAGCATGAGGAGGAACTTCTTTACTTTGAGGGTGGCAGAGCGCTGGAACAGGCTGCCCAGGGAGGCGGTAGAGTCTCCCACCCCAGAGACATTCAAAACCCGCCTGGAGGTCATCCTGTGCAACCTGCTGTAGGTGACCCTGCTCTGGCAGGGGGGTTGGGCTGGATGATCTCCAGAGCTCCTTTCCAACCCTAACCAATCTGTGATTCTGTGATCAGAGCTGTTCTTCGAAATCTGTTCCTAGGAAATCGCTGCGAGAAGGAGGATGCACCTGAGGAGCAGGCCTAAGATGGAGGATTGAACAAACAAGTAGCTCTTACCTGAGGAATCGGCTATCCCATGGAACAACTTCTGAGAAAGATTCTGCAACATTACTAGGGGTCCGCCAAAACATACAATTACTTGCCATGTTCCAGTTAAAGCCTAAACTATCGAGTTGGCATTTCTTTTTAAAAGTGTATAAAGAAGCGGTAATGGGCCAAATCCGCAAGCCACTCTAAATCAACACGATTTGCTTGCCTCCGCTGGAACACCCGCTCTCTATTTCAGTTCAGGAGCTAACACACAGTATCTTAATATGCATTTAGGTTAATATTTGCACTTTGCAGGGCTAGGTAGATTGCACGGCTGGCACATATCAGACTAAATGTCACTTCCGAAAGCTAAGGGACCGAACCGGAAGCTGCCATTCAGAGGGACTACCTGACAACATGTGGAACCTCTCCGGAAAAGCCTTCCCACCTCAAGCAACTCCTTTTGATTAATCTTTCACATAGACAATACACCTTATATAAACCGACACACCCCCCCGGCCTTTGCCTCCACAGATCCTGTGGTTGGCTAATTAAAGGAGGAGGTGTAACTATCAATCTAATCTGGCTTGTTCTCAAATTTACCATAATTTCCACACTTGAGAGGCTGGTGAAATGAAACAGCACTACTACACTTTCCCATTCATCAGCCGGAAGCAGAACAACTCAGAGAACCGGGCGAAAAATAATTAGGATGCGGGATCAGGTGTTGCGCGCGTGCATCTGTGCCTGTACAGGGGCACGCAGGCACATGAGCATTCACGGGAGGCAGCAGCAGTAGCACGGGGGCAGATGAGCACCACCAGTCATTTGACCTCGACAGGTGAATGCTTGCAGATGTACTCACAGCACACTTATTAGAAGAGGCCCAAATGCCCGAGAAAACTGCCGTCAGATTACGCCGGAAACAACAACGGCTTTTTAAACAACTACAGCCGCCAGAACGGTACCGGCGGCAGCACTGCAGGAGCTGCTCAGGAACCGCTGGGGCAACCCCAGCGCACCGGGTGCTCAGCGCGTGGCCCTGACCCCACCGCATGGCATGTCACCCTTGGGCAGGAAGCTTGACATTTTCTGGAAGCACCGGTGTCATTTCACGGGCTTTGCCGTCGCTTTGCGCTTGTGGGGTAACACTATAGAGTTTTTCAGAAAGTGTTGGAGCAACTTTGGTACCTTTTCCATTCAGGCACACTGGGAGTGAGGTGTGGGGCTGCTGCCAGGGGCTCTGCTCAGCACAGCATGGCTGGAGCTGGCCCAGGACCTCCTTCGAAAGACAGACTGGTCAGACACACAGCTATCCTGAATCATCAAGGATAATCCTATGTTCAAGTTCAAGTTCCTACCTTCCAGTTCAAGTTCAAGTTCCTACGTTCCAATTGGTGCCCGTTACCTCTTGGCCTGGATCATCAAAGATGATGATCATCAAAGATGATCCAGGACAAGAGGTAACGGGTACAAACTGGAACGTAGGAACTTCTATCAAAGCATGAGGAGGAACTTCTTTACTTTGAGGGTGGCAGAGCGCTGGAACAGGCTGCCCAGGGAGGCGGTAGAGTCTCCGACCCCAGAAACATTCAAAACCCGCCTGGAGGTCATCCTGTGCAACCTGCTGTAGGTGACCCTGCTCTGGCAGGGGGGTTGGGCTGGATGATCTCCAGAGCTCCTTTCCAACCCTAACCAATCTGTGATTCTGTGATCAGAGCTGTTCTTCGAAATCTGTTCCTAGGAAATCGCTGCGAGAAGGAGGATGCACCTGAGGAGCAGGCCTAAGATGGAGGATTGAACAAACAAGTAGCTCTTACCTGAGGAATCGGCTATCCCATGGAACAACTTCTGAGAAAGATTCTGCAACATTACTAGGGGTCCGCCAAAACATACAATTACTTGCCATGTTCCAGTTAAAGCCTAAACTATCGAGTTGGCATTTCTTTTTAAAAGTGTATAAAGAAGCGGTAATGGGCCAAATCCTCAAGCCACTGTAAATCAACACGATTTGCTTGCCTCCGCTGGAACACCCGCTCTCTATTTCAGTTCAGGAGCTAACACACACTATCTTAATATGCATTTAGGTTAATATTTGCACTTTGCAGGGCTAGGTAGATTGCACGGCTGGCACATATCAGACTAAATGTCACTTCCGAAAGCTAAGGGACCGAACCGGAAGCTGCCATTCAGAGGGACTACCTGACAACATGTGGAACCTCTCCGGAAAAGCCTTCCCACCTCAAGCAACTCCTTTTGATTAATCTTTCACATAGACAATACACCTTATATAAACCGACACACCCCCCCGGCCTTTGCCTCCACAGATCCTGTGGTTGGCTAATTAAAGGAGGAGGTGTAACTATCAATCTAATCTGGCTTGTTCTCAAATTTACCATAATTTCCACACTTGAGAGGCTGGTGAAATGAAACAGCACTACTACACTTTCCCATTCATCAGCCGGAAGCAGAACAACTCCGAGAACCGGGCGAAAAATAATTAGGATGCGGGATCAGGTGTTGCGCGCGTGCATCTGTGCCTGTACAGGGGCACGCAGGCACATGAGCATTCACGGGAGGCAGCAGCAGTAGCACGGGGGCAGATGAGCACCACCAGTCATTTGACCTCGACAGGTGAATGCTTGCAGATGTACTCACAGCACACTTATTAGAAGAGGCCCAAATGCCCGAGAAAACTGCCGTCAGATTACGCCGGAAACAACAACGGCTTTTTAAACAACTACAGCCGCCAGAACGGTACCGGCAGCAGCACTGCAGGAGCTGCTCAGGAACCGCTGGGGCAACCCCAGCGCACCGGGTGCTCAGCGCGTGGCCCTGACCCCACCGCATGGCATGTCACCCTTGGGCAGGAAGCTTGACATTTTCTGGAAGCACCGGTGTCATTTCACGGGCTTTGCCGTCGCTTTGCGCTTGTGGGGTAACACTATAGAGTTTTTCAGAAAGTGTTGGAGCAACTTTGGTACCTTTTCCATTCAGGCACACTGGGAGTGAGGTGTGGGGCTGCTGCCAGGGGCTCTGCTCAGCACAGCATGGCTGGAGCTGGCCCAGGACCTCCTTCGAAAGACAGACTGGTCAGACACACAGCTATCCTGAATCATCAAGGATAATCCTATGTTCAAGTTCAAGTTCCTACCTTCCAGTTCAAGTTCAAGTTCCTACGTTCCAATTGGTGCCCGTTACCTCTTGGCCTGGATCATCAAAGATGATGATCATCAAAGATGATCCAGGACAAGAGGTAACGGGTACAAACTGGAACGTAGGAACTTCTATCAAAGCATGAGGAGGAACTTCTTTACTTTGAGGGTGGCAGAGCGCTGGAACAGGCTGCCCAGGGAGGCGGTAGAGTCTCCGACCCCAGAAACATTCAAAACCCGCCTGGAGGTCATCCTGTGCAACCTGCTGTAGGTGACCCTGCTCTGGCAGGGGGGTTGGGCTGGATGATCTCCAGAGCTCCTTTCCAACCCTAACCAATCTGTGATTCTGTGATCAGAGCTGTTCTTCGAAATCTGTTCCTAGGAAATCGCTGCGAGAAGGAGGATGCACCTGAGGAGCAGGCCTAAGATGGAGGATTGAACAAACAAGTAGCTCTTACCTGAGGAATCGGCTATCCCATGGAACAACTTCTGAGAAAGATTCTGCAACATTACTAGGGGTCCGCCAAAACATACAATTACTTGCCATGTTCCAGTTAAAGCCTAAACTATCGAGTTGGCATTTCTTTTTAAAAGTGTATAAAGAAGCGGTAATGGGCCAAATCCGCAAGCCACTGTAAATCAACACGATTTGTTTGCCTCCGCTGGAACACCCGCTCTCTATTTCAGTTCAGGAGCTAACACACAGTATCTTAATATGCATTTAGGTTAATATTTGCACTTTGCAGGGCTAGGTAGATTGCACGGCTGGCACATATCAGACTAAATGTCACTTCCGAAAGCTAAGGGACCGAACCGGAAGCTGCCATTCAGAGGGACTACCTGACAACATGTGGAACCTCTCCGGAAAAGCCTTCCCACCTCAAGCAACTCCTTTTGATTAATCTTTCACATAGACAATACACCTTATATACACCGACACACACCCCCGGCCTTTGCCTCCACAGATCCTGTGGTTGGCTAATTAAAGGAGGAGGTGTAACTATCAATCTAATCTGGCTTGTTCTCAAATTTACCATAATTTCCACACTTGAGAGGCTGGTGAAATGAAACAGCACTACTACACTTTCCCATTCATCAGCCGGAAGCAGAACAACTCAGAGAACCGGGCGAAAAATAATTAGGATGCGGGATCAGGTGTTGCGCGCGTGCATCTGTGCCTGTACAGGGGCACGCAGGCACATGAGCATTCACGGGAGGCAGCAGCAGTAGCACGGGGGCAGATGAGCACCACCAGTCATTTGACCTCGACAGGTGAATGCTTGCAGATGTACTCACAGCACACTTATTCGAAGAGGCCCAAATGCCCGAGAAAACTGCCGTCAGATTACGCCGGAAACAACAACGGCTTTTTAAACAACTACAGCCGCCAGAACGGTACCGGCGGCAGCACTGCAGGAGCTGCTCAGGAACCGCTGGGGCAACCCCAGCGCACCGGGTGCTCAGCGCGTGGCCCTGACCCCACCGCATGGCATGTCACCCTTGGGCAGGAAGCTTGACATTTTCTGGAAGCACCGGTGTCATTTCACGGGCTTTGCCGTCGCTTTGCGCTTGTGGGGTAACACTGTAGAGTTTTTCAGAAAGTGTTGGAGCAACTTTGGTACCTTTTCCATTCAGGCACACTGGGAGTGAGCTGTGGGGCTGCTGCCAGGGGTTCTGCTCAGCACAGCATGGCTGGAGCTGGCCCAGGACCTCCTTCGAAAGACAGACTGGTCAGACACACAGCTATCCTGAATCATCAAGGATAATCCTATGTTCAAGTTCAAGTTCCTACCTTCCAGTTCAAGTTCAAGTTCCTACGTTCCAATTGGTGCCCGTTACCTCTTGGCCTGGATCATCAAAGATGATGATCATCAAAGATGATCCAGGACAAGAGGTAACGGGTACAAACTGGAACCTAGGAACTTCTATCAAAGCATGAGGAGGAACTTCTTTACTTTGAGGGTGGCAGAGCGCTGGAACAGGCTGCCCAGGGAGGCGGTAGAGTCTCCCACCCCAGAGACATTCAAAACCCGCCTGGAGGTCATCCTGTGCAACCTGCTGTAGGTGACCCTGCTCTGGCAGGGGGGTTGGGCTGGATGATCTCCAGAGCTCCTTTCCAACCCTAACCAATCTGTGATTCTGTGATCAGAGCTGTTCTTCGAAATCTGTTCCTAGGAAATCGCTGCGAGAAGGAGGATGCACCTGAGGAGCAGGCCTAAGATGGAGGATTGAACAAACAAGTAGCTCTTACCTGAGGAATCGGCTATCCCATGGAACAACTTCTGAGAAAGATTCTGCAACATTACTAGGGGTCCGCCAAAACATACAATTACTTGCCATGTTCCAGTTAAAGCCTAAACTATCGAGTTGGCATTTCTTTTGAAAAGTGTATAAAGAAGCGGTAATGGGCCAAATCCTCAAGCCACTGTAAATCAACACGATTTGCTTGCCTCCGCTGGAACACCCGCTCTCTATTTCAGTTCAGGAGCTAACACACAGTATCTTAATATGCATTTAGGTTAATATTTGCACTTTGCAGGGCTAGGTAGATTGCACGGCTGGCACATATCAGACTAAATGTCACTTCCGAAAGCTAAGGGACCGAACCGGAAGCTGCCATTCAGAGGGACTACCTGACAACATGTGGAACCTCTCCGGAAAAGCCTTCCCACCTCAAGCAACTCCTTTTGATTAATCTTTCACATAGACAATACACGTTATACACACCGACACACCCCCCCGGCCTTTGCCTCCACAGATCCTGTGGTTGGCTAATTAAAGGAGGAGGTGTAACTATCAATCTAATCTGGCTTGTTCTCAAATTTACCATAATTTCCACACTTGAGAGGCTGGTGAAATGAAACAGCACTACTACACTTTCCCATTCATCAGCCGGAAGCAGAACAACTCCGAGAACCGGGCGAAAAATAATTAGGATGCGGGATCAGGTGTTGCGCGCGTGCATCTGTGCCTGTACAGGGGCACGCAGGCACATGAGCATTCACGGGAGGCAGCAGCAGTAGCACGGGGGCAGATGAGCACCACCAGTCATTTGACCTCGACAGGTGAATGCTTGCAGATGTACTCACAGCACACTTATTAGAAGAGGCCCAAATGCCCGAGAAAACTGCCGTCCGATTACGCCGGAAACAACAACGGCTTTTTAAACAACTACAGCCGCCAGAACGGTACCGGCGGCAGCACTGCAGGAGCTGCTCAGGAACCGCTGGGGCAACCCCAGCGCACCGGGTGCTCAGCGCGTGGCCCTGACCCCACCGCATGGCATGTCACCCTTGGGCAGGAAGCTTGACATTTTCTGGAAGCACCGGTGTCATTTCACGGGCTTTGCCGTCGCTTTGCGCTTGTGGGGTAACACTATAGAGTTTTTCAGAAAGTGTTGGAGCAACTTTGGTACCTTTTCCATTCAGGCACACTGGGAGTGAGCTGTGGGGCTGCTGCCAGGGGCTCTGCTCAGCACAGCATGGCTGGAGCTGGCCCAGGACCTCCTTCGAAAGACAGACTGGTCAGACACACAGCTATCCTGAATCATCAAGGATAATCCTATGTTCAAGTTCAAGTTCCTACCTTCCAGTTCAAGTTCAAGTTCCTACGTTCCAATCGGTGCCCGTTACCTCTTGTCCTGGATCATCAAAGATGATCCAGGACAAGAGGTAACGGGTACAAACTGGAACCTAGGAACTTCTATCAAAGCATGAGGAGGAACTTCTTTACTTTGAGGGTGGCAGAGCGCTGGAACAGGCTGCCCAGGGAGGCGGTAGAGTCTCCCACCCCAGAGACATTCATAACCCGCCTGGAGGTCATCCTGTGCAACCTGCTGTAGGTGACCCTGCTCTGGCAGGGGGTTGGACTGGATGATCTCCAGAGCTCCTTTCCAACCCTAACCAATCTGTGATTCTGTGATCAGAGCTGTTCTTCGAAATCTGTTCCTAGGAAATCGCTGCGAGAAGGAGGATGCACCTGAGGAGCAGGCCTAAGATGGAGGATTGAACAAACAAGTAGCTCTTACCTGAGGAATCGGCTATCCCATGGAACAACTTCTGAGAAAGATTCTGCAACATTACTAGTGGTCCGCCAAAGCATACAATTACTTGCCATGTTCCAGTTAAAGCCTAAACTATCGAGTTGGCATTTCTTTTTAAAAGTGTATAAAGAAGCGGTAATGGGCCAAATCCTCAAGCCACTCTAAATCAACACGATTTGCTTGCCTCCGCTGGAACACCCGCTCTCTATTTCAGTTCAGGAGCTAACACACAGTATCTTAATATGCATTTAGGTTAATATTTGCACTTTGCAGGGCTAGGTAGATTGCACGGCTGGCACATATCAGACTAAATGTCACTTCCGAAAGCTAAGGGACCGAACCGGAAGCTGCCATTCAGAGGGACTACCTGACAACATGTGGAACCTCTCCGGAAAAGCCTTCCCACCTCAAGCAACTCCTTTTGATTAATCTTTCACATAGACAATACACCTTATATACACCGACACACCCCCCCGGCCTTTGCCTCCACAGATCCTGTGGTTGGCTAATTAAAGGAGGAGGTGTAACTATCAATCTAATCTCGCTTGTTCTCAAATTTACCATAATTTCCACACTTGAGAGGCTGGTGAAATGAAACAGCACTACTACACTTTCCCATTCATCAGCCGGAAGCAGAACAACTCAGAGAACCGGGCGAAAAATAATTAGGATGCGGGATCAGGTGTTGCGCGCGTGCATCTGTGCCTGTACAGGGGCACGCAGGCACATGAGCATTCACGGGAGGCAGCAGCAGTAGCACGGGGGCAGATGAGCACCACCAGTCATTTGACCTCGACATGTGAATGCTTGCAGATGTACTCACAGCACACTTATTAGAAGAGGCCCAAATGCCCGAGAAAACTGCCGTCAGATTACGCCGGAAACAACAACGGCTTTTTAAACAACTACAGCCGCCAGAACGGTACCGGCAGCAGCACTGCAGGAGCTGCTCAGGAACCGCTGGGGCAACCCCAGCGCACCGGGTGCTCAGCGCGTGGCCCTGACCCCACCGCATGGCATGTCACCCTTGGGCAGGAAGCTTGACATTTTCTGGAAGCACCGGTGTCATTTCACGGGCTTTGCCGTCGCTTTGCGCTTGTGGGGTAACACTATAGAGTTTTTCAGAAAGTGTTGGAGCAACTTTGGTACCTTTTCCATTCAGGCACACTGGGAGTGAGGTGTGGGGCTGCTGCCAGGGGCTCTGCTCAGCACAGCATGGCTGGAGCTGGCCCAGGACCTCCTTCGAAAGACAGACTGGTCAGACACACAGCTATCCTGAATCATCAAGGATAATCCTATGTTCAAGTTCAAGTTCCTACCTTCCAGTTCAAGTTCAAGTTCCTACGTTCCAATTGGTGCCCGTTACCTCTTGGCCTGGATCATCAAAGATGATGATCATCAAAGATGATCCAGGACAAGAGGTAACGGGTACAAACTGGAACGTAGGAACTTCTATCAAAGCATGAGGAGGAACTTCTTTACTTTGAGGGTGGCAGAGCGCTGGAACAGGCTGCCCAGGGAGGCGGTAGAGTCTCCGACCCCAGAAACATTCAAAACCCGCCTGGAGGTCATCCTGTGCAACCTGCTGTAGGTGACCCTGCTCTGGCAGGGGGGTTGGGCTGGATGATCTCCAGAGCTCCTTTCCAACCCTAACCAATCTGTGATTCTGTGATCAGAGCTGTTCTTCGAAATCTGTTCCTAGGAAATCGCTGCGAGAAGGAGGATGCACCTGAGGAGCAGGCCTAAGATGGAGGATTGAACAAACAAGTAGCTCTTACCTGAGGAATCGGCTATCCCATGGAACAACTTCTGAGAAAGATTCTGCAACATTACTAGGGGTCCGCCAAAACATACAATTACTTGCCATGTTCCAGTTAAAGCCTAAACTATCGAGTTGGCATTTCTTTTTAAAAGTGTATAAAGAAGCGGTAATGGGCCAAATCCGCAAGCCACTGTAAATCAACACGATTTGTTTGCCTCCGCTGGAACACCCGCTCTCTATTTCAGTTCAGGAGCTAACACACAGTATCTTAATATGCATTTAGGTTAATATTTGCACTTTGCAGGGCTAGGTAGATTGCACGGCTGGCACATATCAGACTAAATGTCACTTCCGAAAGCTAAGGGACCGAACCGGAAGCTGCCATTCAGAGGGACTACCTGACAACATGTGGAACCTCTCCGGAAAAGCCTTCCCACCTCAAGCAACTCCTTTTGATTAATCTTTCACATAGACAATACACCTTATATACACCGACACACACCCCCGGCCTTTGCCTCCACAGATCCTGTGGTTGGCTAATTAAAGGAGGAGGTGTAACTATCAATCTAATCTGGCTTGTTCTCAAATTTACCATAATTTCCACACTTGAGAGGCTGGTGAAATGAAACAGCACTACTACACTTTCCCATTCATCAGCCGGAAGCAGAACAACTCAGAGAACCGGGCGAAAAATAATTAGGATGCGGGATCAGGTGTTGCGCGCGTGCATCTGTGCCTGTACAGGGGCACGCAGGCACATGAGCATTCACGGGAGGCAGCAGCAGTAGCACGGGGGCAGATGAGCACCACCAGTCATTTGACCTCGACAGGTGAATGCTTGCAGATGTACTCACAGCACACTTATTCGAAGAGGCCCAAATGCCCGAGAAAACTGCCGTCAGATTACGCCGGAAACAACAACGGCTTTTTAAACAACTACAGCCGCCAGAACGGTACCGGCGGCAGCACTGCAGGAGCTGCTCAGGAACCGCTGGGGCAACCCCAGCGCACCGGGTGCTCAGCGCGTGGCCCTGACCCCACCGCATGGCATGTCACCCTTGGGCAGGAAGCTTGACATTTTCTGGAAGCACCGGTGTCATTTCACGGGCTTTGCCGTCGCTTTGCGCTTGTGGGGTAACACTGTAGAGTTTTTCAGAAAGTGTTGGAGCAACTTTGGTACCTTTTCCATTCAGGCACACTGGGAGTGAGCTGTGGGGCTGCTGCCAGGGGTTCTGCTCAGCACAGCATGGCTGGAGCTGGCCCAGGACCTCCTTCGAAAGACAGACTGGTCAGACACACAGCTATCCTGAATCATCAAGGATAATCCTATGTTCAAGTTCAAGTTCCTACCTTCCAGTTCAAGTTCAAGTTCCTACGTTCCAATTGGTGCCCGTTACCTCTTGGCCTGGATCATCAAAGATGATGATCATCAAAGATGATCCAGGACAAGAGGTAACGGGTACAAACTGGAACCTAGGAACTTCTATCAAAGCATGAGGAGGAACTTCTTTACTTTGAGGGTGGCAGAGCGCTGGAACAGGCTGCCCAGGGAGGCGGTAGAGTCTCCCACCCCAGAGACATTCAAAACCCGCCTGGAGGTCATCCTGTGCAACCTGCTGTAGGTGACCCTGCTCTGGCAGGGGGGTTGGGCTGGATGATCTCCAGAGCTCCTTTCCAACCCTAACCAATCTGTGATTCTGTGATCAGAGCTGTTCTTCGAAATCTGTTCCTAGGAAATCGCTGCGAGAAGGAGGATGCACCTGAGGAGCAGGCCTAAGATGGAGGATTGAACAAACAAGTAGCTCTTACCTGAGGAATCGGCTATCCCATGGAACAACTTCTGAGAAAGATTCTGCAACATTACTAGGGGTCCGCCAAAACATACAATTACTTGCCATGTTCCAGTTAAAGCCTAAACTATCGAGTTGGCATTTCTTTTTAAAAGTGTATAAAGAAGCGGTAATGGGCCAAATCCTCAAGCCACTGTAAATCAACACGATTTGCTTGCCTCCGCTGGAACACCCGCTCTCTATTTCAGTTCAGGAGCTAACACACAGTATCTTAATATGCATTTAGGTTAATATTTGCACTTTGCAGGGCTAGGTAGATTGCACGGCTGGCACATATCAGACTAAATGTCACTTCCGAAAGCTAAGGGACCGAACCGGAAGCTGCCATTCAGAGGGACTACCTGACAACATGTGGAACCTCTCCGGAAAAGCCTTCCCACCTCAAGCAACTCCTTTTGATTAATCTTTCACATAGACAATACACGTTATACACACCGACACACCCCCCCGGCCTTTGCCTCCACAGATCCTGTGGTTGGCTAATTAAAGGAGGAGGTGTAACTATCAATCTAATCTGGCTTGTTCTCAAATTTACCATAATTTCCACACTTGAGAGGCTGGTGAAATGAAACAGCACTACTACACTTTCCCATTCATCAGCCGGAAGCAGAACAACTCCGAGAACCGGGCGAAAAATAATTAGGATGCGGGATCAGGTGTTGCGCGCGTGCATCTGTGCCTGTACAGGGGCACGCAGGCACATGAGCATTCACGGGAGGCAGCAGCAGTAGCACGGGGGCAGATGAGCACCACCAGTCATTTGACCTCGACAGGTGAATGCTTGCAGATGTACTCACAGCACACTTATTAGAAGAGGCCCAAATGCCCGAGAAAACTGCCGTCCGATTACGCCGGAAACAACAACGGCTTTTTAAACAACTACAGCCGCCAGAACGGTACCGGCGGCAGCACTGCAGGAGCTGCTCAGGAACCGCTGGGGCAACCCCAGCGCACCGGGTGCTCAGCGCGTGGCCCTGACCCCACCGCATGGCATGTCACCCTTGGGCAGGAAGCTTGACATTTTCTGGAAGCACCGGTGTCATTTCACGGGCTTTGCCGTCGCTTTGCGCTTGTGGGGTAACACTATAGAGTTTTTCAGAAAGTGTTGGAGCAACTTTGGTACCTTTTCCATTCAGGCACACTGGGAGTGAGCTGTGGGGCTGCTGCCAGGGGCTCTGCTCAGCACAGCATGGCTGGAGCTGGCCCAGGACCTCCTTCGAAAGACAGACTGGTCAGACACACAGCTATCCTGAATCATCAAGGATAATCCTATGTTCAAGTTCAAGTTCCTACCTTCCAGTTCAAGTTCAAGTTCCTACGTTCCAATCGGTGCCCGTTACCTCTTGTCCTGGATCATCAAAGATGATCCAGGACAAGAGGTAACGGGTACAAACTGGAACCTAGGAACTTCTATCAAAGCATGAGGAGGAACTTCTTTACTTTGAGGGTGGCAGAGCGCTGGAACAGGCTGCCCAGGGAGGCGGTAGAGTCTCCCACCCCAGAGACATTCATAACCCGCCTGGAGGTCATCCTGTGCAACCTGCTGTAGGTGACCCTGCTCTGGCAGGGGGTTGGACTGGATGATCTCCAGAGCTCCTTTCCAACCCTAACCAATCTGTGATTCTGTGATCAGAGCTGTTCTTCGAAATCTGTTCCTAGGAAATCGCTGCGAGAAGGAGGATGCACCTGAGGAGCAGGCCTAAGATGGAGGATTGAACAAACAAGTAGCTCTTACCTGAGGAATCGGCTATCCCATGGAACAACTTCTGAGAAAGATTCTGCAACATTACTAGTGGTCCGCCAAAGCATACAATTACTTGCCATGTTCCAGTTAAAGCCTAAACTATCGAGTTGGCATTTCTTTTTAAAAGTGTATAAAGAAGCGGTAATGGGCCAAATCCTCAAGCCACTCTAAATCAACACGATTTGCTTGCCTCCGCTGGAACACCCGCTCTCTATTTCAGTTCAGGAGCTAACACACAGTATCTTAATATGCATTTAGGTTAATATTTGCACTTTGCAGGGCTAGGTAGATTGCACGGCTGGCACATATCAGACTAAATGTCACTTCCGAAAGCTAAGGGACCGAACCGGAAGCTGCCATTCAGAGGGACTACCTGACAACATGTGGAACCTCTCCGGAAAAGCCTTCCCACCTCAAGCAACTCCTTTTGATTAATCTTTCACATAGACAATACACCTTATATACACCGACACACACCCCCGGCCTTTGCCTCCACAGATCCTGTGGTTGGCTAATTAAAGGAGGAGGTGTAACTATCAATCTAAT
Source organism: Vanellus vanellus (assembly GCF_965231255.1). NCBI lineage: Eukaryota > Metazoa > Chordata > Aves > Charadriiformes > Charadriidae > Vanellus > Vanellus vanellus. Next base: position 201,251 of record NW_028127451.1, read on the forward strand.
CTCGCTTGTTCTCAAATTTACCATAATTTCCACACTTGAGAGGCTGGTGAAATGAAACAGCACTACTACACTTTCCCATTCATCAGCCGGAAGCAGAACAACTCAGAGAACCGGGCGAAAAATAATTAGGATGCGGGATCAGGTGTTGCGCGCGTGCATCTGTGCCTGTACAGGGGCACGCAGGCACATGAGCATTCACGGGAGGCAGCAGCAGTAGCACGGGGGCAGATGAGCACCACCAGTCATTTGACCTCGACATGTGAATGCTTGCAGATGTACTCACAGCACACTTATTAGAAGAGGCCCAAATGCCCGAGAAAACTGCCGTCAGATTACGCCGGAAACAACAACGGCTTTTTAAACAACTACAGCCGCCAGAACGGTACCGGCAGCAGCACTGCAGGAGCTGCTCAGGAACCGCTGGGGCAACCCCAGCGCACCGGGTGCTCAGCGCGTGGCCCTGACCCCACCGCATGGCATGTCACCCTTGGGCAGGAAGCTTGACATTTTCTGGAAGCACCGGTGTCATTTCACGGGCTTTGCCGTCGCTTTGCGCTTGTGGGGTAACACTATAGAGTTTTTCAGAAAGTGTTGGAGCAACTTTGGTACCTTTTCCATTCAGGCACACTGGGAGTGAGCTGTGGGGCTGCTGCCAGGGGCTCTGCTCAGCACAGCATGGCTGGAGCTGGCCCAGGACCTCCTTCGAAAGACAGACTGGTCAGACACACAGCTATCCTGAATCATCAAGGATAATCCTATGTTCAAGTTCCTACGTTCCAGTTCAAGTTCAAGTTCCTACGTTCCAATTGGTGCCCGTTTCCTCTTGTCCTGGATTATCAAAGATGATGATCATCAAAGATGATCCAGGACAAGAGGTAACGGGTACAAACTGGAACCTAGGAATTTCTATCAGAGCATGAGGAGGAACTTCTTTACTTTGAGGGTGGCAGAGCGCTGGAACAGGCTGCCCGGGGAGGCGGTAGAGTCTCCGACCCCACAGACATTCAAAACCCGCCTGGAGGTCATCCTGTGCAACCTGCTGTAGGTGACCCTGCTCTGGCAGGGGGGTTGGACTGGATGATCTCCAGAGCTCCTTTCCAACCCTAACCAATCTGTGATTCTGTGATCAGAGCTGTTCTTCGAAATCTGTTCCTAGGAAATCGCTGCGAGAAGGAGGATGCACCTGAGGAGCAGGCCTAAGATGGAGGATTGAACAAACAAGTAGCTCTTACCTGAGGAATCGGCTATCCCATGGAACAACTTCTGAGAAAGATTCTGCAACATTACTAGGGGTCCGCCAAAACATAGAATTACTTGCCATGTTCCAGTTAAAGCCTAAACTATCGAGTTGGCATTTCTTTTTAAAAGTGTATAAAGAAGCGGTAATGGGCCAAATCCTCAAGCCACTGTAAATCAACACGATTTGCTTGCCTCCGCTGGAACACCCGCTCTCTATTTCAGTTCAGGATCTAACACACACTATCTTAATATGCATTTAGGTTAATATTTGCACTTTGCAGGGCTAGGTAGATTGCACGGCTGGCACATATCAGACTAAATGTCACTTCCGAAAGCTAAGGGACCGAACCGGAAGCTGCCATTCAGAGGGACTACCTGACAACATGTGGAACCTCTCCGGAAAAGCCTTCCCACCTCAAGCAACTCCTTTTGATTAATCTTTCACATAGACAATACACCTTATATACACCGACACACCCCCCCGGCCTTTGCCTCCACAGATCCTGTGGTTGGCTAATTAAAGGAGGAGGTGTAACTATCAATCTAATCTCGCTTGTTCTCAAATTTACCATAATTTCCACACTTGAGAGGCTGGTGAAATGAAACAGCACTACTACACTTTCCCATTCATCAGCCGGAAGCAGAACAACTCAGAGAACCGGGCGAAAAATAATTAGGATGCGGGATCAGGTGTTGCGCGCGTGCATCTGTGCCTGTACAGGGGCACGCAGGCACATGAGCATTCACGGGAGGCAGCAGCAGTAGCACGGGGGCAGATGAGCACCACCAGTCATTTGACCTCGACAGGTGAATGCTTGCAGATGTACTCACAGCACACTTATTTGAAGAGGCCCAAATGCCCGAGAAAACTGCCGTCAGATTACGCCGGAAACAACAACGGCTTTTTAAACAACTACAGCCGCCAGAACGGTACCGGCAGCAGCACTGCAGGAGCTGTTCAGGAACCGCTGGGGCAACCCCAGCGCACCGGGTGCTCAGCGCGTGGCCCTGACCCCACCGCATGGCATGTCACCCTTGGGCAGGAAGCTTGACATTTTCTGGAAGCACCGGTGTCATTTCACGGGCTTTGCCGTCGCTTTGCGCTTGTGGGGTAACACTATAGAGTTTTTCAGAAAGTGTTGGAGCAACTTTGGTACCTTTTCCATTCAGGCACACTGGGAGTGAGCTGTGGGGCTGCTGCCAGGGGCTCTGCTCAGCACAGCATGGCTGGAGCTGGCCCAGGACCTCCTTCGAAAGACAGACTGGTCAGACACACAGCTATCCTGAATCATCAAGGATAATCCTATGTTCAAGTTCCTACGTTCCAGTTCAAGTTCAAGTTCCTACGTTCCAATTGGTGCCCGTTACCTCTTGTCCTGGATTATCAAAGATGATGATCATCAAAGATGATCCAGGACAAGAGGTAACGCGTACAAACTGTAACCTAGGAATTTCTATCAAAGCATGAGGAGGAACTTCTTTACTTTGAGGGTGGCAGAGCGCTGGAACAGGCTGCCCAGGTAGGCGGTAGAGTCTCCCACCCCAGAGACATTCATAACCCGCCTGGAGGTCATCCTGTGCAACCTGCTGTAGGTGACCGTGCTCTGGCAGGGGGGTTGGACTGGATGATCTCCAGAGCTCCTTTCCAACCCTAACCAATCTGTGATTTAGTGATCAGAGCTGTTCTTCGAAATCTGTTCCTAGGAAATCGCTGCGAGAAGGAGGATGCACCTGAGGAGCAGGCCTAAGATGGAGGATTGAACAAACAAGTAGCTCTTACCTGAGGAATCGGCTATCCCATGGAACAACTTCTGAGAAAGATTCTGCAACATTACTAGGAGTCTGCCAAAACATAGAATTACTTGCCATGTTCCAGTTAAAGCCTAAACTATCGAGTTGGCATTTCTTTTTAAAAGTGTATAAAGAAGCGGTAATGGGCCAAATCCTCAAGCCACTGTAAATCAACACGATTTGCTTGCCTCCGCTGGAACACCCGCTCTCTATTTCAGTTCAGGAGCTAACACACAGTATCTTAATATGCATTTAGGTTAATATTTGCACTTTGCAGGGCTAGGTAGATTGCACGGCTGGCACATATCAGACTAAATGTCACTTCCGAAAGCTAAGGGACCGAACCGGAAGCTGCCATTCAGAGGGACTACCTGACAACATGTGGAACCTCTCCGGAAAAGCCTTCCCACCTCAAGCAACTCCTTTTGATTAATCTTTCACATAGACAATACACCTTATATAAACCGACAAACCCCCCTGGCCTTTGCCTCCACAGATCCTGTGGTTGGCTAATTAAAGGAGGAGGTGTAACTATCAATCTAATCTCGCTTGTTCTCAAATTTACCATAATTTACACACTTGAGAGGCTGGTGAAATGAAACAGCACTACTACACTTTCCCATTCATCAGCCGGAAGCAGAACAACTCAGAGAACCGGGCGAAAAATAATTAGGATGCGGGATCAGGTGTTGCGCGCGTGCATCTGTGCCTGTACAGGGGCACGCAGGCACATGAGCATTCACGGGAGGCAGCAGCAGTAGCACGGGGGCAGATGAGCACCACCAGTCATTTGACCTCGACAGGTGAATGCTTGCAGATGTACTCACAGCACACTTATTAGAAGAGGCCCAAATGCCCGAGAAAACTGCCGTCAGATTACGCCGGAAACAACAACGGCTTTTTAAACAACTACAGCCGCCAGAACGGTACCGGCAGCAGCACTGCAGGAGCTGTTCAGGAACCGCTGGGGCAACCCCAGCGCACCGGGTGCTCAGCGCGTGGCCCTGACCCCACCGCATGGCATGTCACCCTTGGGCAGGAAGCTTGACATTTTCTGGAAGCACCGGTGTCATTTCACGGGCTTTGCCGTCGCTTTGCGCTTGTGGGGTAACACTATAGAGTTTTTCAGAAAGTGTTGGAGCAACTTTGGTACCTTTTCCATTCAGGCACACTGGGAGTGAGCTGTGGGGCTGCTGCCAGGGGCTCTGCTCAGCACAGCATGGCTGGAGCTGGCCCAGGACCTCCTTCGAAAGACAGACTGGTCAGACACACAGCTATCCTGAATCATCAAGGATAATCCTATGTTCAAGTTCCTACGTTCCAGTTCAAGTTCAAGTTCCTACGTTCCAATTGGTGCCCGTTACCTCTTGTCCTGGATTATCAAAGATGATGATCATCAAAGATGATCCAGGACAAGAGGTAACGGGTACAAACTGTAACCTAGGAATTTCTATCAAAGCATGAGGAGGAACTTCTTTACTTTGAGGGTGGCAGAGCGCTGGAACAGGCTGCCCGGGGAGGCGGTAGAGTCTCCGACCCCACAGACATTCAAAACCCGCCTGGAGGTCATCCTGTGCAACCTGCTGTAGGTGACCCTGCTCTGGCAGGGGGGTTGGACTGGATGATCTCCAGAGCTCCTTTCCAACCCTAACCAATCTGTGATTCTGTGATCAGAGCTGTTCTTCGAAATCTGTTCCTAGGAAATCGCTGCGAGAAGGAGGATGCACCTGAGGAGCAGGCCTAAGATGGAGGATTGAACAAACAAGTAGCTCTTACCTGAGGAATCGGCTATCCCATGGAACAACTTCTGAGAAAGATTCTGCAACATTACTAGGGGTCCGCCAAAACATACAATTACTTGCCATGTTCCAGTTAAAGCCTAAACTATCGAGTTGGCATTTCTTTTTAAAAGTGTATAAAGAAGCGGTAATGGGCCAAATCCTCAAGCCACTGTAAATCAACACGATTTGCTTGCCTCCGCTGGAACACCCGCTCTCTATTTCAGTTCAGGATCTAACACACACTATCTTAATATGCATTTAGGTTAATATTTGCACTTTGCAGGGCTAGGTAGATTGCACGGCTGGCACATATCAGACTAAATGTCACTTCCGAAAGCTAAGGGACCGAACCGGAAGCTGCCATTCAGAGGGACTACCTGACAACATGTGGAACCTCTCCGGAAAAGCCTTCCCACCTCAAGCAACTCCTTTTGATTAATCTTTCACATAGACAATACACGTTATATACACCGACACACCCCCCCGGCCTTTGCCTCCACAGATCCTGTGGTTGGCTAATTAAAGGAGGAGGTGTAACTATCAATCTAATCTGGCTTGTTCTCAAATTTACCATAATTTCCACACTTGAGAGGCTGGTGAAATGAAACAGCACTACTACACTTTCCCATTCATCAGCCGGAAGCAGAACAACTCAGAGAACCGGGCGAAAAATAATTAGGATGCGGGATCAGGTGTTGCGCGCGTGCATCTGTGCCTGTACAGGGGCACGCAGGCACATGAGCATTCACGGGAGGCAGCAGCAGTAGCACGGGGGCAGATGAGCACCACCAGTCATTTGACCTCGACAGGTGAATGCTTGCAGATGTACTCACAGCACACTTATTAGAAGAGGCCCAAATGCCCGAGAAAACTGCCGTCAGATTACGCCGGAAACAACAACGGCTTTTTAAACAACTACAGCCGCCAGAACGGTACCGGCAGCAGCACTGCAGGAGCTGTTCAGGAACCGCTCGGGACACCCCAGCGCACCGGGTGCTCAGCGCGTGGCCCTGACCCCACCGCATGGCATGTCACCCTTGGGCAGGAAGCTTGACATTTTCTGGAAGCACCGGTGTCATTTCACGGGCTTTGCCGTCGCTTTGCGCTTGTGGGGTAACACTATAGAGTTTTTCAGAAAGTGTTGGAGCAACTTTGGTACCTTTTCCATTCAGGCACACTGGGAGTGAGCTGTGGGGCTGCTGCCAGGGGCTCTGCTCAGCACAGCATGGCTGGAGCTGGCCCAGGACCTCCTTCGAAAGACAGACTGGTCAGACACACAGCTATCCTGAATCATCAAGGATAATCCTATGTTCAAGTTCCTACGTTCCAGTTCAAGTTCAAGTTCCTACGTTCCAATTGGTGCCCGTTACCTCTTGTCCTGGATTATCAAAGATGATGATCATCAAAGATGATCCAGGACAAGAGGTAACGCGTACAAACTGTAACCTAGGAATTTCTATCAAAGCATGAGGAGGAACTTCTTTACTTTGAGGGTGGCAGAGCGCTGGAACAGGCTGCCCAGGTAGGCGGTAGAGTCTCCCACCCCAGAGACATTCATAACCCGCCTGGAGGTCATCCTGTGCAACCTGCTGTAGGTGACCGTGCTCTGGCAGGGGGGTTGGACTGGATGATCTCCAGAGCTCCTTTCCAACCCTAACCAATCTGTGATTTAGTGATCAGAGCTGTTCTTCGAAATCTGTTCCTAGGAAATCGCTGCGAGAAGGAGGATGCACCTGAGGAGCAGGCCTAAGATGGAGGATTGAACAAACAAGTAGCTCTTACCTCAGGAATCGGCTATCCCATGGAACAACTTCAGAGAAAGATTCTGCAACATTACTAGGAGTCTGCCAAAACATAGAATTACTTGCCATGTTCCAGTTAAAGCCTAAACTATCGAGTTGGCATTTCTTTTTAAAAGTGTATAAAGAAGCGGTAATGGGCCAAATCCTCAAGCCACTGTAAATCAACACGATTTCCTTGCCTCCGCTGGAACACCCGCTCTCTATTTCAGTTCAGGAGCTAACACACAGTATCTTAATATGCATTTAGGTTAATATTTGCACTTTGCAGGGCTAGGTAGATTGCACGGCTGGCACATATCAGACTAAATGTCACTTCCGAAAGCTAAGGGACCGAACCGGAAGCTGCCATTCAGAGGGACTACCTGACAACATGTGGAAGCTCTCCGGAAAAGCCTTCCCACCTCAAGCAACTCCTTTTGATTAATCTTTCACATAGACAATACACCTTATATAAACCGACACACCCCCCCGGCCTTTGCCTCCACAGATCCTGTGGTTGGCTAATTAAAGGAGGAGGTGTAACTATCAATCTAATCTGGCTTGTTCTCAAATTTACCATAATTTCCACACTTGAGAGGCTGGTGAAATGAAACAGCACTACTACACTTTCCCATTCATCAGCCGGAAGCAGAACAACTCAGAGAACCGGGCGAAAAATAATTAGGATGCGGGATCAGGTGTTGCGCGCGTGCATCTGTGCCTGTACAGGGGCACGCAGGCACATGAGCATTCACGGGAGGCAGCAGCAGTAGCACGGGGGCAGATGAGCACCACCAGTCATTTGACCTCGACAGGTGAATGCTTGCAGATGTACTCACAGCACACTTATTTGAAGAGGCCCAAATGCCCGAGAAAACTGCCGTCAGATTACGCCGGAAACAACAACGGCTTTTTAAACAACTACAGCCGCCAGAACGGTACCGGCGGCAGCACTGCAGGAGCTGCTCAGGAACCGCTGGGGCAACCCCAGCGCACCGGGTGCTCAGCGCGTGGCCCTGACCCCACCGCATGGCATGTCACCCTTGGGCAGGAAGCTTGACATTTTCTGGAAGCACCGGTGTCATTTCACGGGCTTTGCCGTCGCTTTGCGCTTGTGGGGTAACACTATAGAGTTTTTCAGAAAGTGTTGGAGCAACTTTGGTACCTTTTCCATTCAGGCACACTGGGAGTGAGCTGTGGGGCTGCTGCCAGGGGCTCTGCTCAGCACAGCATGGCTGGAGCTGGCCCAGGACCTCCTTCGAAAGACAGACTGGTCAGACACACAGCTATCCTGAATCATCAAGGATAATCCTATGTTCAAGTTCCTACGTTCCAGTTGAAGTTCAAGTTCCTACGTTCCAATTGGTGCCCGTTACCTCTTGTCCTGGATCATCAAAGATGATCCAGGACAAGAGGTAACGGGTACAAACTGGAACCTAGGAACTTCTATCAAAGCATGAGGAGGAACTTCTTCACTTTGAGGGTGGCAGAGCGCTGGAACAGGCTGCCCAGGGAGGCGGTAGAGTCTCCCACCCCAGAAACATTCAAAACCCGCCTGGAGGTCATCCTGTGCAACCTGCTGTAGGTGACCCTGCTCTGGCAGGGGGGTTGGGCTGGATGATCTCCAGAGGTCCTTTCCAACCCTAACTAATCTGTGATTCTGTGATCAGAGCTGTTCTTCGAAATCTGTTCCTAGGAAATCGCTGCGAGAAGGAGGATGCACCTGAGGAGCAGGCCTAAGATGGAGGATTGAACAAACAAGTAGCTCTTACCTGAGGAATCGGCTATCCCATGGAACAACTTCTGAGAAAGATTCTGCAACATTACTAGGGGTCCGCCAAAGCATACAATTACTTGCCATGTTCCAGTTAAAGCCTAAACTATCGAGTTGGCATTTCTTTTTAAAAGTGTATAAAGAAGCGGTAATGGGCCAAATCCTCAAGCCACTGTAAATCAACACGATTTGCTTGCCTCCGCTGGAACACCCGCTCTCTATTTCAGTTCAGGAGCTAACACACAGTATCTTAATATGCATTTAGGTTAATATTTGCACTTTGCAGGGCTAGGTAGATTGCACGGCTGGCACATATCAGACTAAATGTCACTTCCGAAAGCTAAGGGACCGAACCGGAAGCTGCCATTCAGAGGGACTACCTGACAACATGTGGAACCTCTCCGGAAAAGCCTTCCCACCTCAAGCAACTCCTTTTGATTAATCTTTCACATAGACAATACACCTTATATACACCGACACACCCCCCCGGCCTTTGCCTCCACAGATCCTGTGGTTGGCTAATTAAAGGAGGAGGTGTAACTATCAATCTAATCTGGCTTGTTCTCAAATTTACCATAATTTCCACACTTGAGAGGCTGGTGAAATGAAACAGCACTACTACACTTTCCCGTTCATCAGCCGGAAGCAGAACAACTCCGAGAACCGGGCGAAAAATAATTAGGATGCGGGATCAGGTGTTGCGCGCGTGCATCTGTGCCTGTACAGGGGCACGCAGGCACATGAGCATTCACGGGAGGCAGCAGCAGTAGCAAGGGGGCAGATGAGCACCACCACTCATTTGACCTCGACAGGTGAATGCTTGCAGATGTACTCACAGCACACTTATTTGAAGAGGCCCAAATGCCCGAGAAAACTGCCGTCAGATTACGCCGGAAACAACAACGGCTTTTTAAACAACTACAGCCGCCAGAACGGTACCGGCGGCAGCACTGCAGGAGCTGCTCAGGAACCGCTGGGGCAACCCCAGCGCACCGGGTGCTCAGCGCGTGGCCCTGACCCCACCGCATGGCATGTCACCCTTGGGCAGGAAGCTTGACATTTTCTGGAAGCACCGGTGTCATTTCACGGGCTTTGCCGTCGCTTTGCGCTTGTGGGGTAACACTATAGAGTTTTTCAGAAAGTGTTGGAGCAACTTTGGTACCTTTTCCATTCAGGCACACTGGGAGTGAGCTGTGGGGCTGCTGCCAGGGGCTCTGCTCAGCACAGCATGGCTGGAGCTGGTCCAGGACCTCCTTCGAAAGACAGACTGGTCAGACACACAGCTATCCTGAATCATCAAGGATAATCCTATGTTCAAGTTCCTACGTTCCAGTTCAAGTTCAAGTTCCTACGTTCCAATTGGTGCCCGTTACCTCTTGTCCTGGATCATCAAAGATGATCCAGGACAAGAGGTAACGGGTACAAACTGGAACCTAGGAACTTCTATCAAAGCATGAGGAGGAACTTCTTTACTTTGAGGGTGGCAGAGCGCTGGAACAGGCTTCCCAGGGAGGCGGTAGAGTCTCCGACCCCAGAGACATTCAAAACCCGCCTGGAGGTCATCCTGTGCAACCTGCTGTAGGTGACCCTGCTCTGGCAGGGGGGTTGGACTGGATGATCTCCAGAGGTCCTTTCCAACCCTAACCAATCTGTGATTCTGTGATCAGAGCTGTTCTTCGAAATCTGTTCCTAGGAAATCGCTGCGAGAAGGAGGATGCACCTGAGGAGCAGGCCTAAGATGGAGGATTGAACAAACAAGTAGCTCTTACCTGAGGAATCGGCTATCCCACGGAACAACTTCTGAGAAAGATTCTGCAACATTACTAGGGGTCTGCCAAAACATACAATTACTTGCCATGTTCCAGTTAAAGCCTAAACTATCGAGTTGGCATTTCTTTTTAAAAGTGTATAAAGAAGCGGTAATGGGCCAAATCCTCAAGCCACTCTAAATCAACACGATTTGCTTGCCTCCGCTGGAACACCCGCTCTCTATTTCAGTTCAGGAGCTAACACACAGTATCTTAATATGCATTTAGGTTAATATTTGCACTTTGCGGGGCTAGGTAGATTGCACGGCTGGCACATATCAGACTAAATGTCACTTCCGAAAGCTAAGGGACCGAACCGGAAGCTGCCATTCAGAGGGACTACCTGACAACATGTGGAACCTCTCCGGAAAAGCCTTCCCACCTCAAGCAACTCCTTTTGATTCATCTTTCACATAGACAATACACGTTATATACACCGACACACCCCCCCGGCCTTTGCCTCCACAGATCCTGTGGTTGGCTAATTAAAGGAGGAGGTGTAACTATCAATCTAATCTGGCTTGTTCTCAAATTTACCATAATTTCCACACTTGAGAGGCTGGTGAAATGAAACAGCACTACTACACTTTCCCATTCATCAGCCGGAAGCAGAACAACTCCGAGAACCGGGCGAAAAATAATTAGGATGCGGGATCAGGTGTTGCGCGCGTGCATCTGTGCCTGTACAGGGGCACGCAGGCACATGAGCATTCACGGGAGGCAGCAGCAGTAGCACGGGGGCAGATGAGCACCACCAGTCATTTGACCTCGACAGGTGAATGCTTGCAGATGTACTCACAGCACACTTATTTGAAGAGGCCCAAATGCCCGAGAAAACTGCCGTCAGATTACACCGGAAACAACAACGGCTTTTTAAACAACTACAGCCGCCAGAACGGTACCGGCGGCAGCACTGCAGGAGCTGCTCAGGAACCGCTGGGGCAACCCCAGCGCACCGGGTGCTCAGCGCGTGGCCCTGACCCCACCGCATGGCATGTCACCCTTGGGCAGGAAGCTTGACATTTTCTGGAAGCACCGGTGTCATTTCACGGGCTTTGCCGTCGCTTTGCGCTTGTGGGGTAACACTATAGAGTTTTTCAGAAAGTGTTGGAGCAACTTTGGTACCTTTTCCATTCAGGCACACTGGGAGTGAGGTGTGGGGCTGCTGCCAGGGGCTCTGCTCAGCACAGCATGGCTGGAGCTGGTCCAGGACCTCCTTCGAAAGACAGACTGGTCAGACACACAGCTATCCTGAATCATCAAGGATAATCCTATGTTCAAGTTCAAGTTCCTACCTTCCAGTTCAAGTTCAAGTTCCTACGTTCCAATTGGTGCCCGTTACCTCTTGTCCTGGATCATCAAAGATGATCCAGGACAAGAGGTAACGGGTACAAACTGGAACGTAGGAACTTCTATCAAAGCATGAGGAGGAACTTCTTTACTTTGAGGGTGGCAGAGCGCTGGAACAGGCTGCCCAGGGAGGCGGTAGAGTCTATCACCCCAGAGACATTCATAACCTGCCTGGAGGTCATCCTGTGCAACCTGCTGTAGGTGACCCTGCTCTGGCAGGGGGTTGGACTGGATGATCTCCAGAGCTCCTTTCCAACCCTAACCAATCTGTGATTCTGTGATCAGAGCTGTTCTTCGAAATCTGTTCCTAGGAAATCGCTGCGAGAAGGAGGATGCACCTGAGGAGCAGGCCTAAGATGGAGGATTGAACAAACAAGTAGCTCTTACCTGAGGAATCGGCTATCCCATGGAACAACTTCTGAGAAAGATTCTGCAACATTACTAGGGGTCCGCCAAAATATACAATTACTTGCCATGTTCCAGTTAAAGCCTAAACTATCGAGTTGGCATTTCTTTTTAAAAGTGTATAAAGAAGCGGTAATGGGCCAAATCCTCAAGCCACTGTAAATCAACACGATTTGCTTGCCTCCGCTGGAACACCTGCTCTCTATTTCAGTTCAGGAGCTAACACACAGTATCTTAATATGCATTTATGTTAATATTTGCACTTTGCAGGGCTAGGTAGATTGCACGGCTGGCACATATCAGACTAAATGTCACTTCCAAAAGCTAAGGGACCGAACCGGAAGCTGCCATTCAGAGGGACTACCTGACAACATGTGGAAGCTCTCCGGAAAAGCCTTCCCACCTCAAGCAACTCCTTTTGATTAATCTTTCACATAGACAATACACGTTATATACACCGACACACCCCCCCGGCCTTTGCCTCCACAGATCCTGTGGTTGGCTAATTAAAGGAGGAGGTGTAACTATCAATCTAATCTCGCTTGTTCTCAAATTTACCATAATCTCCACACTTGAGAGGCTGGTGAAATGAAACAGCACTACTACACTTTCCCATTCATCAGCCGGAAGCAGAACAACTCCGAGAACCGGGCGAAAAATAATTAGGATGCGGGATCAGGTGTTGCGCGCGTGCATCTGTGCCTGTACAGGGGCACGCAGGCACATGAGCATTCACGGGAGGCAGCAGCAGTAGCACGGGGGCAGATGAGCACCACCAGTCATTTGACCTCGACAGGTGAATGCTTGCAGATGTACTCACTGCACACTTATTAGAAGAGGCCCAAATGCCCGAGAAAACTGCCGTCAGATTACGCCGGAAACAACAACGGCTTTTTAAACAACTACAGCCGCCAGAACGGTACCGGCGGCAGCACTGCAGGAGCTGCTCAGGAACCGCTGGGGCAACCCCAGCGCACCGGGTGCTCAGCGCGTGGCCCTGACCCCACCGCATGGCATGTCACCCTTGGGCAGGAAGCTTGACATTTTCTGGAAGCACCGGTGTCATTTCACGGGCTTTGCCATCGCTTTGCGCTTGTGGGGTAACACTATAGAGTTTTTCAGAAAGTGTTGGAGCAACTTTGGTACCTTTTCCATTCAGGCACACTGGGAGTGAGGTGTGGGGCTGCTGCCAGGGGCTCTGCTCAGCACAGCATGGCTGGAGCTGGCCCAGGACCTCCTTCGAAAGACAGACTGGTCAGACACACAGCTATCCTGAATCATCAAGGATAATCCTATGTTCAAGTTCCTACGTTCCAGTTGAAGTTCAAGTTCCTACGTTCCAATTGGTGCCCGTTACCTCTTGTCCTGGATCATCTTTGATGATCCAGGACAAGAGGTAACGGGTACAAACTGGAACCTAGGAACTTCTATCAAAGCATGAGGAGGAACTTCTTTACTTTGAGGGTGGCAGAGCGCTGGAACAGGCTGCCCAGGGAGGCGGTAGAGTCTCCCACCCCAGAAACATTCAAAACCCGCCTGGAGGTCATCCTGTGCAACCTGCTGTAGGTGACCCTGCTCTGGCAGGGGGTTGGACTGGATGATCTCCAGAGCTCCTTTCCAACCCTAACCAATCTGTGATTCTGTGATCAGAGCTGTTCTTCGAAATCTGTTCCTAGGAAATCGCTGCGAGAAGGAGGATGCACCTGAGGAGCAGGCCTAAGATGGAGGATTGAACAAACAAGTAGCTCTTACCTGAGGAATCGGCTATCCCATGGAACAACTTCTGAGAAAGATTCTGCAACATTACTAGGGGTCCGCCAAAGCATACAATTACTTGCCATGTTCCAGTTAAAGCCTAAACTATCGAGTTGGCATTTCTTTTTAAAAGTGTATAAAGAAGCGGTAATGGGCCAAATCCGCAAGCCACTGTAAATCAACACGATTTGCTTGCCTCCGCTGGAACACCCGCTCTCTATTTCAGTTCAGGAGCTAACACACAGTATCTTAATATGCATTTATGTTAATATTTGCACTTTGCAGGGCTAGGTAGATTGCACGGCTGGCACATATCAGACTAAATGTCACTTCCGAAAGCTAAGGGACCGAACCGGAAGCTGCCATTCAGAGGGACTACCTGACAACATGTGGAACCTCTCCGGAAAAGCCTTCCCACCTCAAGCAACTCCTTTTGATTAATCTTTCACATAGACAATACACCTTATATACACCGACACACCCCCCCGGCCTTTGCCTCCACAGATCCTGTGGTTGGCTAATTAAAGGAGGAGGTGTAACTATCAATCTAATCTGGCTTGTTCTCAAATTTACCATAATTTCCACACTTGAGAGGCTGGTGAAATGAAACAGCACTACTACACTTTCCCGTTCATCAGCCGGAAGCAGAACAACTCCGAGAACCGGGCGAAAAATAATTAGGATGCGGGATCAGGTGTTGCGCGCGTGCATCTGTGCCTGTACAGGGGCACGCAGGCACATGAGCATTCACGGGAGGCAGCAGCAGTAGCACGGGGGCAGATGAGCACCACCAGTCATTTGACCTCGACAGGTGAATGCTTGCAGATGTACTCACAGCACACTTATTAGAAGAGGCCCAAATGCCCGAGAAAACTGCCGTCAGATTACGCCGGAAACAACAACGGCTTTTTAAACAACTACAGCCGCCAGAACGGTACCAGCGGCAGCACTGCAGGAGCTGCTCAGGAACCGCTGGGGCAACCCCAGCGCACCGGGTGCTCAGCGCGTGGCCCTGACCCCACCGCATGGCATGTCACCCTTGAGCAGGAAGCTTGACATTTTCTGGAAGCACCGGTGTCATTTCACGGGCTTTGCCGTCGCTTTGCGCTTGTGGGGTAACACTATAGAGTTTTTCAGAAAGTGTTGGAGCAACTTTGGTACCTTTTCCATTCAGGCACACTGGGAGTGAGCTGTGGGGCTGCTGCCAGGGGCTCTGCTCAGCACAGCATGGCTGGAGCTGGCCCAGGACCTCCTTCGAAAGACAGACTGGTCAGACACACAGCTATCCTGAATCATCAAGGATAATCCTATGTTCAAGTTCCTACGTTCCAGTTGAAGTTCAAGTTCCTACGTTCCAATTGGTGCCCGTTACCTCTTGTCCTGGATCATCAAAGATGATCCAGGACAAGAGGTAACGGGTACAAACTGGAACCTAGGAACTTCTATCAAAGCATGAGGAGGAACTTCTTTACTTTGAGGGTGGCAGAGCGCTGGAACAGGCTGCCCAGGGAGGCGGTAGAGTCTCCCACCCCAGAAACATTCAAAACCCGCCTGGAGGTCATCCTGTGCAACCTGCTGTAGGTGACCCTGCTCTGGCAGGGGGGTTGGGCTGGATGATCTCCAGAGGTCCTTTCCAACCCTAACCAATCTGTGATTCTGTGATCAGAGCTGTTCTTCGAAATCTGTTCCTAGGAAATCGCTGCGAGAAGGAGGATGCACCTGAGGAGCAGGCCTAAGATGGAGGATTGAACAAACAAGTAGCTCTTACCTGAGGAATCGGCTATCCCATGGAACAACTTCTGAGAAAGATTCTGCAACATTACTAGGGGTCCGCCAAAACATACAATTACTTGCCATGTTCCAGTTAAAGCCTAAACTATCGAGTTGGCATTTCTTTTTAAAAGTGTATAAAGAAGCGGTAATGGGCCAAATCCTCAAGCCACTGTAAATCAACACGATTTGCTTGCCTCCGCTGGAACACCCGCTCTCTATTTCAGTTCAGGAGCTAACACACAGTATCTTAATATGCATTTATGTTAATATTTGCACTTTGCGGGGCTAGGTAGATTGCACGGCTGGCACATATCAGACTAAATGTCACTTCCGAAAGCTAAGGGACCGAACCGGAAGCTGCCATTCAGAGGGACTACCTGACAACATGTGGAACCTCTCCGGAAAAGCCTTCCCACCTCAAGCAACTCCTTTTGATTAATCTTTCACATAGACAATACACGTTATATACACCGACACACCCCCCCGGCCTTTGCCTCCACAGATCCTGTGGTTGGCTAATTAAAGGAGGAGGTGTAACTATCAATCTAATCTGGCTTGTTCTCAAATTTACCATAATTTCCACACTTGAGAGGCTGGTGAAATGAAACAGCACTACTACACTTTCCCATTCATCAGCCGGAAGCAGAACAACTCCGAGAACCGGGCGAAAAATAATTAGGATGCGGGATCAGGTGTTGCGCGCGTGCATCTGTGCCTGTACAGGGGCACGCAGGCACATGAGCATTCACGGGAGGCAGCAGCAGTAGCACAGGGGGAGATGAGCACCACCAGTCATTTGACCTCGACAGGTGAATGCTTGCAGATGTACTCACAGCACACTTATTAGAAGAGGCCCAAATGCCCGAGAAAACTGCCGTCAGATTACGCCGGAAACAACAACGGCTTTTTAAACAACTACAGCCGCCAGAACGGTACCGGCGGCAGCACTGCAGGAGCTGCTCAGGAACCGCTGGGGCAACCCCAGCGCACCGGGTGCTCAGCGCGTGGCCCTGACCCCACCGCATGGCATGTCACCCTTGGGCAGGAAGCTTGACATTTTCTGGAAGCACCGGTGTCATTTCACGGGCTTTGCCGTCGCTTTGCGCTTGTGGGGTAACACTATAGAGTTTTTCAGAAAGTGTTGGAGCAACTTTGGTACCTTTTCCATTCAGGCACACTGGGAGTGAGCTGTGGGGCTGCTGCCAGGGGCTCTGCTCAGCACAGCATGGCTGGAGCTGGCCCAGGACCTCCTTCGAAAGACAGACTGGTCAGACACACAGCTATCCTGAATCATCAAGGATAATCCTATGTTCAAGTTCAAGTTCCTACCTTCCAGTTCAAGTTCAAGTTCCTACGTTCCAATTGGTGCCCGTTACCTCTTGTCCTGGATCATCAAAGATGATCCAGGACAAGAGGTAACGGGTACAAACTGGAACCTAGGAACTTCTATCAAAGCATGAGGAGGAACTTCTTTACTTTGAGGGTGGCAGAGCGCTGGAACAGGCTGCCCAGGGAGGCGGTAGAGTCTCCCACCCCAGAAACATTCAAAACCCGCCTGGAGGTCATCCTGTGCAACCTGCTGTAGGTGACCCTGCTCTGGCAGGGGGGTTGGGCTGGATGATCTCCAGAGCTCCTTTCCAACCCTAACCAATCTGTGATTCTGTGATCAGAGCTGTTCTTCGAAATCTGTTCCTAGGAAATCGCTGCGAGAAGGAGGATGCACCTGAGGAGCAGGCCTAAGATGGAGGATTGAACAAACAAGTAGCTCTTACCTGAGGAATCGGCTATCCCATGGAACAACTTCTGAGAAAGATTCTGCAACATTACTAGGGGTCCGCCAAAACATACAATTACTTGCCATGTTCCAGTTAAAGCCTAAACTATCGAGTTGGCATTTCTTTTTAAAAGTGTATAAAGAAGCGGTAATGGGCCAAATCCTCAAGCCACTGTAAATCAACACGATTTGCTTGCCTCCGCTGGAACACCCGCTCTCTATTTCAGTTCAGGAGCTAACACACAGTATCTTAATATGCATTTAGGTTAATATTTGCACTTTGCGGGGCTAGGTAGATTGCACGGCTGGCACATATCAGACTAAATGTCACTTCCGAAAGCTAAGGGACCGAACCGGAAGCTGCCATTCAGAGGGACTACCTGACAACATGTGGAACCTCTCCGGAAAAGCCTTCCCACCTCAAGCAACTCCTTTTGATTAATCTTTCACATAGACAATACACGTTATATACACCGACACACCCCCCCGGCCTTTGCCTCCACAGATCCTGTGGTTGGCTAATTAAAGGAGGAGGTGTAACTATCAATCTAATCTGGCTTGTTCTCAAATTTACCATAATTTCCACACTTGAGAGGCTGGTGAAATGAAACAGCACTACTACACTTTCCCATTCATCAGCCGGAAGCAGAACAACTCAGAGAACCGAGCGAAAAATAATTAGGATGCGGGATCAGGTGTTGCGCGCGTGCATCTGTGCCTGTACAGGGGCACGCAGGCACATGAGCATTCACGGGAGGCAGCAGCAGTAGCACGGGGGCAGATGAGCACCACCAGTCATTTGACCTCGACAGGTGAATGCTTGCAGATGTACTCACAGCACACTTATTAGAAGAGGCCCAAATGCCCGAGAAAACTGCCGTCAGATTACGCCGGAAACAACAACGGCTTTTTAAACAACTACAGCCGCCAGAACGGTACCGGCGGCAGCACTGCAGGAGCTGCTCAGGAACCGCTGGGGCAACCCCAGCGCACCGGGTGCTCAGCGCGTGGCCCTGACCCCACCGCATGGCATGTCACCCTTGGGCAGGAAGCTTGACATTTTCTGGAAGCACCGGTGTCATTTCACGGGCTTTGCCGTCGCTTTGCGCTTGTGGGGTAACACTATAGAGTTTTTCAGAAAGTGTTGGAGCAACTTTGGTACCTTTTCCATTCAGGCACACTGGGAGTGAGCTGTGGGGCTGCTGCCAGGGGCTCTGCTCAGCACAGCATGGCTGGAGCTGGCCCAGGACCTCCTTCGAAAGACAGACTGGTCAGACACACAGCTATCCTGAATCATCAAGGATAATCCTATGTTCAAGTTCAAGTTCCTACGTTCCAGTTCAAGTTCAAGTTCCTACGTTCCAATTGGTGCCCGTTACCTCTTGGCCTGGATCATCAAAGATGATCCAGGACAAGAGGTAACGGGTACAAACTGGAACCTAGGAACTTCTATCAAAGCATGAGGAGGAACTTCTTTACTTTGAGGGTGGCAGAGCGCTGGAACAGGCTGCCCAGGGAGGCGGTAGAGTCTCCGACCCCAGAAACATTCAAAACCCGCCTGGAGGTCATCCTGTGCAACCTGCTGTAGGTGACCCTGCTCTGGCAGGGGGGTTGGGCTGGATGATCTCCAGAGCTCCTTTCCAACCCTAACCAATCTGTGATTCTGTGATCAGAGCTGTTCTTCGAAATCTGTTCCTAGGAAATCGCTGCGAGAAGGAGGATGCACCTGAGGAGCAGGCCTAAGATGGAGGATTGAACAAACAAGTAGCTCTTACCTGAGGAATCGGCTATCCCATGGAACAACTTCTGAGAAAGATTCTGCAACATTACTAGGGGTCCGCCAAAACATACAATTACTTGCCATGTTCCAGTTAAAGCCTAAACTATCGAGTTGGCATTTCTTTTTAAAAGTGTATAAAGAAGCGGTAATGGGCCAAATCCGCAAGCCACTGTAAATCAACACGATTTGCTTGCCTCCGCTGGAACACCCGCTCTCTATTTCAGTTCAGGAGCTAACACACAGTATCTTAATATGCATTTATGTTAATATTTGCACTTTGCGGGGCTAGGTAGATTGCACGGCTGGCACATATCAGACTAAATGTCACTTCCGAAAGCTAAGGGACCGAATCGGAAGCTGCCATTCAGAGGGTCTACCTGACAACATGTGGAACCTCTCCGGAAAAGCCTTCCCACCTCAAGCAACTCCTTTTGATTAATCTTTCACATAGACAATACACATTATATACACCGACACACCCCCCCGGCCTTTGCCTCCACAGATCCTGTGGTTGGCTAATTAAAGGAGGAGGTGTAACTATCAATCTAATCTGGCTTGTTCTCAAATTTACCATAATTTCCACACTTGAGAGGCTGGTGAAATGAAACAGCACTACTACACTTTCCCATTCATCAGCCGGAAGCAGAACAACTCAGAGAACCGGGCGAAAAATAATTAGGATGCGGGATCAGGTGTTGCGCGCGTGCATCTGTGCCTGTACAGGGGCACGCAGGCACATGAGCATTCACGGGAGGCAGCAGCAGTAGCACGGGGGCAGATGAGCACCACCAGTCATTTGACCTCGACAGGTGAATGCTTGCAGATGTACTCACAGCACACTTATTAGAAGAGGCCCAAATGCCCGAGAAAACTGCCGTCAGATTACGCCGGAAACAACAACGGCTTTTTAAACAACTACAGCCGCCAGAACGGTACCGGCGGCAGCACTGCAGGAGCTGCTCAGGAACCGCTGGGGCAACCCCAGCGCACCGGGTGCTCAGCGCGTGGCCCTGACCCCACCGCATGGCATGTCACCCTTGAGCAGGAAGCTTGACATTTTCTGGAAGCACCGGTGTCATTTCACGGGCTTTGCCGTCGCTTTGCGCTTGTGGGGTAACACTATAGAGTTTTTCAGAAAGTGTTGGAGCAACTTTGGTACCTTTTCCATTCAGGCACACTGGGAGTGAGGTGTGGGGCTGCTGCCAGGGGCTCTGCTCAGCACAGCATGGCTGGAGCTGGCCCAGGACCTCCTTCGAAAGACAGACTGGTCAGACACACAGCTATCCTGAATCATCAAGGATAATCCTATGTTCAAGTTCAAGTTCCTACCTTCCAGTTCAAGTTCAAGTTCCTACGTTCCAATTGGTGCCCGTTACCTCTTGTCCTGGATCATCAAAGATGATCCAGGACAAGAGGTAACGGGTACAAACTGGAACCTAGGAACTTCTATCAAAGCATGAGGAGGAACTTCTTCACTTTGAGGGTGGCAGAGCGCTGGAACAGGCTGCCCAGGGAGGCGGTAGAGTCTCCCACCCCAGAAACATTCAAAACCCGCCTGGAGGTCATCCTGTGCAACCTGCTGTAGGTGACCCTGCTCTGGCAGGGGGGTTGGGCTGGATGATCTCCAGAGGTCCTTTCCAACCCTAACCAATCTGTGATTCTGTGATCAGAGCTGTTCTTCGAAATCTGTTCCTAGGAAATCGCTGCGAGAAGGAGGATGCACCTGAGGAGCAGGCCTAAGATGGAGGATTGAACAAACAAGTAGCTCTTACCTGAGGAATCGGCTATCCCATGGAACAACTTCTGAGAAAGATTCTGCAACATTACTAGGGGTCCGCCAAAACATACAATTACTTGCCATGTTCCAGTTAAAGCCTAAACTATCGAGTTGGCATTTCTTTTTAAAAGTGTATAAAGAAGCGGTAATGGGCCAAATCCTCAAGCCACTGTAAATCAACACGATTTGCTTGCCTCCGCTGGAACACCCGCTCTCTATTTCAGTTCAGGAGCTAACACACAGTATCTTAATATGCATTTATGTTAATATTTGCACTTTGCGGGGCTAGGTAGATTGCACGGCTGGCACATATCAGACTAAATGTCACTTCCGAAAGCTAAGGGACCGAACCGGAAGCTGCCATTCAGAGGGACTACCTGACAACATGTGGAACCTCTCCGGAAAAGCCTTCCCACCTCAAGCAACTCCTTTTGATTAATCTTTCACATAGACAATACACGTTATATACACCGACACACCCCCCCGGCCTTTGCCTCCACAGATCCTGTGGTTGGCTAATTAAAGGAGGAGGTGTAACTATCAATCTAATCTGGCTTGTTCTCAAATTTACCATAATTTCCACACTTGAGAGGCTGGTGAAATGAAACAGCACTACTACACTTTCCCATTCATCAGCCGGAAGCAGAACAACTCAGAGAACCGGGCGAAAAATAATTAGGATGCGGGATCAGGTGTTGCGCGCGTGTATCTGTGCCTGTACAGGGGCACGCAGGCACATGAGCATTCACGGGAGGCAGCAGCAGTAGCACGGGGGCAGATGAGCACCACCAGTCATTTGACCTCGACAGGTGAATGCTTGCAGATGTACTCACAGCACACTTATTAGAAGAGGCCCAAATGCCCGAGAAAACTGCCGTCAGATTACGCCGGAAACAACAACGGCTTTTTAAACAACTACAGCCGCCAGAACGGTACCGGCGGCAGCACTGCAGGAGCTGCTCAGGAACCGCTGGGGCAACCCCAGCGCACCGGGTGCTCAGCGCGTGGCCCTGACCCCACCGCATGGCATGTCACCCTTGGGCAGGAAGCTTGACATTTTCTGGAAGCACCGGTGTCATTTCACGGGCTTTGCCGTCGCTTTGCGCTTGTGGGGTAACACTATAGAGTTTTTCAGAAAGTGTTGGAGCAACTTTGGTACCTTTTCCATTCAGGCACACTGGGAGTGAGCTGTGGGGCTGCTGCCAGGGGCTCTGCTCAGCACAGCATGGCTGGAGCTGGCCCAGGACCTCCTTCGAAAGACAGACTGGTCAGACACACAGCTATCCTGAATCATCAAGGATAATCCTATGTTCAAGTTCAAGTTCCTACGTTCCAGTTCAAGTTCAAGTTCCTACGTTCCAATTGGTGCCCGTTACCTCTTGGCCTGGATCATCAAAGATGATCCAGGACAAGAGGTAACGGGTACAAACTGGAACCTAGGAACTTCTATCAAAGCATGAGGAGGAACTTCTTTACTTTGAGGGTGGCAGAGCGCTGGAACAGGCTGCCCAGGGAGGCGGTAGAGTCTCCGACCCCAGAAACATTCAAAACCCGCCTGGAGGTCATCCTGTGCAACCTGCTGTAGGTGACCCTGCTCTGGCAGGGGGGTTGGGCTGGATGATCTCCAGAGCTCCTTTCCAACCCTAACCAATCTGTGATTCTGTGATCAGAGCTGTTCTTCGAAATCTGTTCCTAGGAAATCGCTGCGAGAAGGAGGATGCACCTGAGGAGCAGGCCTAAGATGGAGGATTGAACAAACAAGTAGCTCTTACCTGAGGAATCGGCTATCCCATGGAACAACTTCTGAGAAAGATTCTGCAACATTACTAGGGGTCCGCCAAAACATACAATTACTTGCCATGTTCCAGTTAAAGCCTAAACTATCGAGTTGGCATTTCTTTTTAAAAGTGTATAAAGAAGCGGTAATGGGCCAAATCCGCAAGCCACTGTAAATCAACACGATTTGCTTGCCTCCGCTGGAACACCCGCTCTCTATTTCAGTTCAGGAGCTAACACACAGTATCTTAATATGCATTTATGTTAATATTTGCACTTTGCGGGGCTAGGTAGATTGCACGGCTGGCACATATCAGACTAAATGTCACTTCCGAAAGCTAAGGGACCGAATCGGAAGCTGCCATTCAGAGGGTCTACCTGACAACATGTGGAACCTCTCCGGAAAAGCCTTCCCACCTCAAGCAACTCCTTTTGATTAATCTTTCACATAGACAATACACATTATATACACCGACACACCCCCCCGGCCTTTGCCTCCACAGATCCTGTGGTTGGCTAATTAAAGGAGGAGGTGTAACTATCAATCTAATCTGGCTTGTTCTCAAATTTACCATAATTTCCACACTTGAGAGGCTGGTGAAATGAAACAGCACTACTACACTTTCCCATTCATCAGCCGGAAGCAGAACAACTCAGAGAACCGGGCGAAAAATAATTAGGATGCGGGATCAGGTGTTGCGCGCGTGCATCTGTGCCTGTACAGGGGCACGCAGGCACATGAGCATTCACGGGAGGCAGCAGCAGTAGCACGGGGGCAGATGAGCACCACCAGTCATTTGACCTCGACAGGTGAATGCTTGCAGATGTACTCACAGCACACTTATTAGAAGAGGCCCAAATGCCCGAGAAAACTGCCGTCAGATTACGCCGGAAACAACAACGGCTTTTTAAACAACTACAGCCGCCAGAACGGTACCGGCGGCAGCACTGCAGGAGCTGCTCAGGAACCGCTGGGGCAACCCCAGCGCACCGGGTGCTCAGCGCGTGGCCCTGACCCCACCGCATGGCATGTCACCCTTGAGCAGGAAGCTTGACATTTTCTGGAAGCACCGGTGTCATTTCACGGGCTTTGCCGTCGCTTTGCGCTTGTGGGGTAACACTATAGAGTTTTTCAGAAAGTGTTGGAGCAACTTTGGTACCTTTTCCATTCAGGCACACTGGGAGTGAGCTGTGGGGCTGCTGCCAGGGGCTCTGCTCAGCACAGCATGGCTGGAGCTGGCCCAGGACCTCCTTCGAAAGACAGACTGGTCAGACACACAGCTATCCTGAATCATCAAGGATAATCCTATGTTCAAGTTCCTACGTTCCAGTTGAAGTTCAAGTTCCTACGTTCCAATTGGTGCCCGTTACCTCTTGTCCTGGATCATCAAAGATGATCCAGGACAAGAGGTAACGGGTACAAACTGGAACCTAGGAACTTCTATCAAAGCATGAGGAGGAACTTCTTTACTTTGAGGGTGGCAGAGCGCTGGAAC
Organism: Vanellus vanellus; assembly: GCF_965231255.1. Taxonomy (NCBI): domain Eukaryota; kingdom Metazoa; phylum Chordata; class Aves; order Charadriiformes; family Charadriidae; genus Vanellus; species Vanellus vanellus. Next base: position 225,311 of record NW_028127451.1, read on the forward strand.
AGGCTCCCCAGGGAGGCGGTAGAGTCTCCGACCCCAGAAACATTCAAAACCCGCCTGGAGGTCATCCTGTGCAACCTGCTGTAGGTGACCCTGCTCTGGCAGGGGGGTTGGGCTGGATGATCTCCAGAGGTCCTTTCCAACCCTAACCAATCTGTGATTCTGTGATCAGAGCTGTTCTTCGAAATCTGTTCCTAGGAAATCGCTGCGAGAAGGAGGATGCACCTGAGGAGCAGGCCTAAGATGGAGGATTGAACAAACAAGTAGCTCTTACCTGAGGAATCGGCTATCCCATGGAACAACTTCTGAGAAAGATTCTGCAACATTACTAGGGGTCCGCCAAAACATACAATTACTTGCCATGTTCCAGTTAAAGCCTAAACTATCGAGTTGGCATTTCTTTTTAAAAGTGTATAAAGAAGCGGTAATGGGCCAAATCCGCAAGCCACTGTAAATCAACACGATTTGCTTGCCTCCGCTGGAACACCCGCTCTCTATTTCAGTTCAGGAGCTAACACACAGTATCTTAATATGCATTTATGTTAATATTTGCACTTTGCGGGGCTAGGTAGATTGCACGGCTGGCACATATCAGACTAAATGTCACTTCCGAAAGCTAAGGGACCGAACCGGAAGCTGCCATTCAGAGGGACTACCTGACAACATGTGGAACCTCTCCGGAAAAGCCTTCCCACCTCAAGCAACTCCTTTTGATTAATCTTTCACATAGACAATACACATTATATACACCGACACACCCCCCTGGCCTTTGCCTCCACAGATCCTGTGGTTGGCTAATTAAAGGAGGAGGTGTAACTATCAATCTAATCTGGCTTGTTCTCAAATTTACCATAATTTCCACACTTGAGAGGCTGGTGAAATGAAACAGCACTACTACACTTTCCCATTCATCAGCCGGAAGCAGAACAACTCAGAGAACCGGGCGAAAAATAATTAGGATGCGGGATCAGGTGTTGCGCGCGTGCATCTGTGCCTGTACAGGGGCACGCAGGCACATGAGCATTCACGGGAGGCAGCAGCAGTAGCACGGGGGCAGATGAGCACCACCAGTCATTTGACCTCGACAGGTGAATGCTTGCAGATGTACTCACAGCACACTTATTAGAAGAGGCCCAAATGCCCGAGAAAACTGCCGTCAGATTACGCCGGAAACAACAACGGCTTTTTAAACAACTACAGCCGCCAGAACGGTACCGGCGGCAGCACTGCAGGAGCTGCTCAGGAACCGCTGGGGCAACCCCAGCGCACCGGGTGCTCAGCGCGTGGCCCTGACCCCACCGCATGGCATGTCACCCTTGGGCAGGAAGCTTGACATTTTCTGGAAGCACCGGTGTCATTTCACGGGCTTTGCCGTCGCTTTGCGCTTGTGGGGTAACACTATAGAGTTTTTCAGAAAGTGTTGGAGCAACTTTGGTACCTTTTCCATTCAGGCACACTGGGAGTGAGGTGTGGGGCTGCTGCCAGGGGCTCTGCTCAGCACAGCATGGCTGGAGCTGGCCCAGGACCTCCTTCGAAAGACAGACTGGTCAGACACACAGCTATCCTGAATCATCAAGGATAATCCTATGTTCAAGTTCAAGTTCCTACGTTCCAGTTCAAGTTCAAGTTCCTACGTTCCAATTGGTGCCCGTTACCTCTTGGCCTGGATCATCAAAGATGATCCAGGACAAGAGGTAACGGGTACAAACTGGAACCTAGGAACTTCTATCAAAGCATGAGGAGGAACTTCTTTACTTTGAGGGTGGCAGAGCGCTGGAACAGGCTGCCCAGGGAGGCGGTAGAGTCTCCGACCCCAGAAACATTCAAAACCCGCCTGGAGGTCATCCTGTGCAACCTGCTGTAGGTGACCCTGCTCTGGCAGGGGGGTTGGGCTGGATGATCTCCAGAGCTCCTTTCCAACCCTAACCAATCTGTGATTCTGTGATCAGAGCTGTTCTTCGAAATCTGTTCCTAGGAAATCGCTGCGAGAAGGAGGATGCACCTGAGGAGCAGGCCTAAGATGGAGGATTGAACAAACAAGTAGCTCTTACCTGAGGAATCGGCTATCCCATGGAACAACTTCTGAGAAAGATTCTGCAACATTACTAGGGGTCCGCCAAAACATACAATTACTTGCCATGTTCCAGTTAAAGCCTAAACTATCGAGTTGGCATTTCTTTTTAAAAGTGTATAAAGAAGCGGTAATGGGCCAAATCCGCAAGCCACTGTAAATCAACACGATTTGCTTGCCTCCGCTGGAACACCCGCTCTCTATTTCAGTTCAGGAGCTAACACACAGTATCTTAATATGCATTTATGTTAATATTTGCACTTTGCGGGGCTAGGTAGATTGCACGGCTGGCACATATCAGACTAAATGTCACTTCCGAAAGCTAAGGGACCGAACCGGAAGCTGCCATTCAGAGGGTCTACCTGACAACATGTGGAACCTCTCCGGAAAAGCCTTCCCACCTCAAGCAACTCCTTTTGATTAATCTTTCACATAGACAATACACATTATATACACCGACACACCCCCCCGGCCTTTGCCTCCACAGATCCTGTGGTTGGCTAATTAAAGGAGGAGGTGTAACTATCAATCTAATCTGGCTTGTTCTCAAATTTACCATAATTTCCACACTTGAGAGGCTGGTGAAATGAAACAGCACTACTACACTTTCCCATTCATCAGCCGGAAGCAGAACAACTCAGAGAACCGGGCGAAAAATAATTAGGATGCGGGATCAGGTGTTGCGCGCGTGCATCTGTGCCTGTACAGGGGCACGCAGGCACATGAGCATTCACGGGAGGCAGCAGCAGTAGCACGGGGGCAGATGAGCACCACCAGTCATTTGACCTCGACAGGTGAATGCTTGCAGATGTACTCACAGCACACTTATTAGAAGAGGCCCAAATGCCCGAGAAAACTGCCGTCAGATTACGCCGGAAACAACAACGGCTTTTTAAACAACTACAGCCGCCAGAACGGTACCGGCGGCAGCACTGCAGGAGCTGCTCAGGAACCGCTGGGGCAACCCCAGCGCACCGGGTGCTCAGCGCGTGGCCCTGACCCCACCGCATGGCATGTCACCCTTGAGCAGGAAGCTTGACATTTTCTGGAAGCACCGGTGTCATTTCACGGGCTTTGCCGTCGCTTTGCGCTTGTGGGGTAACACTATAGAGTTTTTCAGAAAGTGTTGGAGCAACTTTGGTACCTTTTCCATTCAGGCACACTGGGAGTGAGCTGTGGGGCTGCTGCCAGGGGCTCTGCTCAGCACAGCATGGCTGGAGCTGGCCCAGGACCTCCTTCGAAAGACAGACTGGTCAGACACACAGCTATCCTGAATCATCAAGGATAATCCTATGTTCAAGTTCCTACGTTCCAGTTGAAGTTCAAGTTCCTACGTTCCAATTGGTGCCCGTTACCTCTTGTCCTGGATCATCAAAGATGATCCAGGACAAGAGGTAACGGGTACAAACTGGAACCTAGGAACTTCTATCAAAGCATGAGGAGGAACTTCTTTACTTTGAGGGTGGCAGAGCGCTGGAACAGGCTGCCCAGGGAGGCGGTAGAGTCTCCGACCCCAGAAACATTCAAAACCCGCCTGGAGGTCATCCTGTGCAACCTGCTGTAGGTGACCCTGCTCTGGCAGGGGGGTTGGGCTGGATGATCTCCAGAGGTCCTTTCCAACCCTAACCAATCTGTGATTCTGTGATCAGAGCTGTTCTTCGAAATCTGTTCCTAGGAAATCGCTGCGAGAAGGAGGATGCACCTGAGGAGCAGGCCTAAGATGGAGGATTGAACAAACAAGTAGCTCTTACCTGAGGAATCGGCTATCCCATGGAACAACTTCTGAGAAAGATTCTGCAACATTACTAGGGGTCCGCCAAAACATACAATTACTTGCCATGTTCCAGTTAAAGCCTAAACTATCGAGTTGGCATTTCTTTTTAAAAGTGTATAAAGAAGCGGTAATGGGCCAAATCCGCAAGCCACTGTAAATCAACACGATTTGCTTGCCTCCGCTGGAACACCCGCTCTCTATTTCAGTTCAGGAGCTAACACACAGTATCTTAATATGCATTTATGTTAATATTTGCACTTTGCGGGGCTAGGTAGATTGCACGGCTGGCACATATCAGACTAAATGTCACTTCCGAAAGCTAAGGGACCGAACCGGAAGCTGCCATTCAGAGGGACTACCTGACAACATGTGGAACCTCTCCGGAAAAGCCTTCCCACCTCAAGCAACTCCTTTTGATTAATCTTTCACATAGACAATACACATTATATACACCGACACACCCCCCTGGCCTTTGCCTCCACAGATCCTGTGGTTGGCTAATTAAAGGAGGAGGTGTAACTATCAATCTAATCTGGCTTGTTCTCAAATTTACCATAATTTCCACACTTGAGAGGCTGGTGAAATGAAACAGCACTACTACACTTTCCCATTCATCAGCCGGAAGCAGAACAACTCAGAGAACCGGGCGAAAAATAATTAGGATGCGGGATCAGGTGTTGCGCGTGTGCATCTGTGCCTGTACAGGGGCACGCAGGCACATGAGCATTCACGGGAGGCAGCAGCAGTAGCACGGGGGCAGATGAGCACCACCAGTCATTTGACCTCGACAGGTGAATGCTTGCAGATGTACTCACAGCACACTTATTAGAAGAGGCCCAAATGCCCGAGAAAACTGCCGTCAGATTACGCCGGAAACAACAACGGCTTTTTAAACAACTACAGCCGCCAGAACGGTACCGGCGGCAGCACTGCAGGAGCTGCTCAGGAACCGCTGGGGCAACCCCAGCGCACCGGGTGCTCAGCGCGTGGCCCTGACCCCACCGCATGGCATGTCACCCTTGGGCAGGAAGCTTGACATTTTCTGGAAGCACCGGTGTCATTTCACGGGCTTTGCCGTCGCTTTGCGCTTGTGGGGTAACACTATAGAGTTTTTCAGAAAGTGTTGGAGCAACTTTGGTACCTTTTCCATTCAGGCACACTGGGAGTGAGGTGTGGGGCTGCTGCCAGGGGCTCTGCTCAGCACAGCATGGCTGGAGCTGGCCCAGGACCTCCTTCGAAAGACAGACTGGTCAGACACACAGCTATCCTGAATCATCAAGGATAATCCTATGTTCAAGTTCCTACGTTCCAGTTGAAGTTCAAGTTCCTACGTTCCAATTGGTGCCCGTTACCTCTTGGCCTGGATCATCAAAGATGATCCAGGACAAGAGGTAACGGGTACAAACTGGAACCTAGGAACTTCTATCAAAGCATGAGGAGGAACTTCTTTACTTTGAGGGTGGCAGAGCACTGGAACAGGCTGCCCAGGGAGGCGGTAGAGTCTCCGACCCCAGAGACATTCAAAACCCGCCTGGAGGTCATCCTGTGCAACCTGCTGTAGGTGACCCTGCTCTGGCAGGGGGGTTGGGCTGGATGATCTCCAGAGGTCCTTTCCAACCCTAACCAATCTGTGATTCTGTGATCAGAGCTGTTCTTCGAAATCTGTTCCTAGGAAATCGCTGCGAGAAGGAGGATGCACCTGAGGAGCAGGCCTAAGATGGAGGATTGAACAAACAAGTAGCTCTTACCTGAGGAATCGGCTATCCCATGGAACAACTTCTGAGAAAGATTCTGCAACATTACTAGGGGTCCGCCAAAACATACAATTACTTGCCATGTTCCAGTTAAAGCCTAAACTATCGAGTTGGCATTTCTTTTTAAAAGTGTATAAAGAAGCGGTAATGGGCCAAATCCGCAAGCCACTGTAAATCAACATGATTTGCTTGCCTCCGCTGGAACACCCGCTCTCTATTTCAGTTCAGGAGCTAACACACAGTATCTTAATATGCATTTATGTTAATATTTGCACTTTGCGGGGCTAGGTAGATTGCACGGCTGGCACATATCAGACTAAATGTCACTTCCGAAAGCTAAGGGACCGAAACGGAAGCTGCCATTCAGAGGGTCTACCTGACAACATGTGGAACCTCTCCGGAAAAGCCTTCCCACCTCAAGCAACTCCTTTTGATTAATCTTTCACATAGACAATACACATTATATACACCGACACACCCCCCCGGCCTTTGCCTCCACAGATCCTGTGGTTGGCTAATTAAAGGAGGAGGTGTAACTATCAATCTAATCTGGCTTGTTCTCAAATTTACCATAATTTCCACACTTGAGAGGCTGGTGAAATGAAACAGCACTACTACACTTTCCCATTCATCAGCCGGAAGCAGAACAACTCCGAGAACCGGGCGAAAAATAATTAGGATGCGGGATCAGGTGTTGCGCGCGTGCATCTGTGCCTGTACAGGGGCACGCAGGCACATGAGCATTCACGGGAGGCAGCAGCAGTAGCACGGGGGCAGATGAGCACCACCAGTCATTTGACCTCGACAGGTGAATGCTTGCAGATGTACTCACAGCACACTTATTAGAAGAGGCCCAAATGCCCGAGAAAACTGCCGTCAGATTACGCCGGAAACAACAACGGCTTTTTAAACAACTACAGCCGCCAGAACGGTACCGGCGGCAGCACTGCAGGAGCTGCTCAGGAACCGCTGGGGCAACCCCAGCGCACCGGGTGCTCAGCGCGTGGCCCTGACCCCACCGCATGGCATGTCACCCTTGGGCAGGAAGCTTGACATTTTCTGGAAGCACCGGTGTCATTTCACGGGCTTTGCCGTCGCTTTGCGCTTGTGGGGTAACACTATAGAGTTTTTCAGAAAGTGTTGGAGCAACTTTGGTACCTTTTCCATTCAGGCACACTGGGAGTGAGCTGTGGGGCTGCTGCCAGGGGCTCTGCTCAGCACAGCATGGCTGGAGCTGGCCCAGGACCTCCTTCGAAAGACAGACTGGTCAGACACACAGCTATCCTGAATCATCAAGGATAATCCTATGTTCAAGTTCCTACGTTCCAGTTGAAGTTCAAGTTCCTACGTTCCAATTGGTGCCCGTTACCTCTTGGCCTGGATCATCAAAGATGATCCAGGACAAGAGGTAACGGGTACAAACTGGAACCTAGGAACTTCTATCAAAGCATGAGGAGCAACTTCTTTACTTTGAGGGTGGCAGAGCACTGGAACAGGCTGCCCAGGGAGGCGGTAGAGTCTCCGACCCCAGAGACATTCAAAACCCGCCTGGAGGTCATCCTGTGCAACCTGCTGTAGGTGACCCTGCTCTGGCAGGGGGGTTGGGCTGGATGATCTCCAGAGGTCCTTTCCAACCCTAACCAATCTGTGATTCTGTGATCAGAGCTGTTCTTCGAAATCTGTTCCTAGGAAATCGCTGCGAGAAGGAGGATGCACCTGAGGAGCAGGCCTAAGATGGAGGATTGAACAAACAAGTAGCTCTTACCTGAGGAATCGGCTATCCCATGGAACAACTTCTGAGAAAGATTCTGCAACATTACTAGGGGTCCGCCAAAACATACAATTACTTGCCATGTTCCAGTTAAAGCCTAAACTATCGAGTTGGCATTTCTTTTTAAAAGTGTATAAAGAAGCGGTAATGGGCCAAATCCGCAAGCCACTGTAAATCAACATGATTTGCTTGCCTCCGCTGGAACACCCGCTCTCTATTTCAGTTCAGGAGCTAACACACAGTATCTTAATATGCATTTATGTTAATATTTGCACTTTGCGGGGCTAGGTAGATTGCACGGCTGGCACATATCAGACTAAATGTCACTTCCGAAAGCTAAGGGACCGAACCGGAAGCTGCCATTCAGAGGGTCTACCTGACAACATGTGGAACCTCTCCGGAAAAGCCTTCCCACCTCAAGCAACTCCTTTTGATTAATCTTTCACATAGACAATACACATTATATACACCGACACACCCCCCCGGCCTTTGCCTCCACAGATCCTGTGGTTGGCTAATTAAAGGAGGAGGTGTAACTATCAATCTAATCTGGCTTGTTCTCAAATTTACCATAATTTCCACACTTGAGAGGCTGGTGAAATGAAACAGCACTACTACACTTTCCCATTCATCAGCCGGAAGCAGAACAACTCCGAGAACCGGGCGAAAAATAATTAGGATGCGGGATCAGGTGTTGCGCGCGTGCATCTGTGCCTGTACAGGGGCACGCAGGCACATGAGCATTCACGGGAGGCAGCAGCAGTAGCACGGGGGCAGATGAGCACCACCAGTCATTTGACCTCGACAGGTGAATGCTTGCAGATGTACTCACAGCACACTTATTAGAAGAGGCCCAAATGCCCGAGAAAACTGCCGTCAGATTACGCCGGAAACAACAACGGCTTTTTAAACAACTACAGCCGCCAGAACGGTACCGGCGGCAGCACTGCAGGAGCTGCTCAGGAACCGCTGGGGCAACCCCAGCGCACCGGGTGCTCAGCGCGTGGCCCTGACCCCACCGCATGGCATGTCACCCTTGGGCAGGAAGCTTGACATTTTCTGGAAGCACCGGTGTCATTTCACGGGCTTTGCCGTCGCTTTGCGCTTGTGGGGTAACACTATAGAGTTTTTCAGAAAGTGTTGGAGCAACTTTGGTACCTTTTCCATTCAGGCACACTGGGAGTGAGCTGTGGGGCTGCTGCCAGGGGCTCTGCTCAGCACAGCATGGCTGGAGCTGGCCCAGGACCTCCTTCGAAAGACAGACTGGTCAGACACACAGCTATCCTGAATCATCAAGGATAATCCTATGTTCAAGTTCCTACGTTCCAGTTGAAGTTCAAGTTCCTACGTTCCAATTGGTGCCCGTTACCTCTTGGCCTGGATCATCAAAGATGATCCAGGACAAGAGGTAACGGGTACAAACTGGAACCTAGGAACTTCTATCAAAGCATGAGGAGGAACTTCTTTACTTTGAGGGTGGCAGAGCACTGGAACAGGCTGCCCAGGGAGGCGGTAGAGTCTCCGACCCCAGAGACATTCAAAACCCGCCTGGAGGTCATCCTGTGCAACCTGCTGTAGGTGACCCTGCTCTGGCAGGGGGGTTGGGCTGGATGATCTCCAGAGGTCCTTTCCAACCCTAACCAATCTGTGATTCTGTGATCAGAGCTGTTCTTCGAAATCTGTTCCTAGGAAATCGCTGCGAGAAGGAGGATGCACCTGAGGAGCAGGCCTAAGATGGAGGATTGAACAAACAAGTAGCTCTTACCTGAGGAATCGGCTATCCCATGGAACAACTTCTGAGAAAGATTCTGCAACATTACTAGGGGTCCGCCAAAACATACAATTACTTGCCATGTTCCAGTTAAAGCCTAAACTATCGAGTTGGCATTTCTTTTTAAAAGTGTATAAAGAAGCGGTAATGGGCCAAATCCGCAAGCCACTGTAAATCAACACGATTTGCTTGCCTCCGCTGGAACACCCGCTCTCTATTTCAGTTCAGGAGCTAACACACAGTATCTTAATATGCATTTAGGTTAATATTTGCACTTTGCGGGGCTAGGTAGATTGCACGGCTGGCACATATCAGACTAAATGTCACTTCCGAAAGCTAAGGGACCGAACCGGAAGCTGCCATTCAGAGGGTCTACCTGACAACATGTGGAACCTCTCCGGAAAAGCCTTCCCACCTCAAGCAACTCCTTTTGATTAATCTTTCACATAGACAATACACATTATATACACCGACACACCCCCCCGGCCTTTGCCTCCACAGATCCTGTGGTTGGCTAATTAAAGGAGGAGGTGTAACTATCAATCTAATCTGGCTTGTTCTCAAATTTACCATAATTTCCACACTTGAGAGGCTGGTGAAATGAAACAGCACTACTACACTTTCCCATTCATCAGCCGGAAGCAGAACAACTCCGAGAACCGGGCGAAAAATAATTAGGATGCGGGATCAGGTGTTGCGCGCGTGCATCTGTGCCTGTACAGGGGCACGCAGGCACATGAGCATTCACGGGAGGCAGCAGCAGTAGCACGGGGGCAGATGAGCACCACCAGTCATTTGACCTCGACAGGTGAATGCTTGCAGATGTACTCACAGCACACTTATTAGAAGAGGCCCAAATGCCCGAGAAAACTGCCGTCAGATTACGCCGGAAACAACAACGGCTTTTTAAACAACTACAGCCGCCAGAACGGTACCGGCGGCAGCACTGCAGGAGCTGCTCAGGAACCGCTGGGGCAACCCCAGCGCACCGGGTGCTCAGCGCGTGGCCCTGACCCCACCGCATGGCATGTCACCCTTGGGCAGGAAGCTTGACATTTTCTGGAAGCACCGGTGTCATTTCACGGGCTTTGCCGTCGCTTTGCGCTTGTGGGGTAACACTATAGAGTTTTTCAGAAAGTGTTGGAGCAACTTTGGTACCTTTTCCATTCAGGCACACTGGGAGTGAGCTGTGGGGCTGCTGCCAGGGGCTCTGCTCAGCACAGCATGGCTGGAGCTGGCCCAGGACCTCCTTCGAAAGACAGACTGGTCAGACACACAGCTATCCTGAATCATCAAGGATAATCCTATGTTCAAGTTCCTACGTTCCAGTTGAAGTTCAATTTCCTACGTTCCAATTGGTGCCCGTTACCTCTTGTCCTGGATCATCAAAGATGATCCAGGACAAGAGGTAACGGGTACAAACTGGAACCTAGGAACTTCTATCAAAGCATGAGGAGGAACTTCTTTACTTTGAGGGTGGCAGAGCACTGGAACAGGCTGCCCAGGGAGGCGGTAGAGTCTCCGACCCCAGAAACATTCATAACCCGCCTGGAGGTCATCCTGTGCAACCTGCTGTAGGTGACCCTGCTCTGGCAGGGGGGTTGGGCTGGATGATCTCCAGAGGTCCTTTCCAACCCTAACCAATCTGTGATTCTGTGATCAGAGCTGTTCTTCGAAATCTGTTCCTAGGAAATCGCTGCGAGAAGGAGGATGCACCTGAGGAGCAGGCCTAAGATGGAGGATTGAACAAACAAGTAGCTCTTACCTGAGGAATCGGCTATCCCATGGAACAACTTCTGAGAAAGATTCTGCAACATTACTAGGGGTCCGCCAAAACATACAATTACTTGCCATGTTCCAGTTAAAGCCTAAACTATCGAGTTGGCATTTCTTTTTAAAAGTGTATAAAGAAGCGGTAATGGGCCAAATCCGCAAGCCACTGTAAATCAACATGATTTGCTTGCCTCCGCTGGAACACCCGCTCTCTATTTCAGTTCAGGAGCTAACACACAGTATCTTAATATGCATTTATGTTAATATTTGCACTTTGCAGGGCTAGGTAGATTGCACGGCTGGCACATATCAGACTAAATGTCACTTCCGAAAGCTAAGGGACCGAACCGGAAGCTGCCATTCAGAGGGACTACCTGACAACATGTGGAACCTCTCCGGAAAAGCCTTCCCACCTCAAGCAACTCCTTTTGATTAATCTTTCACATAGACAATACACGTTATATACACCAACACACCCCCCCGGCCTTTGCCTCCACAGATCCTGTGGTTGGCTAATTAAAGGAGGAGGTGTAACTATCAATCTAATCTGGCTTGTTCTCAAATTTACCATAATTTCCACACTTGAGAGGCTGGTGAAATGAAACAGCACTACTACACTTTCCCATTCATCAGCCGGAAGCAGAACAACTCCGAGAACCGGGCGAAAAATAATTAGGATGCGGGATCAGGTGTTGCGCGCGTGCATCTGTGCCTGTACAGGGGCACGCAGGCACATGAGCATTCACGGGAGGCAGCAGCAGTAGCACGGGGGCAGATGAGCACCACCAGTCATTTGACCTCGACAGGTGAATGCTTGCAGATGTACTCACAGCACACTTATTAGAAGAGGCCCAAATGCCCGAGAAAACTGCCGTCAGATTACGCCGGAAACAACAACGGCTTTTTAAACAACTACAGCCGCCAGAACGGTACCGGCGGCAGCACTGCAGGAGCTGCTCAGGAACCGCTGGGGCAACCCCAGCGCACCGGGTGCTCAGCGCGTGGCCCTGACCCCACCGCATGGCATGTCACCCTTGGGCAGGAAGCTTGACATTTTCTGGAAGCACCGGTGTCATTTCACGGGCTTTGCCGTCGCTTTGCGCTTGTGGGGTAACACTATAGAGTTTTTCAGAAAGTGTTGGAGCAACTTTGGTACCTTTTCCATTCAGGCACACTGGGAGTGAGGTGTGGGGCTGCTGCCAGGGGCTCTGCTCAGCACAGCATGGCTGGAGCTGGCCCAGGACCTCCTTCGAAAGACAGACTGGTCAGACACACAGCTATCCTGAATCATCAAGGATAATCCTATGTTCAAGTTCCTACGTTCCAGTTCAAGTTCAAGTTCCTACGTTCCAATTGGTGCCCGTTACCTCTTGGCCTGGATCATCAAAGATGATCCAGGACAAGAGGTAACGGGTACAAACTGGAACCTAGGAACTTCTATCAAAGCATGAGGAGGAACTTCTTTACTTTGAGGGTGGCAGAGCACTGGAACAGGCTGCCCAGGGAGGCGGTAGAGTCTCCGACCCCAGAGACATTCAAAACCCGCCTGGAGGTCATCCTGTGCAACCTGCTGTAGGTGACCCTGCTCTGGCAGGGGGGTTGGGCTGGATGATCTCCAGAGGTCCTTTCCAACCCTAACCAATCTGTGATTCTGTGATCAGAGCTGTTCTTCGAAATCTGTTCCTAGGAAATCGCTGCGAGAAGGAGGATGCACCTGAGGAGCAGGCCTAAGATGGAGGATTGAACAAACAAGTAGCTCTTACCTGAGGAATCGGCTATCCCATGGAACAACTTCTGAGAAAGATTCTGCAACATTACTAGGGGTCCGCCAAAACATACAATTACTTGCCATGTTCCAGTTAAAGCCTAAACTATCGAGTTGGCATTTCTTTTTAAAAGTGTATAAAGAAGCGGTAATGGGCCAAATCCGCAAGCCACTGTAAATCAACACGATTTGCTTGCCTCCGCTGGAACACCCGCTCTCTATTTCAGTTCAGGAGCTAACACACAGTATCTTAATATGCATTTAGGTTAATATTTGCACTTTGCGGGGCTAGGTAGATTGCACGGCTGGCACATATCAGACTAAATGTCACTTCCGAAAGCTAAGGGACCGAACCGGAAGCTGCCATTCAGAGGGTCTACCTGACAACATGTGGAACCTCTCCGGAAAAGCCTTCCCACCTCAAGCAACTCCTTTTGATTAATCTTTCACATAGACAATACACATTATATACACCGACACACCCCCCCGGCCTTTGCCTCCACAGATCCTGTGGTTGGCTAATTAAAGGAGGAGGTGTAACTATCAATCTAATCTGGCTTGTTCTCAAATTTACCATAATTTCCACACTTGAGAGGCTGGTGAAATGAAACAGCACTACTACACTTTCCCATTCATCAGCCGGAAGCAGAACAACTCCGAGAACCGGGCGAAAAATAATTAGGATGCGGGATCAGGTGTTGCGCGCGTGCATCTGTGCCTGTACAGGGGCACGCAGGCACATGAGCATTCACGGGAGGCAGCAGCAGTAGCACGGGGGCAGATGAGCACCACCAGTCATTTGACCTCGACAGGTGAATGCTTGCAGATGTACTCACAGCACACTTATTCGAAGAGGCCCAAATACCCGAGAAAACTGCCGTCAGATTACGCCGGAAACAACAACGGCTTTTTAAACAACTACAGCCGCCAGAACGGTACCGGCGGCAGCACTGCAGGAGCTGCTCAGGAACCGCTGGGGCAACCCCAGCGCACCGGGTGCTCAGCGCGTGGCCCTGACCCCACCGCATGGCATGTCACCCTTGGGCAGGAAGCTTGACATTTTCTGGAAGCACCGGTGTCATTTCACGGGCTTTGCCGTCGCTTTGCGCTTGTGGGGTAACACTATAGAGTTTTTCAGAAAGTGTTGGAGCAACTTTGGTACCTTTTCCATTCAGGCACACTGGGAGTGAGCTGTGGGGCTGCTGCCAGGGGCTCTGCTCAGCACAGCATGGCTGGAGCTGGCCCAGGACCTCCTTCGAAAGACAGACTGGTCAGACACACAGCTATCCTGAATCATCAAGGATAATCCTATGTTCAAGTTCAAGTTCCTACGTTCCAGTTGAAGTTCAAGTTCCTACGTTCCAATTGGTGCCCGTTACCTCTTGGCCTGGATCATCAAAGATGATCCAGGACAAGAGGTAACGGGTACAAACTGGAACCTAGGAACTTCTATCAAAGCATGAGGAGGAACTTCTTTACTTTGAGGGTGGCAGAGCACTGGAACAGGCTGCCCAGGGAGGCGGTAGAGTCTCCGACCCCAGAAACATTCAAAACCCGCCTGGAGGTCATCCTGTGCAACCTGCTGTAGGTGACCCTGCTCTGGCAGGGGGGTTGGGCTGGATGATCTCCAGAGGTCCTTTCCAACCCTAACCAATCTGTGATTCTGTGATCAGAGCTGTTCTTCGAAATCTGTTCCTAGGAAATCGCTGCGAGAAGGAGGATGCACCTGAGGAGCAGGCCTAAGATGGAGGATTGAACAAACAAGTAGCTCTTACCTGAGGAATCGGCTATCCCATGGAACAACTTCTGAGAAAGATTCTGCAACATTACTAGGGGTCCGCCAAAACATACAATTACTTGCCATGTTCCAGTTAAAGCCTAAACTATCGAGTTGGCATTTCTTTTTAAAAGTGTATAAAGAAGCGGTAATGGGGCAAATCCGCAAGCCACTCTAAATCAACACGATTTGCTTGCCTCCGCTGGAACACCCGCTCTCTATTTCAGTTCAGGAGCTAACACACAGTATCTTAATATGCATTTATGTTAATATTTACACTTTGCGGGGCTAGGTAGATTGCACGGCTGGCACATATCAGACTAAATGTCACGTCCGAAAGCTAAGGGACCGAACCGGAAGCTGCCATTCAGAGGGACTACCTGACAACATGTGGAACCTCTCCGGAAAAGCCTTCCCACCTCAAGCAACTCCTTTTGATTAATCTTTCACATAGACAATACACGTTATATACACCAACACACCCCCCCGGCCTTTGCCTCCACAGATCCTGTGGTTGGCTAATTAAAGGAGGAGGTGTAACTATCAATCTAATCTGGCTTGTTCTCAAATTTACCATAATTTCCACACTTGAGAGGCTGGTGAAATGAAACAGCACTACTACACTTTCCCATTCATCAGCCGGAAGCAGAACAACTCCGAGAACCGGGCGAAAAATAATTAGGATGCGGGATCAGGTGTTGCGCGCGTGCATCTGTGCCTGTACAGGGGCACGCAGGCACATGAGCATTCACGGGAGGCAGCAGCAGTAGCACGGGGGCAGATGAGCACCACCAGTCATTTGACCTCGACAGGTGAATGCTTGCAGATGTACTCACAGCACAGTTATTAGAAGAGGCCCAAATACCCGAGAAAACTGCCGTCAGATTACGCCGGAAACAACAACGGCTTTTTAAACAACTACAGCCGCCAGAACGGTACCGGCGGCAGCACTGCAGGAGCTGCTCAGGAACCGCTGGGGCAACCCCAGCGCACCGGGTGCTCAGCGCGTGGCCCTGACCCCACCGCATGGCATGTCACCCTTGGGCAGGAAGCTTGACATTTTCTGGAAGCACCGGTGTCATTTCACGGGCTTTGCCGTCGCTTTGCGCTTGTGGGGTAACACTATAGAGTTTTTCAGAAAGTGTTGGAGCTTTTCCATTCAGGCACACTGGGAGTGAGCTGTGGGGCTGCTGCCAGGGGCTCTGCTCAGCACAGCATGGCTGGAGCTGGCCCAGGACCTCCTTCGAAAGACAGACTGGTCAGACACACAGCTATCCTGAATCATCAAGGATAATCCTATGTTCAAGTTCAAGTTCCTACCTTCCAGTTCAAGTTCAAGTTCCTACGTTCCAATTGGTGCCCGTTACCTCTTGTCCTGGATCATCAAAGATGATTTTTGATGATCCAGGACAAGAGGTAACGGGTACAAACTGGAACCTAGGAACTTCTTTCAAAGCATGAGGAGGGACTTCTTTACTTTGAGGGTGGCAGAGCGCTGGAACAGGCTGCCCAGGGAGGCTGTAGAGTCTGCCACCCCAGAGACATTCAAAACCCGCCTGGAGGTCATCCTGTGCAACCTGCTGTAGGTGACCCTGCTCTGGCAGGGGGTTGGACTGGATGATCTCCAGAGCTCCTTTCCAACCCTAACCAATCTGTGATTCTGTGATCAGAGCTGTTCTTCGAAATCTGTTCCTAGGAAATCGCTGCGAGAAGGAGGACGCACCTGAGGAGCAGGCCTAAGATGGAGGATTGAACAAACAAGTAGCTCTTACCTGAGGAATCGGCTATCCCATGGAACAACTTCTGAGAAAGATTCTGCAACATTACTAGGGGTCCGCCAAAACATACAATTACTTGCCATGTTCCAGTTAAAGCCTAAACTATCGAGTTGGCATTTCTTTTTAAAAATATATAAAGAAGCGGTAATGGGCCAAATCCTCAAGCCACTGTAAATCAACACGATTTGCTTGCCTCCGCTGGAACACCCGCTCTCTATTTCAGTTCAGGAGCTAACACACAGTATCTTAATATGCATTTAGGTTAATATTTGCACTTTGCAGGGCTAGGTAGATTGCACGGCTGGCACATATCAGACTAAATGTCACTTCCGAAAGCTAAGGGACCGAACCGGAAGCTGCCATTCAGAGGGACTACCTGACAACATGTGGAACCTCTCCGGAAAAGCCTTCCCACCTTAAGCAACTCCTTTTGATTCATCTTTCACATAGACAATACACGTTATATACACCAACACACCCCCCCGGCCTTTGCCTCCACAGATCCTGTGGTTGGCTAATTAAAGGAGGAGGTGTAACTATCAATCTAATCTCGCTTGTTCTCAAATTTACCATAATTTCCACACTTGAGAGGCTGGTGAAATGAAACAGCACTACTACACTTTCCCATTCATCAGCCGGAAGCAGAACAACTCCGAGAACCGGGCGAAAAATAATTAGGATGCGGGATCAGGTGTTGCGCGCGTGCATCTGTGCCTGTACAGGGGCACGCAGGCACATGAGCATTCACGGGAGGCAGCAGCAGTAGCACGGGGGGAGATGAGCACCACCAGTCATTTGACCTCGACAGGTGAATGCTTGCAGATGTACTCACAGCACACTTATTAGAAGAGGCCCAAATGCCCGAGAAAACTGCCGTCAGATTACGCCGGAAACAACAACGGCTTTTTAAACAACTACAGCCGCCAGAACGGTACCGGCAGCAGCACTGCAGGAGCTGCTCAGGAACCGCTGGGGCAACCCCAGCGCACCGGGTGCTCAGCGCGTGGCCCTGACCCCACCGCATGGCATGTCACCCTTGGGCAGGAAGCTTGACATTTTCTGGAAGCACCGGTGTCATTTCACGGGCTTTGCCGTCGCTTTGCGCTTGTGGGGTAACACTATAGAGTTTTTCAGAAAGTGTTGGAGCAACTTTGGTACCTTTTCCATTCAGGCACACTGGGAGTGAGCTGTGGGGCTGCTGCCAGGGGCTCTGCTCAGCACAGCATGGCTGGAGCTGGCCCAGGACCTCCTTCGAAAGACAGACTGGTCAGACACACAGCTATCCTGAATCATCAAGGATAATCCTATGTTCAAGTTCAAGTTCCTACCTTCCAGTTCAAGTTCAAGTCCCTACGTTCCAATTGGTGCCCGTTACCTCTTGGCCTGGATCATCAAAGATGATCCAGGACAAGAGGTAACGGGTACAAACTGGAACCTAGGAACTTCTATCAAATCATGAGGAGGAACTTCTTTACTTTGAGGGTGGCAGAGCGCTGGAACAGGCTGCCCAGGGAGGCGGTAGAGTCTCCCACCCCAGAGACATTCAAAACCCGCCTGGAGGTCATCCTGTGCAACCTGCTGTAGGTGACCCTGCTCTGGCAGGGGGGTTGGACTGGATGATCTCCAGAGCTCCTTTCCAACCCTAACCAATCTGTGATTCTGTGATCAGAGCTGTTCTTCGAAATCTGTTCCTAGGAAATCGCTGCGAGAAGGAGGATGCACCTGAGGAGCAGGCCTAAGATGGAGGATTGAACAAACAAGTAGCTCTTACCTGAGGAATCGGCTATCCCATGGAACAACTTCTGAGAAAGATTCTGCAACATTACTAGGGGTCCGCCAAAACATACAATTACTTGCCATGTTCCAGTTAAAGCCTAAACTATCGAGTTGGCATTTCTTTTTAAAAGTGTATAAAGAAGCGGTAATGGGCCAAATCCTCAAGCCACTGTAAATCAACACGATTTGCTTGCCTCCGCTGGAACACCCGCTCTCTATTTCAGTTCAGGAGCTAACACACACTATCTTAATATGCATTTAGGTTAATATTTGCACTTTGCAGGGCTAGGTAGATTGCACGGCTGGCACATATCAGACTAAATGTCACTTCCGAAAGCTAAGGGACCGAACCGGAAGCTGCCATTCAGAGGGACTACCTGACAACATGTGGAACCTCTCCGGAAAAGCCTTCCCACCTCAAGCAACTCCTTTTGATTAATCTTTCACATAGACAATACACGTTATATACACCGACACACCCCCCCGGCCTTTGCCTCCACAGATCCTGTGGTTGGCTAATTAAAGGAGGAGGTGTAACTATCAATCTAATCTGGCTTGTTCTCAAATTTACCATAATTTCCACACTTGAGAGGCTGGTGAAATGAAACAGCACTACTACACTTTCCCATTCATCAGCCGGAAGCAGAACAACTCCGAGAACCGGGCGAAAAATAATTAGGATGCGGGATCAGGTGTTGCGCGCGTGCATCTGTGCCTGTACAGGGGCACGCAGGCACATGAGCATTGACGGGAGGCAGCAGCAGTAGCACGGGGGGAGATGAGCACCACCAGTCATTTGACCTCGACAGGTGAATGCTTGCAGATGTACTCACAGCACACTTATTAGAAGAGGCCCAAATGCCCGAGAAAACTGCCATCAGATTACGCCGGAAACAACAACGGCTTTTTAAACAACTACAGCCGCCAGAACGGTACCGGCGGCAGCACTGCAGGAGCTGCTCAGGAACCGCTGGGGCAACCCCAGCGCACCGGGTGCTCAGCGC
Organism: Vanellus vanellus; assembly: GCF_965231255.1. NCBI lineage: Eukaryota > Metazoa > Chordata > Aves > Charadriiformes > Charadriidae > Vanellus > Vanellus vanellus. The sequence continues at coordinate 244,322 of NW_028127451.1, forward strand.
GTGGCCCTGACCCCACCGCATGGCATGTCACCCTTGGGCAGGAAGCTTGACATTTTCTGGAAGCACCGGTGTCATTTCACGGGCTTTGCCGTCGCTTTGCGCTTGTGGGGTAACACTATAGAGTTTTTCAGAAAGTGTTGGAGCAACTTTGGTACCTTTTCCATTCAGGCACACTGGGAGTGAGCTGTGGGGCTGCTGCCAGGGGCTCTGCTCAGCACAGCATGGCTGGAGCTGGCCCAGGACCTCCTTCGAAAGACAGACTGGTCAGACACACAGCTATCCTGAATCATCAAGGATAATCCTATGTTCAAGTTCAAGTTCCTACCTTCCAGTTCAAGTTCAAGTTCCTACGTTCCAATTGGTGCCCGTTACCTCTTGTCCTGGATCATCAAAGATGATTTTTGATGATCCAGGACAAGAGGTAACGGGTACAAACTGGAACCTAGGAACTTCTATCAAAGCATGAGGAGGAACTTCTTTACTTTGAGGGTGGCAGAGCGCTGGAACAGGCTGCCCAGGGAGGCGGTAGAGTCTCCCACCCCAGAGACATTCAAAACCCGCCTGGAGGTCATCCTGTGCAACCTGCTGTAGGTGACCCTGCTCTGGCAGGGGGGTTGGGCTGGATGATCTCCAGAGGTCCTTTCCAACCCTAACCAATCTGTGATTCTGTGATCAGAGCTGTTCTTCGAAATCTGTTCCTAGGAAATCGCTGCGAGAAGGAGGATGCACCTGAGGAGCAGGCCTAAGATGGAGGATTGAACAAACAAGTAGCTCTTACCTGAGGAATCGGCTATCCCATGGAACAACTTCTGAGAAAGATTCTGCAACATTACTAGGGGTCCGCCAAAACATACAATTACTTGCCATGTTCCAGTTAAAGCCTAAACTATCGAGTTGGCATTTCTTTTTAAAAGTGTATAAAGAAGCGGTAATGGGCCAAATCCTCAAGCCACTGTAAATCAACACGATTTGCTTGCCTCCGCTGGAACACCCGCTCTCTATTTCAGTTCAGGAGCTAACACACAGTATCTTAATATGCATTTAGGTTAATATTTGCACTTTGCAGGGCTAGGTAGATTGCATGGCTGGCACATATCAGACTAAATGTCACTTCCGAAAGCTAAGGGACCGAACCGGAAGCTGCCATTCAGAGGGACTACCTGACAACATGTGGAACCTCTCCGGAAAAGCCTTCCCACCTCAAGCAACTCCTTTTGATTAATCTTTCACATAGACAATACACGTTATATACACCGACACACCCCCCCGGCCTTTGCCTCCACAGATCCTGTGGTTGGCTAATTAAAGGAGGAGGTGTAACAATCAATCTAATCTGGCTTGTTCTCAAATTTACCATAATTTCCACACTTGAGAGGCTGGTGAAATGAAACAGCACTACTACACTTTCCCATTCATCAGCCGGAAGCAGAACAACTCAGAGAACCGGGCGAAAAATAATTAGGATGCGGGATCAGGTGTTGCGCGCGTGCATCTGTGCCTGTACAGGGGCACGCAGGCACATGAGCATTCACGGGAGGCAGCAGCAGTAGCACGGGGGCAGATGAGCACCACCAGTCATTTGACCTCGACAGGTGAATGCTTGCAGATGTACTCACAGCACACTTATTAGAAGAGGCCCAAATGCCCGAGAAAACTGCCGTCAGATTACGCCGGAAACAACAACGGCTTTTTAAACAACTACAGCCACCAGAACGGTTCCGGCGGCAGCACTGCAGGAGCTGCTCAGGAACCGCTGGGGCAACCCCAGCGCACCGGGTGCTCAGCGCGTGGCCCTGACCCCACCGCATGGCATGTCACCCTTGGGCAGGAAGCTTGACATTTTCTGGAAGCACCGGTGTCATTTCACGGGCTTTGCCGTCGCTTTGCGCTTGTGGGGTAACACTATAGAGTTTTTCAGAAAGTATTGGAGCAACTTTGGTACCTTTTCCATTCAGGCACACTGGGAGTGAGCTGTGGGGCTGCTGCCAGGGGCTCTGCTCAGCACAGCATGGCTGGAGCTGGCCCAGGACCTCCTTCGAAAGACAGACTGGTTAGACACACAGCTATCCTGAATCATCAAGGATAATCCTATTTCAAGTTCAAGTTCCTACCTTCCAGTTCAAGTTCAAGTTCCTACGTTCCAATTGGTGCCCGTTACCTCTTGTCCTGGATCATCAAAGATGATGATCATCAAAGATGATCCAGGACAAGAGGTAACGGGTACAAACTGGAACCTAGGAACTTCTATCAAAGCATGAGGAGGAACTTCTTTACTTTGAGGGTGGCAGAGCACTGGAACAGGCTGCCCAGGGAGGCGGTAGAGTCTCCGACCCCAGAAACATTCAAAACCCGCCTGGAGGTCATCCTGTGCAACCTGCTGTAGGTGACCCTGCTCTGGCAGGGGGGTTGGGCTGGATGATCTCCAGAGGTCCTTTCCAACCCTAACCAATCTGTGATTCTGTGATCAGAGCTGTTCTTCGAAATCTGTTCCTAGGAAATCGCTGCGAGAAGGAGGATGCACCTGAGGAGCAGGCCTAAGATGGAGGATTGAACAAACAAGTAGCTCTTACCTGAGGAATCGGCTATCCCATGGAACAACTTCTGAGAAAGATTCTGCAACATTACTAGGGGTCCGCCAAAACATACAATTACTTGCCATGTTCCAGTTAAAGCCTAAACTATCGAGTTGGCATTTCTTTTTAAAAGTGTATAAAGAAGCGGTAATGGGCCAAATCCGCAAGCCACTCTAAATCAACACGATTTGCTTGCCTCCGCTGGAACACCCGCTCTCTATTTCAGTTCAGGAGCTAACACACAGTATCTTAATATGCATTTATGTTAATATTTACACTTTGCGGGGCTAGGTAGATTGCACGGCTGGCACATATCAGACTAAATGTCACGTCCGAAAGCTAAGGGACCGAACCGGAAGCTGCCATTCAGAGGGACTACCTGACAACATGTGGAACCTCTCCGGAAAAGCCTTCCCACCTCAAGCAACTCCTTTTGATTAATCTTTCACATAGACAATACACGTTATATACACCAACACACCCCCCCGGCCTTTGCCTCCACAGATCCTGTGGTTGGCTAATTAAAGGAGGAGGTGTAACTATCAATCTAATCTGGCTTGTTCTCAAATTTACCATAATTTCCACACTTGAGAGGCTGGTGAAATGAAACAGCACTACTACACTTTCCCATTCATCAGCCGGAAGCAGAACAACTCCGAGAACCGGGCGAAAAATAATTAGGATGCGGGATCAGGTGTTGCGCGCGTGCATCTGTGCCTGTACAGGGGCACGCAGGCACATGAGCATTCACGGGAGGCAGCAGCAGTAGCACGGGGGGAGATGAGCACCACCAGTCATTTGACCTCGACAGGTGAATGCTTGCAGATGTACTCACAGCACACTTATTCGAAGAGGCCCAAATACCCGAGAAAACTGCCGTCAGATTACGCCGGAAACAACAACGGCTTTTTAAACAACTACAGCCGCCAGAACGGTACCGGCGGCAGCACTGCAGGAGCTGCTCAGGAACCGCTGGGGCAACCCCAGCGCACCGGGTGCTCAGCGCGTGGCCCTGACCCCACCGCATGGCATGTCACCCTTGGGCAGGAAGCTTGACATTTTCTGGAAGCACCGGTGTCATGTCACGGGCTTTGCCGTCGCTTTGCGCTTGTGGGGTAACACTATAGAGTTTTTCAGAAAGTGTTGGAGCAACTTTGGTACCTTTTCCATTCAGGCACACTGGGAGTGAGCTGTGGGGCTGCTGCCAGGGGCTCTGCTCAGCACAGCATGGCTGGAGCTGGCCCAGGACCTCCTTCGAAAGACAGACTGGTCAGACACACAGCTATCCTGAATCATCAAGGATAATCCTATGTTCAAGTTCAAGTTCCTACCTTCCAGTTCAAGTTCAAGTCCCTACGTTCCAATTGGTGCCCGTTACCTCTTGGCCTGGATCATCAAAGATGATCCAGGACAAGAGGTAACGGGTACAAACTGGAACCTAGGAACTTCTATCAAATCATGAGGAGGAACTTCTTTACTTTGAGGGTGGCAGAGCGCTGGAACAGGCTGCCCAGGGAGGCGGTAGAGTCTCCCACCCCAGAGACATTCAAAACCCGCCTGGAGGTCATCCTGTGCAACCTGCTGTAGGTGACCCTGCTCTGGCAGGGGGGTTGGACTGGATGATCTCCAGAGCTCCTTTCCAACCCTAACCAATCTGTGATTCTGTGATCAGAGCTGTTCTTCGAAATCTGTTCCTAGGAAATCGCTGCGAGAAGGAGGATGCACCTGAGGAGCAGGCCTAAGATGGAGGATTGAACAAACAAGTAGCTCTTACCTGAGGAATCGGCTATCCCATGGAACAACTTCTGAGAAAGATTCTGCAACATTACTAGGGGTCCGCCAAAACATACAATTACTTGCCATGTTCCAGTTAAAGCCTAAACTATCGAGTTGGCATTTCTTTTTAAAAGTGTATAAAGAAGCGGTAATGGGCCAAATCCGCAAGCCACTCTAAATCAACACGATTTGCTTGCCTCCGCTGGAACACCCGCTCTCTATTTCAGTTCAGGAGCTAACACACACTATCTTAATATGCATTTATGTTAATATTTACACTTTGCGGGGCTAGGTAGATTGCACGGCTGGCACATATCAGACTAAATGTCACGTCCGAAAGCTAAGGGACCGAACCGGAAGCTGCCATTCAGAGGGACTACCTGACAACATGTGGAACCTCTCCGGAAAAGCCTTCCCACCTCAAGCAACTCCTTTTGATTAATCTTTCACATAGACAATACACGTTATATACACCGACACACCCCCCCGGCCTTTGCCTCCACAGATCCTGTGGTTGGCTAATTAAAGGAGGAGGTGTAACTATCAATCTAATCTCGCTTGTTCTCAAATTTACCATAATTTCCACACTTGAGAGGCTGGTGAAATGAAACAGCACTACTACACTTTCCCATTCATCAGCCGGAAGCAGAACAACTCCGAGAACCGGGCGAAAAATAATTAGGATGCGGGATCAGGTGTTGCGCGCGTGCATCTGTGCCTGTACAGGGGCACGCAGGCACATGAGCATTCACGGGAGGCAGCAGCAGTAGCACGGGGGGAGATGAGCACCACCAGTCATTTGACCTCGACAGGTGAATGCTTGCAGATGTACTCACAGCACACTTATTCGAAGAGGCCCAAATACCCGAGAAAACTGCCGTCAGATTACGCCGGAAACAACAACGGCTTTTTAAACAACTACAGCCGCCAGAACGGTACCGGCGGCAGCACTGCAGGAGCTGCTCAGGAACCGCTGGGGCAACCCCAGCGCACCGGGTGCTCAGCGCGTGGCCCTGACCCCACCGCATGGCATGTCACCCTTGGGCAGGAAGCTTGACATTTTCTGGAAGCACCGGTGTCATTTCACGGGCTTTGCCGTCGCTTTGCGCTTGTGGGGTAACACTATAGAGTTTTTCAGAAAGTGTTGGAGCAACTTTGGTACCTTTTCCATTCAGGCACACTGGGAGTGAGCTGTGGGGCTGCTGCCAGGGGCTCTGCTCAGCACAGCATGGCTGGAGCTGGCCCAGGACCTCCTTCGAAAGACAGACTGGTCAGACACACAGCTATCCTGAATCATCAAGGATAATCCTATGTTCAAGTTCAAGTTCCTACCTTCCAGTTCAAGTTCAAGTTCCTACGTTCCAATTGGTGCCCGTTACCTCTTGTCCTGGATCATCAAAGATGATTTTTGATGATCCAGGACAAGAGGTAACGGGTACAAACTGGAACCTAGGAACTTCTATCAAAGCATGAGGAGGAACTTCTTTACTTTGAGGGTGGCAGAGCGCTGGAACAGGCTGCCCAGGTAGGCGGTAGAGTCTCCCACCCCAGAGACATTCAAAACCCGCCTGGAGGTCATCCTGTGCAACCTGCTGTAGGTGACCCTGCTCTGGCAGGGGGGTTGGGCTGGATGATCTCCAGAGGTCCTTTCCAACCCTAACCAATCTGTGATTCTGTGATCAGAGCTGTTCTTCGAAATCTGTTCCTAGGAAATCGCTGCGAGAAGGAGGATGCACCTGAGGAGCAGGCCTAAGATGGAGGATTGAACAAACAAGTAGCTCTTACCTGAGGAATCGGCTATCCCATGGAACAACTTCTGAGAAAGATTCTGCAACATTACTAGGGGTCCGCCAAAACATACAATTACTTGCCATGTTCCAGTTAAAGCCTAAACTATCGAGTTGGCATTTCTTTTTAAAAGTGTATAAAGAAGCGGTAATGGGCCAAATCCGCAAGCCACTCTAAATCAACACGATTTGCTTGCCTCCGCTGGAACACCCGCTCTCTATTTCAGTTCAGGAGCTAACACACAGTATCTTAATATGCATTTATGTTAATATTTACACTTTGCGGGGCTAGGTAGATTGCACGGCTGGCACATATCAGACTAAATGTCACGTCCGAAAGCTAAGGGACCGAACCGGAAGCTGCCATTCAGAGGGACTACCTGACAACATGTGGAACCTCTCCGGAAAAGCCTTCCCACCTCAAGCAACTCCTTTTGATTAATCTTTCACATAGACAATACACGTTATATACACCAACACACCCCCCCGGCCTTTGCCTCCACAGATCCTGTGGTTGGCTAATTAAAGGAGGAGGTGTAACTATCAATCTAATCTGGCTTGTTCTCAAATTTACCATAATTTCCACACTTGAGAGGCTGGTGAAATGAAACAGCACTACTACACTTTCCCATTCATCAGCCGGAAGCAGAACAACTCCGAGAACCGGGCGAAAAATAATTAGGATGCGGGATCAGGTGTTGCGCGCGTGCATCTGTGCCTGTACAGGGGCACGCAGGCACATGAGCATTCACGGGAGGCAGCAGCAGTAGCACGGGGGGAGATGAGCACCACCAGTCATTTGACCTCGACAGGTGAATGCTTGCAGATGTACTCACAGCACACTTATTCGAAGAGGCCCAAATACCCGAGAAAACTGCCGTCAGATTACGCCGGAAACAACAACGGCTTTTTAAACAACTACAGCCGCCAGAACGGTACCGGCGGCAGCACTGCAGGAGCTGCTCAGGAACCGCTGGGGCAACCCCAGCGCACCGGGTGCTCAGCGCGTGGCCCTGACCCCACCGCATGGCATGTCACCCTTGGGCAGGAAGCTTGACATTTTCTGGAAGCACCGGTGTCATGTCACGGGCTTTGCCGTCGCTTTGCGCTTGTGGGGTAACACTATAGAGTTTTTCAGAAAGTGTTGGAGCAACTTTGGTACCTTTTCCATTCAGGCACACTGGGAGTGAGCTGTGGGGCTGCTGCCAGGGGCTCTGCTCAGCACAGCATGGCTGGAGCTGGCCCAGGACCTCCTTCGAAAGACAGACTGGTCAGACACACAGCTATCCTGAATCATCAAGGATAATCCTATGTTCAAGTTCAAGTTCCTACCTTCCAGTTCAAGTTCAAGTTCCTACGTTCCAATTGGTGCCCGTTACCTCTTGTCCTGGATCATCAAAGATGATCCAGGACAAGAGGTAACGGGTACAAACTGGAACCTAGGAACTTCTATCAAAGCATGAGGAGGAACTTCTTTACTTTGAGGGTGGCAGAGCACTGGAACAGGCTGCCCAGGGAGGCGGTAGAGTCTCCGACCCCAGAAACATTCAAAACCCGCCTGGAGGTCATCCTGTGCAACCTGCTGTAGGTGACCCTGCTCTGGCAGGGGGGTTGGGCTGGATGATCTCCAGAGGTCCTTTCCAACCCTAACCAATCTGTGATTCTGTGATCAGAGCTGTTCTTCGAAATCTGTTCCTAGGAAATCGCTGCGAGAAGGAGGATGCACCTGAGGAGCAGGCCTAAGATGGAGGATTGAACAAACAAGTAGCTCTTACCTGAGGAATCGGCTATCCCATGGAACAACTTCTGAGAAAGATTCTGCAACATTACTAGGGGTCCGCCAAAACATACAATTACTTGCCATGTTCCAGTTAAAGCCTAAACTATCGAGTTGGCATTTCTTTTTAAAAGTGTATAAAGAAGCGGTAATGGGCCAAATCCGCAAGCCACTCTAAATCAACACGATTTGCTTGCCTCCGCTGGAACACCCGCTCTCTATTTCAGTTCAGGAGCTAACACACAGTATCTTAATATGCATTTATGTTAATATTTACACTTTGCGGGGCTAGGTAGATTGCACGGCTGGCACATATCAGACTAAATGTCACGTCCGAAAGCTAAGGGACCGAACCGGAAGCTGCCATTCAGAGGGACTACCTGACAACATGTGGAACCTCTCCGGAAAAGCCTTCCCACCTCAAGCAACTCCTTTTGATTAATCTTTCACATAGACAATACACGTTATATACACCGACACACCCCCCCGGCCTTTGCCTCCACAGATCCTGTGGTTGGCTAATTAAAGGAGGAGGTGTAACAATCAATCTAATCTGGCTTGTTCTCAAATTTACCATAATTTCCACACTTGAGAGGCTGGTGAAATGAAACAGCACTACTACACTTTCCCATTCATCAGCCGGAAGCAGAACAACTCAGAGAACCGGGCGAAAAATAATTAGGATGCGGGATCAGGTGTTGCGCGCGTGCATCTGTGCCTGTACAGGGGCACGCAGGCACATGAGCATTCACGGGAGGCAGCAGCAGTAGCACGGGGGCAGATGAGCACCACCAGTCATTTGACCTCGACAGGTGAATGCTTGCAGATGTACTCACAGCACACTTATTAGAAGAGGCCCAAATGCCCGAGAAAACTGCCGTCAGATTACGCCGGAAACAACAACGGCTTTTTAAACAACTACAGCCACCAGAACGGTTCCGGCGGCAGCACTGCAGGAGCTGCTCAGGAACCGCTGGGGCAACCCCAGCGCACCGGGTGCTCAGCGCGTGGCCCTGACCCCACCGCATGGCATGTCACCCTTGGGCAGGAAGCTTGACATTTTCTGGAAGCACCGGTGTCATTTCACGGGCTTTGCCGTCGCTTTGCGCTTGTGGGGTAACACTATAGAGTTTTTCAGAAAGTATTGGAGCAACTTTGGTACCTTTTCCATTCAGGCACACTGGGAGTGAGCTGTGGGGCTGCTGCCAGGGGCTCTGCTCAGCACAGCATGGCTGGAGCTGGCCCAGGACCTCCTTCGAAAGACAGACTGGTTAGACACACAGCTATCCTGAATCATCAAGGATAATCCTATTTCAAGTTCAAGTTCCTACCTTCCAGTTCAAGTTCAAGTTCCTACGTTCCAATTGGTGCCCGTTACCTCTTGTCCTGGATCATCAAAGATGATGATCATCAAAGATGATCCAGGACAAGAGGTAACGGGTACAAACTGGAACCTAGGAACTTCTATCAAAGCATGAGGAGGAACTTCTTTACTTTGAGGGTGGCAGAGCACTGGAACAGGCTGCCCAGGGAGGCGGTAGAGTCTCCGACCCCAGAAACATTCAAAACCCGCCTGGAGGTCATCCTGTGCAACCTGCTGTAGGTGACCCTGCTCTGGCAGGGGGGTTGGGCTGGATGATCTCCAGAGGTCCTTTCCAACCCTAACCAATCTGTGATTCTGTGATCAGAGCTGTTCTTCGAAATCTGTTCCTAGGAAATCGCTGCGAGAAGGAGGATGCACCTGAGGAGCAGGCCTAAGATGGAGGATTGAACAAACAAGTAGCTCTTACCTGAGGAATCGGCTATCCCATGGAACAACTTCTGAGAAAGATTCTGCAACATTACTAGGGGTCCGCCAAAACATACAATTACTTGCCATGTTCCAGTTAAAGCCTAAACTATCGAGTTGGCATTTCTTTTTAAAAGTGTATAAAGAAGCGGTAATGGGCCAAATCCGCAAGCCACTCTAAATCAACACGATTTGCTTGCCTCCGCTGGAACACCCGCTCTCTATTTCAGTTCAGGAGCTAACACACAGTATCTTAATATGCATTTATGTTAATATTTACACTTTGCGGGGCTAGGTAGATTGCACGGCTGGCACATATCAGACTAAATGTCACTTCCGAAAGCTAAGGGACCGAACCGGAAGCTGCCATTCAGAGGGACTACCTGACAACATGTGGAACCTCTCCGGAAAAGCCTTCCCACCTCAAGCAACTCCTTTTGATTAATCTTTCACATAGACAATACACGTTATATACACCAACACACCCCCCCGGCCTTTGCCTCCACAGATCCTGTGGTTGGCTAATTAAAGGAGGAGGTGTAACTATCAATCTAATCTGGCTTGTTCTCAAATTTACCATAATTTCCACACTTGAGAGGCTGGTGAAATGAAACAGCACTACTACACTTTCCCATTCATCAGCCGGAAGCAGAACAACTCCGAGAACCGGGCGAAAAATAATTAGGATGCGGGATCAGGTGTTGCGCGCGTGCATCTGTGCCTGTACAGGGGCACGCAGGCACATGAGCATTCACGGGAGGCAGCAGCAGTAGCACGGGGGGAGATGAGCACCACCAGTCATTTGACCTCGACAGGTGAATGCTTGCAGATGTACTCACAGCACACTTATTCGAAGAGGCCCAAATACCCGAGAAAACTGCCGTCAGATTACGCCGGAAACAACAACGGCTTTTTAAACAACTACAGCCGCCAGAACGGTACCGGCGGCAGCACTGCAGGAGCTGCTCAGGAACCGCTGGGGCAACCCCAGCGCACCGGGTGCTCAGCGCGTGGCCCTGACCCCACCGCATGGCATGTCACCCTTGGGCAGGAAGCTTGACATTTTCTGGAAGCACCGGTGTCATGTCACGGGCTTTGCCGTCGCTTTGCGCTTGTGGGGTAACACTATAGAGTTTTTCAGAAAGTGTTGGAGCAACTTTGGTACCTTTTCCATTCAGGCACACTGGGAGTGAGCTGTGGGGCTGCTGCCAGGGGCTCTGCTCAGCACAGCATGGCTGGAGCTGGCCCAGGACCTCCTTCGAAAGACAGACTGGTCAGACACACAGCTATCCTGAATCATCAAGGATAATCCTATGTTCAAGTTCAAGTTCCTACCTTCCAGTTCAAGTTCAAGTTCCTACGTTCCAATTGGTGCCCGTTACCTCTTGTCCTGGATCATCAAAGATGATCCAGGACAAGAGGTAACGGGTACAAACTGGAACCTAGGAACTTCTATCAAAGCATGAGGAGGAACTTCTTTACTTTGAGGGTGGCAGAGCACTGGAACAGGCTGCCCAGGGAGGCGGTAGAGTCTCCGACCCCAGAAACATTCAAAACCCGCCTGGAGGTCATCCTGTGCAACCTGCTGTAGGTGACCCTGCTCTGGCAGGGGGGTTGGGCTGGATGATCTCCAGAGGTCCTTTCCAACCCTAACCAATCTGTGATTCTGTGATCAGAGCTGTTCTTCGAAATCTGTTCCTAGGAAATCGCTGCGAGAAGGAGGATGCACCTGAGGAGCAGGCCTAAGATGGAGGATTGAACAAACAAGTAGCTCTTACCTGAGGAATCGGCTATCCCATGGAACAACTTCTGAGAAAGATTCTGCAACATTACTAGGGGTCCGCCAAAACATACAATTACTTGCCATGTTCCAGTTAAAGCCTAAACTATCGAGTTGGCATTTCTTTTTAAAAGTGTATAAAGAAGCGGTAATGGGCCAAATCCGCAAGCCACTCTAAATCAACACGATTTGCTTGCCTCCGCTGGAACACCCGCTCTCTATTTCAGTTCAGGAGCTAACACACAGTATCTTAATATGCATTTATGTTAATATTTACACTTTGCGGGGCTAGGTAGATTGCACGGCTGGCACATATCAGACTAAATGTCACGTCCGAAAGCTAAGGGACCGAACCGGAAGCTGCCATTCAGAGGGACTACCTGACAACATGTGGAACCTCTCCGGAAAAGCCTTCCCACCTCAAGCAACTCCTTTTGATTAATCTTTCACATAGACAATACACGTTATATACACCAACACACCCCCCCGGCCTTTGCCTCCACAGATCCTGTGGTTGGCTAATTAAAGGAGGAGGTGTAACTATCAATCTAATCTCGCTTGTTCTCAAATTTACCATAATTTCCACACTTGAGAGGCTGGTGAAATGAAACAGCACTACTACACTTTCCCATTCATCAGCCGGAAGCAGAACAACTCCGAGAACCGGGCGAAAAATAATTAGGATGCGGGATCAGGTGTTGCGCGCGTGCATCTGTGCCTGTACAGGGGCACGCAGGCACATGAGCATTCACGGGAGGCAGCAGCAGTAGCACGGGGGGAGATGAGCACCACCAGTCATTTGACCTCGACAGGTGAATGCTTGCAGATGTACTCACAGCACACTTATTAGAAGAGGCCCAAATGCCCGAGAAAACTGCCGTCAGATTACGCCGGAAACAACAACGGCTTTTTAAACAACTACAGCCGCCAGAACGGTACCGGCGGCAGCACTGCAGGAGCTGCTCAGGAACCGCCGGGGCAACCCCAGCGCACCGGGTGCTCAGCGCGTGGCCCTGACCCCACCGCATGGCATGTCACCCTTGGGCAGGAAGCTTGACATTTTCTGGAAGCACCGGTGTCATTTCACGGGCTTTGCCGTCGCTTTGCGCTTGTGGGGTAACACTATAGAGTTTTTCAGAAAGTGTTGGAGCAACTTTGGTACCTTTTCCATTCAGGCACACTGGGAGTGAGCTGTGGGGCTGCTGCCAGGGGCTCTGCTCAGCACAGCATGGCTGGAGCTGGCCCAGGACCTCCTTCGAAAGACAGACTGGTCAGACACACAGCTATCCTGAATCATCAAGGATAATCCTATGTTCAAGTTCAAGTTCCTACCTTCCAGTTCAAGTTCAAGTTCCTACCTTCCAATTGGTGCCCGTTACCTCTTGTCCTGGATCATCAAAGATGATTTTTGATGATCCAGGACAAGAGGTAACGGGTACAAACTGGAACCTAGGAACTTCTTTCAAAGCATGAGGAGGGACTTCTTTACTTTGAGGGTGGCAGAGCGCTGGAACAGGCTGCCCAGGGAGGCTGTAGAGTCTGCCACCCCAGAGACATTCAAAACCCGCCTGGAGGTCATCCTGTGCAACCTGCTGTAGGTGACCCTGCTCTGGCAGGGGGTTGGACTGGATGATCTCCAGAGCTCCTTTCCAACCCTAACCAATCTGTGATTCTGTGATCAGAGCTGTTCTTCGAAATCTGTTCCTAGGAAATCGCTGCGAGAAGGAGGACGCACCTGAGGAGCAGGCCTAAGATGGAGGATTGAACAAACAAGTAGCTCTTACCTGAGGAATCGGCTATCCCATGGAACAACTTCTGAGAAAGATTCTGCAACATTACTAGGGGTCCGCCAAAACATACAATTACTTGCCATGTTCCAGTTAAAGCCTAAACTATCGAGTTGGCATTTCTTTTTAAAAGTGTATAAAGAAGCGGTAATGGGCCAAATCCTCAAGCCACTGTAAATCAACACGATTTGCTTGCCTCCGCTGGAACACCCGCTCTCTATTGCAGTTCAGGAGCTAACACACAGTATCTTAATATGCATTTAGGTTAATATTTGCACTTTGCAGGGCTAGGTAGATTGCACGGCTGGCACATATCAGACTAAATGTCACTTCCGAAAGCTAAGGGACCGAACCGGAAGCTGCCATTCAGAGGGACTACCTGACAACATGTGGAACCTCTCCGGAAAAGCCTTCCCACCTTAAGCAACTCCTTTTGATTCATCTTTCACATAGACAATACACGTTATATACACCAACACACCCCCCCGGCCTTTGCCTCCACAGATCCTGTGGTTGGCTAATTAAAGGAGGAGGTGTAACTATCAATCTAATCTGGCTTGTTCTCAAATTTACCATAATTTCCACACTTGAGAGGCTGGTGAAATGAAACAGCACTACTACACTTTCCCATTCATCAGCCGGAAGCAGAACAACTCAGAGAACCGGGCGAAAAATAATTAGGATGCGGGATCAGGTGTTGCGCGCGTGCATCTGTGCCTGTACAGGGGCACGCAGGCACATGAGCATTCACGGGAGGCAGCAGCAGTAGCACGGGGGGAGATGAGCACCACCAGTCATTTGACCTCGACAGGTGAATGCTTGCAGATGTACTCACAGCACACTTATTAGAAGAGGCCCAAATGCCCGAGAAAACTGCCGTCAGATTACGCCGGAAACAACAACGGCTTTTTAAACAACTACAGCCGCCAGAACGGTACCGGCAGCAGCACTGCAGGAGCTGCTCAGGAACCGCTGGGGCAACCCCAGCGCACCGGGTGCTCAGCGCGTGGCCCTGACCCCACCGCATGGCATGTCACCCTTGGGCAGGAAGCTTGACATTTTCTGGAAGCACCGGTGTCATTTCACGGGCTTTGCCGTCGCTTTGCGCTTGTGGGGTAACACTATAGAGTTTTTCAGAAAGTGTTGGAGCAACTTTGGTACCTTTTCCATTCAGGCACACTGGGAGTGAGCTGTGGGGCTGCTGCCAGGGGCTCTGCTCAGCACAGCATGGCTGGAGCTGGCCCAGGACCTCCTTCGAAAGACAGACTGGTCAGACACACAGCTATCCTGAATCATCAAGGATAATCCTATGTTCAAGTTCAAGTTCCTACCTTCCAGTTCAAGTTCAAGTCCCTACGTTCCAATTGGTGCCCGTTACCTCTTGTCCTGGATCATCAAAGATGATCCAGGACAAGAGGTAACGGGTACAAACTGGAACCTAGGAACTTCTATCAAATCATGAGGAGGAACTTCTTTACTTTGAGGGTGGCAGAGCGCTGGAACAGGCTGCCCAGGGAGGCGGTAGAGTCTCCCACCCCAGAGACATTCAAAACCCGCCTGGAGGTCATCCTGTGCAACCTGCTGTAGGTGACCCTGCTCTGGCAGGGGGGTTGGACTGGATGATCTCCAGAGCTCCTTTCCAACCCTAACCAATCTGTGATTCTGTGATCAGAGCTGTTCTTCGAAATCTGTTCCTAGGAAATCGCTGCGAGAAGGAGGACGCACCTGAGGAGCAGGCCTAAGATGGAGGATTGAACAAACAAGTAGCTCTTACCTGAGGAATCGGCTATCCCATGGAACAACTTCTGAGAAAGATTCTGCAACATTACTAGGGGTCCGCCAAAACATACAATTACTTGCCATGTTCCAGTTAAAGCCTAAACTATCGAGTTGGCATTTCTTTTTAAAAGTGTATAAAGAAGCGGTAATGGGCCAAATCCGCAAGCCACTGTAAATCAACACGATTTGCTTGCCTCCGCTGGAACACCCGCTCTCTATTTCAGTTCAGGAGCTAACACACACTATCTTAATATGCATTTAGGTTAATATTTGCACTTTGCAGGGCTAGGTAGATTGCACGGCTGGCACATATCAGACTAAATGTCACTTCCGAAAGCTAAGGGACCGAACCGGAAGCTGCCATTCAGAGAGACTACCTGACAACATGTGGAACCTCTCCGGAAAAGCCTTCCCACCTCAAGCAACTCCTTTTGATTAATCTTTCACATAGACAATACACGTTATATACACCGACACACCCCCCCGGCCTTTGCATCCACAGATCCTGTGATTGGCTAATTAAAGGAGGAGGTGTAACTATCAATCTAATCTGGCTTGTTCTCAAATTTACCATAATTTCCACACTTGAGAGGCTGGTGAAATGAAACAGCACTACTACACTTTCCCATTCATCAGCCGGAAGCAGAACAACTCCGAGAACCGGGCGAAAAATAATTAGGATGCGGGATCAGGTGTTGCGCGCGTGCATCTGTGCCTGTACAGGGGCACGCAGGCACATGAGCATTCACGGGAGGCAGCAGCAGTAGCACGGGGGCAGATGAGCACCACCAGTCATTTGACCTCGACAGGTGAATGCTTGCAGATGTACTCACAGCACACTTATTAGAAGAGGCCCAAATGCCCGAGAAAACTGCCGTCAGATTACGCCGGAAACAACAACGGCTTTTTAAATAACTACAGCCGCCAGAACGGTACCGGCGGCAGCACTGCAGGAGCTGCTCAGGAACCGCTGGGGCAACCCCAGCGCACCGGGTGCTCAGCGCGTGGCCCTGACCCCACCGCATGGCATGTCACCCTTGGGCAGGAAGCTTGACATTTTCTGGAAGCACCGGTGTCATTTCACGGGCTTTGCCGTCGCTTTGCGCTTGTGGGGTAACACTATAGAGTTTTTCAGAAAGTGTTGGAGCAACTTTGGTACCTTTTCCATTCAGGCACACTGGGAGTGAGCTGTGGGGCTGCTGCCAGGGGCTCTGCTCAGCACAGCATGGCTGGAGCTGGCCCAGGACCTCCTTCGAAAGACAGACTGGTCAGACACACAGCTATCCTGAATCATCAAGGATAATCCTATTTCAAGTTCAAGTTCCTACCTTCCAGTTCAAGTTCAAGTTCCTACGTTCCAATTGGTGCCCGTTACCTCTTGGCCTGGATCATCAAAGATGATGATCATCAAAGATGATCCAGGACAAGAGGTAACGGGTACAAACTGGAACCTAGGAACTTCTATCAAAGCATGAGGAGGAACTTCTTTACTTTGAGGGTGGCAGAGCGCTGGAACAGGCTGCCCAGGGAGGCGGTAGAGTCTCCCACCCCAGAGACATTCAAAACCCGCCTGGAGGTCATCCTGTGCAACCTGCTGTAGGTGACTCTGCTCTGGCAGGGGGGTTGGACTGGATGATCTCCAGAGCTCCTTTCCAACCCTAACCAATCTGTGATTCTGTGATCAGAGCTGTTCTTCGAAATCTGTTCCTAGGAAATCGCTGCGAGAAGGAGGATGCACCTGAGGAGCAGGCCTAAGATGGAGGATTGAACAAACAAGTAGCTCTTACCTGAGGAATCGGCTATCCCATGGAACAACTTCTGAGAAAGATTCTGCAACATTACTAGGGGTCCGCCAAAACATACAATTACTTGCCATGTTCCAGTTAAAGCCTAAACTATCAAGTTGGCATTTCTTTTTAAAAGTGTATAAAGAAGCGGTAATGGGCCAAATCCTCAAGCCACTGTAAATCAACACGATTTGCTTGCCTCCGCTGGAACACCCGCTCTCTATTGCAGTTCAGGAGCTAACACACAGTATCTTAATATGCATTTAGGTTAATATTTGCACTTTGCAGGGCTAGGTAGATTGCACGGCTGGCACATATCAGACTAAATGTCACTTCCGAAAGCTAAGGGACCGAACCGGAAGCTGCCATTCAGAGGGACTACCTGACAACATGTGGAACCTCTCCGGAAAAGCCTTCCCACCTCAAGCAACTCCTTTTGATTAATCTTTCACATGGACAATACACATTATATACACCGACACACCCCCCCGGCCTTTGCCTCCACAGATCCTGTGGTTGGCTAATTAAAGGAGGAGGTGTAACTATCAATCTAATCTGGCTTGTTCTCAAATTTACCATAATTTCCACACTTGAGAGGCTGGTGAAATGAAACAGCACTACTACACTTTCCCATTCATCAGCCGGAAGCAGAACAACTCCGAGAACCGGGCGAAAAATAATTAGGATGCGGGATCAGGTGTTGCGCGCGTGCATCTGTGCCTGTACAGGGGCACGCAGGCACATGAGCATTCACGGGAGGCAGCAGCAGTAGCACGGGGGCAGATGAGCACCACCAGTCATTTGACCTCGACAGGTGAATGCTTGCAGATGTACTCACAGCACACTTATTAGAAGAGGCCCAAATGCCCGAGAAAACTGCCGTCAGATTACGCCGGAAACAACAACGGCTTTTTAAACAACTACAGCCGCCAGAACGGTACCGGCGGCAGCACTGCAGGAGCTGCTCAGGAACCGCTGGGGCAACCCCAGCGCACCGGGTGCTCAGCGCGTAGCCCTGACCCCACCGCATGGCATGTCACCCTTGGGCAGGAAGCTTGACATTTTCTGGAAGCACCGGTGTCATTTCACGGGCTTTGCCGTCGCTTTGCGCTTGTGGGGTAACACTATAGAGTTTTTCAGAAAGTGTTGGAGCAACTTTGGTACCTTTTCCATTCAGGCACACTGGGAGTGAGCTGTGGGGCTGCTGCCAGGGGCTCTGCTCAGCACAGCATGGCTGGAGCTGGTCCAGGACCTCCTTCGAAAGACAGACTGGTCAGAAACACAGCTATCCTGAATCATCAAGGATAATCCTATGTTCAAGTTCCTACGTTCCAGTTCAAGTTCAAGTTCCTACGTTCCAATTGGTGCCCGTTACCTCTTGTCCTGGATCATCAAAGATGATCCAGGACAAGAGGTAACGGGTACAAACTGGAACCTAGGAACTTCTATCAAAGCATGAGGAGGAACTTCTTTACTTTGAGGGTGGCAGAGCGCTGGAACAGGCTGCCCAGGGAGGCGGTAGAGTCTCCGACCCCAGAAACATTCAAAACCCGCCTGGAGGTCATCCTGTGCAACCTGCTGTAGGTGACCCTGCTCTGGCAGGGGGGTTGGGCTGGATGATCTCCAGAGGTCCTTTCCAACCCTAACCAATCTGTGATTCTGTGATCAGAGCTGTTCTTCGAAATCTGTTCCTAGGAAATCGCTGCGAGAAGGAGGATGCACCTGAGGAGCAGGCCTAAGATGGAGGATTGAACAAACAAGTAGCTCTTACCTGAGGAATCGGCTATCCCATGGAACAACTTCTGAGAAAGATTCTGCAACATTACTAGGGGTCCGCCAAAACATACAATTACTTGCCATGTTCCAGTTAAAGCCTAAACTATCGAGTTGGCATTTCTGTTTAAAAGTGTATAAAGAAGCGGTAATGGGCCAAATCCTCAAGCCACTGTAAATCAACACGATTTGCTTGCCTCCGCTGGAACACCCGCTCTCTATTTCAGTTCAGGAGCTAACACACAGTATCTTAATATGCATTTAGGTTAATATTTGCACTTTGCAGGGCTAGGTAGATTGCACGGCTGGCACATATCAGACTAAATGTCACTTCCGAAAGCTAAGGGACCGAACCGGAAGCTGCCATTCAGAGGGACTACCTGA
Source organism: Vanellus vanellus (assembly GCF_965231255.1). Lineage (NCBI taxonomy): Eukaryota > Metazoa > Chordata > Aves > Charadriiformes > Charadriidae > Vanellus > Vanellus vanellus. The sequence goes on from NW_028127451.1 coordinate 263,314, forward strand.
CAACATGTGGAACCTCTCCGGAAAAGCCTTCCCACCTCAAGCAACTCCTTTTGATTAATCTTTCACATAGACAATACACGTTATATACACCAACACACCCCCCCGGCCTTTGCCTCCACAGATCCTGTGGTTGGCTAATTAAAGGAGGAGGTGTAACTATCAATCTAATCTCGCTTGTTCTCAAATTTACCATAATTTCCACACTTGAGAGGCTGGTGAAATGAAACAGCACTACTACACTTTCCCATTCATCAGCCGGAAGCAGAACAACTCAGAGAACCGGGCGAAAAATAATTAGGATGCGGGATCAGGTGTTGCGCGCGTGCATCTGTGCCTGTACAGGGGCACGCAGGCACATGAGCATTCACGGGAGGCAGCAGCAGTAGCACGGGGGCAGATGAGCACCACCAGTCATTTGACCTCGACAGGTGAATGCTTGCAGATGTACTCACAGCACACTTATTAGAAGAGGCCCAAATGCCCGAGAAAACTGCCGTCAGATTACGCCGGAAACAACAACGGCTTTTTAAACAACTACAGCCGCCAGAACGGTACCGGCGGCAGCACTGCAGGAGCTGCTCAGGAACCGCTGGGCCAACCCCAGCGCACCGGGTGCTCAGCGCGTGGCCCTGACCCCACCGCATGGCATGTCACCCTTGGGCAGGAAGCTTGACATTTTCTGGAAGCACCGGTGTCATTTCACGGGCTTTGCCGTCGCTTTGCGCTTGTGGGGTAACACTATAGAGTTTTTCAGAAAGTGTTGGAGCAACTTTGGTACCTTTTCCATTCAGGCACACTGGGAGTGAGCTGTGGGGCTGCTGCCAGGGGCTCTGCTCAGCACAGCATGGCTGGAGCTGGTCCAGGACCTCCTTCGAAAGACAGACTGGTCAGACACACAGCTATCCTGAATCATCAAGGATAATCCTATGTTCAAGTTCCTACGTTCCAGTTCAAGTTCAAGTTCCTACGTTCCAATTGGTGCCCGTTACCTCTTGTCCTGGATCATCAAAGATGATCCAGGACAAGAGGTAACGGGTACAAACTGGAACGTAGGAACTTCTATCAAAGCATGAGGAGGAACTTCTTTACTTTGAGGGTGGCAGAGCGCTGGAACAGGCTGCCCAGGGAGGCGGTAGAGTCTCCCACCCCAGAAACATTCAAAACCCGCCTGGAGGTCATCCTGTGCAACCTGCTGTAGGTGACCCTGCTCTGGCAGGGGGGTTGGGCTGGATGATCTCCAGAGGTCCTTTCCAACCCTAACCAATCTGTGATTCTGTGATCAGAGCTGTTCTTCGAAATCTGTTCCTAGGAAATCGCTGCGAGAAGGAGGATGCACCTGAGGAGCAGGCCTAAGATGGAGGATTGAACAAACAAGTAGCTCTTACCTGAGGAATCGGCTATCCCATGGAACAACTTCTGAGAAAGATTCTGCAACATTACTAGGGGTCCGCCAAAACATACAATTACTTGCCATGTTCCAGTTAAAGCCTAAACTATCGAGTTGGCATTTCTGTTTAAAAGTGTATAAAGAAGCGGTAATGGGCCAAATCCTCAAGCCACTGTAAATCAACACGATTTGCTTGCCTCCGCTGGAACACCCGCTCTCTATTTCAGTTCAGGAGCTAACACACAGTATCTTAATATGCATTTAGGTTAATATTTGCACTTTGCAGGGCTAGGTAGATTGCACGGCTGGCACATATCAGACTAAATGTCACTTCCGAAAGCTAAGGGACCGAACCGGAAGCTGCCATTCAGAGGGACTACCTGACAACATGTGGAACCTCTCCGGAAAAGCCTTCCCACCTCAAGCAACTCCTTTTGATTAATCTTTCACATAGACAATACACGTTATATACACCGACACACCCCCCCGGCCTTTGCCTCCACAGATCCTGTGGTAGCTAATTAAAGGAGGAGGTGTAACTATCAATCTAATCTGGCTTGTTCTCAAATTTACCATAATTTCCACACTTGAGAGGCTGGTGAAATGAAACAGCACTACTACACTTTCCCATTCATCAGCCGGAAGCAGAACAACTCAGAGAACCGGGCGAAAAATAATTAGGATGCGGGATCAGGTGTTGCGCGCGTGCATCTGTGCCTGTACAGGGTCACGCAGGCACATGAGCATTCACGGGAGGCAGCAGCAGTAGCACGGGGGCAGATGAGCACCACCAGTCATTTGACCTCGACAGGTGAATGCTTGCAGATGTACTCACAGCACACTTATTAGAAGAGGCCCAAATGCCCGAGAAAACTGCCGTCAGATTACGCCGGAAACAACAACGGCTTTTTAAACAACTACAGCCGCCAGAACGGTACCGGCGGCAGCACTGCAGGAGCTGCTCAGGAACCGCTGGGGCAACCCCAGCGCACCGGGTGCTCAGCGCGTGGCCCTGACCCCACCGCATGGCATGTCACCCTTGGGCAGGAAGCTTGACATTTTCTGGAAGCACCGGTGTCATTTCACGGGCTTTGCCGTCGCTTTGCGCTTGTGGGGTAACACTATAGAGTTTTTCAGAAAGTGTTGGAGCAACTTTGGTACCTTTTCCATTCAGGCACACTGGGAGTGAGCTGTGGGGCTGCTGCCAGGGGCTCTGCTCAGCACAGCATGGCTGGAGCTGGTCCAGGACCTCCTTCGAAAGACAGACTGGTCAGACACACAGCTATCCTGAATCATCAAGGATAATCCTATGTTCAAGTTCCTACGTTCCAGTTCAAGTTCAAGTTCCTACGTTCCAATTGGTGCCCGTTACCTCTTGTCCTGGATCATCAAAGATGATCCAGGACAAGAGGTAACGGGTACAAACTGGAACCTAGGAACTTCTATCAAAGCATGAGGAGGAACTTCTTTACTTTGAGGGTGGCAGAGCGCTGGAACAGGCTGCCCGGGGAGGCGGGAGAGTCTCCCACCCCAGAGACATTCAAAACCCGCCTGGAGGTCATCCTGTGCAACCTGCTGTAGGTGACCCTGCTCTGGCAGGGGGGTTGGACTGGATGATCTCCAGAGCTCCTTTCCAACCCTAAACAATCTGTGATTCTGTGATCAGAGCTGTTCTTCGAAATCTGTTCCTAGGAAATCGCTGCGAGAAGGAGGATGCACCTGAGGAGCAGGCCTAAGATGGAGGATTGAACAAACAAGTAGCTCTTACCTGAGGAATCGGCTATCCCATGGAACAACTTCTGAGAAAGATTCTGCAACATTACTAGGGGTCCGCCAAAACATACAATTACTTGTCATGTTCCAGTTAAAGCCTAAACTATCGAGTTGGCATTTCTTTTTAAAAGTGTATAAAGAAGCGGTAATGGGCCAAATCCGCAAGCCACTGTAAATCAACACGATTTGCTTGCCTCCGCTGGAACACCCGCTCTCTATTTCAGTTCAGGAGCTAACACACAGTATCTTAATATGCATTTAGGTTAATATTTGCACTTTGCAGGGCTAGGTAGATTGCACGGCTGGCACATATCAGACTAAATGTCACTTCCGAAAGCTAAGGGACCGAACCGGAAGCTGCCATTCAGAGGGACTACCTGACAACTTGTGGAACCTCTCCGGAAAAGCCTTCCCACCTCAAGCAACTCCTTTTGATTAATCTTTCACATAGACAATACACGTTATATACACCGACACACCCCCCCGGCCTTTGCCTCCACAGATCCTGTGGTTGGCTAATTAAAGGAGGAGGTGTAACTATCAATCTAATCTGGCTTGTTCTCAAATTTACCATAATTTCCACACTTGAGAGGCTGGTGAAATGAAACAGCACTACTACACTTTCCCATTCATCAGCCGGAAGCAGAACAACTCAGAGAACCGGGCGAAAAATAATTAGGATGCGGGATCAGGTGTTGCGCGCGTGCATCTGTGCCTGTACAGGGGCACGCAGGCACATGAGCATTCACAGGAGGCAGCAGCAGTAGCACGGGGGGAGATGAGCACCACCAGTCATTTGACCTCGACAGGTGAATGCTTGCAGATGTACTCACAGCACACTTATTAGAAGAGGCCCAAATGCCCGAGAAAACTGCCGTCAGATTACGCCGGAAACAACAACGGCTTTTTAAACAACTACAGCCGCCAGAACGGTACCGGCGGCAGCACTGCAGGAGCTGCTCAGGAACCGCTGGGGCAACCCCAGCGCACCGGGTGCTCAGCGCGTGGCCCTGACCCCACCGCATGGCATGTCACCCTTGGGCAGGAAGCTTGACATTTTCTGGAAGCACCGGTGTCATTTCACGGGCTTTGCCGTCGCTTTGCGCTTGTGGGGTAACACAAGTTTTTCAGAAAGTGTTGGAGCAACTTTGGTACCTTTTCCATTCAGGCACACTGGGAGTGAGCTGGGGGGCTGCTGCCAGGGGCTCTGCTCAGCACAGCATGGCTGGAGCTGGCCCAGGACCTCCTTCGAAAGACAGACTGGTCAGACACACAGCTATCCTGAATCATCAAGGATAATCCTATATTCAAGTTCAAGTTCCTACCTTCCAGTTCAAGTTCAAGTTCCTACGTTCCAATTGGTGCCCATTACCTCTTGTCCTGGATCATCAAAGATGATCCAGGACAAGAGGTAACGGGTACAAACTGGAACGTAGGAACTTCTATCAAAGCATGAGGAGGAACTTCTTTACTTTGAGGGTGGCAGAGCGCTGGAACAGGCTGCCCAGGGAGGCGGTAGAGTCTCCCACCCCAGAGACATTCAAAACCCGCCTGGAGGTCATCCTGTGCAACCTGCTGTAGGTGACTCTGCTCTGGCAGGGGGGTTGGACTGGATGATCTCCAGAGCTCCTTTCCAACCCTAACCAATCTGTGATTCTGTGATCAGAGCTGTTCTTCGAAATCTGTTCCTAGGAAATCGCTGCGAGAAGGAGGATGCACCTGAGGAGCAGGCCTAAGATGGAGGATTGAACAAACAAGTAGCTCTTACCTGAGGAATCGGCTATCCCATGGAACAACTTCTGAGAAAGATTCTGCAACATTACTAGGGGTCCGCCAAAACATACAATTACTTGCCATGTTCCAGTTAAAGCCTAAACTATCAAGTTGGCATTTCTTTTTAAAAGTGTATAAAGAAGCGGTAATGGGCCAAATCCGCAAGCCACTGTAAATCAACACGATTTGCTTGCCTCCGCTGGAACACCCGCTCTCTATTTCAGTTCAGGAGCTAACACACAGTATCTTAATATGCATTTAGGTTAATATTTGCACTTTGCAGGGCTAGGTAGATTGCACGGCTGGCACATATCAGACTAAATGTCACTTCCGAAAGCTATGGGACCGAACCGGAAGCTGCCATTCAGAGGGACTACCTGACAACATGTGGAACCTCTCCGGAAAAGCCTTCCCACCTCAAGCAACTCCTTTTGATTAATCTTTCACATGGACAATACACATTATATACACCGACACACCCCCCCGGCCTTTGCCTCCACAGATCCTGTGGTTGGCTAATTAAAGGAGGAGGTGTAACTATCAATCTAATCTGGCTTGTTCTCAAATTTACCATAATTTCCACACTTGAGAGGCTGGTGAAATGAAACAGCACTACTACACTTTCCCATTCATCAGCCGGAAGCAGAACAACTCCGAGAACCGGGCGAAAAATAATTAGGATGCGGGATCAGGTGTTGCGCCCGTGCATCTGTGCCTGTACAGGGGCACGCAGGCACATGAGCATTCACGGGAGGCAGCAGCAGTAGCACGGGGGCAGATGAGCACCACCAGTCATTTGACCTCGACAGGTGAATGCTTGCAGATGTACTCACAGCACACTTATTAGAAGAGGCCCAAATGCCCGAGAAAACTGCCGTCAGATTACGCCGGAAACAACAACGGCTTTTTAAACAACTACAGCCGCCAGAACGGTACCGGCGGCAGCACTGCAGGAGCTGCTCAGGAACCGCTGGGGCAACCCCAGCGCACCGGGTGCTCAGCGCGTAGCCCTGACCCCACCGCATGGCATGTCACCCTTGGGCAGGAAGCTTGACATTTTCTGGAAGCACCGGTGTCATTTCACGGGCTTTGCCGTCGCTTTGCGCTTGTGGGGTAACACTATAGAGTTTTTCAGAAAGTGTTGGAGCAACTTTGGTACCTTTTCCATTCAGGCACACTGGGAGTGAGCTGTGGGGCTGCTGCCAGGGGCTCTGCTCAGCACAGCATGGCTGGAGCTGGCCCAGGACCTCCTTCGAAAGACAGACTGGTCAGAAACACAGCTATCCTGAATCATCAAGGATAATCCTATGTTCAAGTTCCTACGTTCCAGTTCAAGTTCAAGTTCCTACGTTCCAATTGGTGCCCGTTACCTCTTGTCCTGGATCATCAAAGATGATCCAGGACAAGAGGTAACGGGTACAAACTGGAACCTAGGAACTTCTATCAAAGCATGAGGAGGAACTTCTTTACTTTGAGGGTGGCAGAGCGCTGGAACAGGCTGCCCAGGGAGGCGGTAGAGTCTCCGACCCCAGAAACATTCAAAACCCGCCTGGAGGTCATCCTGTGCAACCTGCTGTAGGTGACCCTGCTCTGGCAGGGGGGTTGGGCTGGATGATCTCCAGAGGTCCTTTCCAACCCTAACCAATCTGTGATTCTGTGATCAGAGCTGTTCTTCGAAATCTGTTCCTAGGAAATCGCTGCGAGAAGGAGGATGCACCTGAGGAGCAGGCCTAAGATGGAGGATTGAACAAACAAGTAGCTCTTACCTGAGGAATCGGCTATCCCATGGAACAACTTCTGAGAAAGATTCTGCAACATTACTAGGGGTCCGCCAAAACATACAATTACTTGCCATGTTCCAGTTAAAGCCTAAACTATCGAGTTGGCATTTCTTTTTAAAAGTGTATAAAGAAGCGGTAATGGGCCAAATCCTCAAGCCACTGTAAATCAACACGATTTGCTTGCCTCCGCTGGAACACCCGCTCTCTATTGCAGTTCAGGAGCTAACACACAGTATCTTAATATGCATTTATGTTAATATTTGCACTTTGCAGGGCTAGGTAGATTGCACGGCTGGCACATATCAGACTAAATGTCACTTCCGAAAGCTAAGGGACCGAATCGGAAGCTGCCAATCAGTGGGACTACCTGACAACATGTGGAACCTCTCCGGAAAAGCCTTCCCACCTCAAGCAACTCCTTTTGATTCATCTTTCACATAGACAATACACGTTATATACACCAACACACCCCCCCGGCCTTTGCCTCCACAGATCCTGTGGTTGGCTAATTAAAGGAGGAGGTGTAACTATCAATCTAATCTCGCTTGTTCTCAAATTTACCATAATTTCCACACTTGAGAGGCTGGTGAAATGAAACAGCACTACTACACTTTCCCATTCATCAGCCGGAAGCAGATCAACTCAGAGAACCGGGCGAAAAATAATTAGGATGCGGGATCAGGTGTTGCGCGCGTGCATCTGTGCCTGTACAGGGGCACGCAGGCACATGAGCATTCACGGGAGGCAGCAGCAGTAGCACGGGGGCAGATGAGCACCACCAGTCATTTGACCTCGACAGGTGAATGCTTGCAGATGTACTCACAGCACACTTATTAGAAGAGGCCCAAATGCCCGAGAAAACTGCCGTCAGATTACGCCGGAAACAACAACGGCTTTTTAAACAACTACAGCCGCCAGAACGGTACCGGCGGCAGCACTGCAGGAGCTGCTCAGGAACCGCTGGGGCAACCCCAGCGCACCGGGTGCTCAGCGCGTGGCCCTGACCCCACCGCATGGCATGTCACCCTTGGGCAGGAAGCTTGACATTTTCTGGAAGCACCGGTGTCATTTCAGGGGCTTTGCCGTCGCTTTGCGCTTGTGGGGTAACACTATAGATTTTTTCAGAAAGTGTTGGAGCAACTTTGGTACCTTTTCCATTCAGGCACACTGGGAGTGAGCTGTGGGGCTGCTGCCAGGGGCTCTGCTCAGCACAGCATGGCTGGAGCTGGCCCAGGACCTCCTTCGAAAGACAGACTGGTCAGACACACAGCTATCCTGAATCATCAAGGATAATCCTATGTTCAAGTTCCTACGTTCCAGTTCAAGTTCAAGTTCCTACGTTCCAATTGGTGCCCGTTACCTCTTGTCCTGGATCATCAAAGATGATCCAGGACAAGAGGTAACGGGTACAAACTGGAACCTAGGAACTTCTATCAAAGCATGAGGAGGAACTTCTTTACTTTGAGGGTGGCAGAGCGCTGGAACAGGCTGCCCAGGGAGGCGGTAGAGTCTCCGACCCCAGAAACATTCAAAACCCGCCTGGAGGTCATCCTGTGCAACCTGCTGTAGGTGACCCTGCTCTGGCAGGGGGGTTGGGCTGGATGATCTCCAGAGGTCCTTTCCAACCCTAACCAATCTGTGATTCTGTGATCAGAGCTGTTCTTTGAAATCTGTTCCTAGGAAATCGCTGCGAGAAGGAGGATGCACCTGAGGAGCAGACCTAAGATGGAGGATTGAACAAACAAGTAGCTCTTACCTGAGGAATCGGCTATCCCATGGAACAACTTCTGAGAAAGATTCTGCAACATTACTAGGGGTCCGCCAAAACATACAATTACTTGCCATGTTCCAGTTAAAGCCTAAACTATCGAGTTGGCATTTCTGTTTAAAAGTGTATAAAGAAGCGGTAATGGGCCAAATCCTCAAGCCACTGTAAATAAACACGATTTGCTTGCCTCCGCTGGAACACCCGCTCTCTATTGCAGTTCAGGAGCTAACACACAGTATCTTAATATGCATTTATGTTAATATTTGCACTTTGCAGGGCTAGGTAGATTGCACGGCTGGCACATATCAGACTAAATGTCACTTCCGAAAGCTAAGGGACCGAACCGGAAGCTGCCATTCAGAGGGACTACCTGACAACATGTGGAACCTCTCCGGAAAAGCCTTCCCACCTCAAGCAACTCCTTTTGATTAATCTTTCACATAGACAATACACGTTATATACACCGACACACCCCCCCGGCCTTTGCCTCCACAGATCCTGTGGTAGCTAATTAAAGGAGGAGGTGTAACTATCAATCTAATCTGGCTTGTTCTCAAATTTACCATAATTTCCACACTTGAGAGGCTGGTGAAATGAAACAGCACTACTACACTTTCCCATTCATCAGCCGGAAGCAGAACAACTCAGAGAACCGGGCGAAAAATAATTAGGATGCGGGATCAGGTGTTGCGCGCGTGCATCTGTGCCTGTACAGGGTCACGCAGGCACATGAGCATTCACGGGAGGCAGCAGCAGTAGCACGGGGGCAGATGAGCACCACCAGTCATTTGACCTCGACAGGTGAATGCTTGCAGATGTACTCACAGCACACTTATTAGAAGAGGCCCAAATGCCCGAGAAAACTGCCGTCAGATTACGCCGGAAACAACAACGGCTTTTTAAACAACTACAGCCGCCAGAACGGTACCGGCGGCAGCACTGCAGGAGCTGCTCAGGAACCGCTGGGGCAACCCCAGCGCACCGGGTGCTCAGCGCGTGGCCCTGACCCCACCGCATGGCATGTCACCCTTGGGCAGGAAGCTTGACATTTTCTGGAAGCACCGGTGTCATTTCACGGGCTTTGCCGTCGCTTTGCGCTTGTGGGGTAACACTATAGAGTTTTTCAGAAAGTGTTGGAGCAACTTTGGTACCTTTTCCATTCAGGCACACTGGGAGTGAGCTGTGGGGCTGCTGCCAGGGGCTCTGCTCAGCACAGCATGGCTGGAGCTGGTCCAGGACCTCCTTCGAAAGACAGACTGGTCAGACACACAGCTATCCTGAATCATCAAGGATAATCCTATGTTCAAGCTCCTACGTTCCAGTTCAAGTTCAAGTTCCTACGTTCCAATTGGTGCCCGTTACCTCTTGTCCTGGATCATCAAAGATGATCCAGGACAAGAGGTAACGGGTACAAACTGGAACCTAGGAACTTCTATCAAAGCATGAGGAGGAACTTCTTTACTTTGAGGGTGGCAGAGCGCTGGAACAGGCTGCCCAGGGAGGCGGTAGAGTCTCCGACCCCAGAAACATTCAAAACCCGCCTGGAGGTCATCCTGTGCAACCTGCTGTAGGTGACCCTGCTCTGGCAGGGGGGTTGGGCTGGATGATCTCCAGAGGTCCTTTCCAACCCTAACCAATCTGTGATTCTGTGATCAGAGCTGTTCTTTGAAATCTGTTCCTAGGAAATCGCTGCGAGAAGGAGGATGCACCTGAGGAGCAGGCCTAAGATGGAGGATTGAACAAACAAGTAGCTCTTACCTGAGGAATCGGCTATCCCATGGAACAACTTCTGAGAAAGATTCTGCAACATTACTAGGGGTCCGCCAAAACATACAATTACTTGCCATGTTCCAGTTAAAGCCTAAACTATCGAGTTGGCATTTCTTTTTAAAAGTGTATAAAGAAGCGGTAATGGGCCAAATCCTCAAGCCACTGTAAATCAACACGATTTGCTTGCCTCCGCTGGAACACCCGCTCTCTATTTCAGTTCAGGAGCTAACACACAGTATCTTAATATGCATTTAGGTTAATATTTGCACTTTGCAGGGCTAGGTAGATTGCACGGCTGGCACATATCAGACTAAATGTCACTTCCGAAAGCTAAGGGACCGAACCGGAAGCTGCCATTCAGAGGGACTACCTGACAACATGTGGAACCTCTCCGGAAAAGCCTTCCCACCTCAAGCAACTCCTTTTGATTAATCTTTCACATAGACAATACACGTTATATACACCGACACACCCCCCCGGCCTTTGCCTCCACAGATCCTGTGGTTGGCTAATTAAAGGAGGAGGTGTAACTATCAATCTAATCTCGCTTGTTCTCAAATTTACCATAATTTCCACACTTGAGAGGCTGGTGAAATGAAACAGCACTACTACACTTTCCCATTCATCAGCCGGAAGCAGATCAACTCAGAGAACCGGGCGAAAAATAATTAGGATGCGGGATCAGGTGTTGCGCGCGTGCATCTGTGCCTGTACAGGGGCACGCAGGCACATGAGCATTCACGGGAGGCAGCAGCAGTAGCACGGGGGCAGATGAGCACCACCAGTCATTTGACCTCGACAGGTGAATGCTTGCAGATGTACTCACAGCACACTTATTAGAAGAGGCCCAAATGCCCGAGAAAACTGCCGTCAGATTACGCCGGAAACAACAACGGCTTTTTAAACAACTACAGCCGCCAGAACGGTACCGGCGGCAGCACTGCAGGAGCTGCTCAGGAACCGCTGGGGCAACCCCAGCGCACCGGGTGCTCAGCGCGTGGCCCTGACCCCACCGCATGGCATGTCACCCTTGGGCAGGAAGCTTGACATTTTCTGGAAGCACCGGTGTCATTTCAGGGGCTTTGCCGTCGCTTTGCGCTTGTGGGGTAACACTATAGAGTTTTTCAGAAAGTGTTGGAGCAACTTTGGTACCTTTTCCATTCAGGCACACTGGGAGTGAGCTGTGGGGCTGCTGCCAGGGGCTCTGCTCAGCACAGCATGGCTGGAGCTGGCCCAGGACCTCCTTCGAAAGACAGACTGGTCAGACACACAGCTATCCTGAATCATCAAGGATAATCCTATGTTCAAGTTCCTACGTTCCAGTTCAAGTTCAAGTTCCTACGTTCCAATTGGTGCCCGTTACCTCTTGTCCTGGATCATCAAAGATGATCCAGGACAAGAGGTAACGGGTACAAACTGGAACCTAGGAACTTCTATCAAAGCATGAGGAGGAACTTCTTTACTTTGAGGGTGGCAGAGCGCTGGAACAGGCTGCCCAGGGAGGCGGTAGAGTCTCCGACCCCAGAAACATTCAAAACCCGCCTGGAGGTCATCCTGTGCAACCTGCTGTAGGTGACCCTGCTCTGGCAGGGGGGTTGGGCTGGATGATCTCCAGAGGTCCTTTCCAACCCTAACCAATCTGTGATTCTGTGATCAGAGCTGTTCTTTGAAATCTGTTCCTAGGAAATCGCTGCGAGAAGGAGGATGCACCTGAGGAGCAGGCCTAAGATGGAGGATTGAACAAACAAGTAGCTCTTACCTGAGGAATCGGCTATCCCATGGAACAACTTCTGAGAAAGATTCTGCAACATTACTAGGGGTCCGCCAAAACATACAATTACTTGCCATGTTCCAGTTAAAGCCTAAACTATCGAGTTGGCATTTCTTTTTAAAAGTGTATAAAGAAGCGGTAATGGGCCAAATCCTCAAGCCACTGTAAATCAACACGATTTGCTTGCCTCCGCTGGAACACCCGCTCTCTATTTCAGTTCAGGAGCTAACACACAGTATCTTAATATGCATTTAGGTTAATATTTGCACTTTGCAGGGCTAGGTAGATTGCACGGCTGGCACATATCAGACTAAATGTCACTTCCGAAAGCTAAGGGACCGAACCGGAAGCTGCCATTCAGAGGGACTACCTGACAACATGTGGAACCTCTCCGGAAAAGCCTTCCCACCTCAAGCAACTCCTTTTGATTAATCTTTCACATAGACAATACACGTTATATACACCGACACACCCCCCCGGCCTTTGCCTCCACAGATCCTGTGGTTGGCTAATTAAAGGAGGAGGTGTAACTATCAATCTAATCTCGCTTGTTCTCAAATTTACCATAATTTCCACACTTGAGAGGCTGGTGAAATGAAACAGCACTACTACACTTTCCCATTCATCAGCCGGAAGCAGATCAACTCAGAGAACCGGGCGAAAAATAATTAGGATGCGGGATCAGGTGTTGCGCGCGTGCATCTGTGCCTGTACAGGGGCACGCAGGCACATGAGCATTCACGGGAGGCAGCAGCAGTAGCACGGGGGCAGATGAGCACCACCAGTCATTTGACCTCGACAGGTGAATGCTTGCAGATGTACTCACAGCACACTTATTAGAAGAGGCCCAAATGCCCGAGAAAACTGCCGTCAGATTACGCCGGAAACAACAACGGCTTTTTAAACAACTACAGCCGCCAGAACGGTACCGGCGGCAGCACTGCAGGAGCTGCTCAGGAACCGCTGGGGCAACCCCAGCGCACCGGGTGCTCAGCGCGTGGCCCTGACCCCACCGCATGGCATGTCACCCTTGGGCAGGAAGCTTGACATTTTCTGGAAGCACCGGTGTCATTTCAGGGGCTTTGCCGTCGCTTTGCGCTTGTGGGGTAACACTATAGAGTTTTTCAGAAAGTGTTGGAGCAACTTTGGTACCTTTTCCATTCAGGCACACTGGGAGTGAGCTGTGGGGCTGCTGCCAGGGGCTCTGCTCAGCACAGCATGGCTGGAGCTGGCCCAGGACCTCCTTCGAAAGACAGACTGGTCAGACACACAGCTATCCTGAATCATCAAGGATAATCCTATGTTCAAGTTCCTACGTTCCAGTTCAAGTTCAAGTTCCTACGTTCCAATTGGTGCCCGTTACCTCTTGTCCTGGATCATCAAAGATGATCCAGGACAAGAGGTAACGGGTACAAACTGGAACCTAGGAACTTCTATCAAAGCATGAGGAGGAACTTCTTTACTTTGAGGGTGGCAGAGCGCTGGAACAGGCTGCCCAGGGAGGCGGTAGAGTCTCCGACCCCAGAAACATTCAAAACCCGCCTGGAGGTCATCCTGTGCAACCTGCTGTAGGTGACCCTGCTCTGGCAGGGGGGTTGGGCTGGATGATCTCCAGAGGTCCTTTCCAACCCTAACCAATCTGTGATTCTGTGATCAGAGCTGTTCTTTGAAATCTGTTCCTAGGAAATCGCTGCGAGAAGGAGGATGCACCTGAGGAGCAGACCTAAGATGGAGGATTGAACAAACAAGTAGCTCTTACCTGAGGAATCGGCTATCCCATGGAACAACTTCTGAGAAAGATTCTGCAACATTACTAGGGGTCCGCCAAAACATACAATTACTTGCCATGTTCCAGTTAAAGCCTAAACTATCGAGTTGGCATTTCTGTTTAAAAGTGTATAAAGAAGCGGTAATGGGCCAAATCCTCAAGCCACTGTAAATCAACACGATTTGCTTGCCTCCGCTGGAACACCCGCTCTCTATTTCAGTTCAGGAGCTAACACACAGTATCTTAATATGCATTTATGTTAATATTTGCACTTTGCAGGGCTAGGTAGATTGCACGGCTGGCACATATCAGACTAAATGTCACTTCCGAAAGCTAAGGGACCGAACCGGAAGCTGCCATTCAGAGGGACTACCTGACAACATGTGGAACCTCTCCGGAAAAGCCTTCCCACCTCAAGCAACTCCTTTTGATTAATCTTTCACATAGACAATACACGTTATATACACCGACACACCCCCCCGGCCTTTGCCTCCACAGATCCTGTGGTAGCTAATTAAAGGAGGAGGTGTAACTATCAATCTAATCTGGCTTGTTCTCAAATTTACCATAATTTCCACACTTGAGAGGCTGGTGAAATGAAACAGCACTACTACACTTTCCCATTCATCAGCCGGAAGCAGAACAACTCAGAGAACCGGGCGAAAAATAATTAGGATGCGGGATCAGGTGTTGCGCGCGTGCATCTGTGCCTGTACAGGGTCACGCAGGCACATGAGCATTCACGGGAGGCAGCAGCAGTAGCACGGGGGCAGATGAGCACCACCAGTCATTTGACCTCGACAGGTGAATGCTTGCAGATGTACTCACAGCACACTTATTAGAAGAGGCCCAAATGCCCGAGAAAACTGCCGTCAGATTACGCCGGAAACAACAACGGCTTTTTAAACAACTACAGCCGCCAGAACGGTACCGGCGGCAGCACTGCAGGAGCTGCTCAGGAACCGCTGGGGCAACCCCAGCGCACCGGGTGCTCAGCGCGTGGCCCTGACCCCACCGCATGGCATGTCACCCTTGGGCAGGAAGCTTGACATTTTCTGGAAGCACCGGTGTCATTTCACGGGCTTTGCCGTCGCTTTGCGCTTGTGGGGTAACACTATAGAGTTTTTCAGAAAGTGTTGGAGCAACTTTGGTACCTTTTCCATTCAGGCACACTGGGAGTGAGCTGTGGGGCTGCTGCCAGGGGCTCTGCTCAGCACAGCATGGCTGGAGCTGGTCCAGGACCTCCTTCGAAAGACAGACTGGTCAGACACACAGCTATCCTGAATCATCAAGGATAATCCTATGTTCAAGCTCCTACGTTCCAGTTCAAGTTCAAGTTCCTACGTTCCAATTGGTGCCCGTTACCTCTTGTCCTGGATCATCAAAGATGATCCAGGACAAGAGGTAACGGGTACAAACTGGAACCTAGGAACTTCTATCAAAGCATGAGGAGGAACTTCTTTACTTTGAGGGTGGCAGAGCGCTGGAACAGGCTGCCCAGGGAGGCGGTAGAGTCTCCGACCCCAGAAACATTCAAAACCCGCCTGGAGGTCATCCTGTGCAACCTGCTGTAGGTGACCCTGCTCTGGCAGGGGGGTTGGGCTGGATGATCTCCAGAGGTCCTTTCCAACCCTAACCAATCTGTGATTCTGTGATCAGAGCTGTTCTTTGAAATCTGTTCCTAGGAAATCGCTGCGAGAAGGAGGATGCACCTGAGGAGCAGGCCTAAGATGGAGGATTGAACAAACAAGTAGCTCTTACCTGAGGAATCGGCTATCCCATGGAACAACTTCTGAGAAAGATTCTGCAACATTACTAGGGGTCCGCCAAAACATACAATTACTTGCCATGTTCCAGTTAAAGCCTAAACTATCGAGTTGGCATTTCTTTTTAAAAGTGTATAAAGAAGCGGTAATGGGCCAAATCCTCAAGCCACTGTAAATCAACACGATTTGCTTGCCTCCGCTGGAACACCCGCTCTCTATTTCAGTTCAGGAGCTAACACACAGTATCTTAATATGCATTTAGGTTAATATTTGCACTTTGCAGGGCTAGGTAGATTGCACGGCTGGCACATATCAGACTAAATGTCACTTCCGAAAGCTAAGGGACCGAACCGGAAGCTGCCATTCAGAGGGACTACCTGACAACATGTGGAACCTCTCCGGAAAAGCCTTCCCACCTCAAGCAACTCCTTTTGATTAATCTTTCACATAGACAATACACGTTATATACACCGACACACCCCCCCGGCCTTTGCCTCCACAGATCCTGTGGTTGGCTAATTAAAGGAGGAGGTGTAACTATCAATCTAATCTGGCTTGTTCTCAAATTTACCATAATTTCCACACTTGAGAGGCTGGTGAAATGAAACAGCACTACTACACTTTCCCATTCATCAGCCGGAAGCAGAACAACTCCGAGAACCGGGCGAAAAATAATTAGGATGCGGGATCAGGTGTTGCGCGCGTGCATCTGTGCCTGTACAGGGGCACGCAGGCACATGAGCATTCACGGGAGGCAGCAGCAGTAGCACGGGGGCAGATGAGCACCACCAGTCATTTGACCTCGACAGGTGAATGCTTGCAGATGTACTCACAGCACACTTATTCGAAGAGGCCCAAATGCCCGAGAAAACTGCCGTCAGATTACGCCGGAAACAACAACGGCTTTTTAAACAACTACAGCCGCCAGAACAGTACCGGCGGCAGCACTGCAGGAGCTGCTCAGGAACCGCTGGGGCAACCCCAGCGCACCGGGTGCTCAGCGCGTGGCCCTGACCCCACCGCATGGCATGTCACCCTTGGGCAGGAAGCTTGACATTTTCTGGAAGCACCGGTGTCATTTCACGGGCTTTGCCGTCGCTTTGCGCTTGTGGGGTAACACTATAGAGTTTTTCAGAAAGTGTTGGAGCAACTTTGGTACCTTTTCCATTCAGGCACACTGGGAGTGAGGTGTGGGGCTGCTGCCAGGGGCTCTGCTCAGCACAGCATGGCTGGAGCTGGTCCAGGACCTCCTTCGAAAGACAGACTGGTCAGACACACAGCTATCCTGAATCATCAAGGATAATCCTATGTTCAAGTTCCTACATTCCAGTTCAAGTTCAAGTTCCTTCCTTCCAATTGGTGCCCGTTACCTCTTGTCCTGGATCATCAAAGATGATCCAGGACAAGAGGTAACGGGTACAAACTGGAACCTAGGAACTTCTATCAAAGCATGAGGAGGAACTTCTTTACTTTGAGGGTGGCAGAGCGCTGGAACAGGCTGCCCAGGGAGGCGGTAGAGTCTCCCACCCCAGAGACATTCAAAACCCGCCTGGAGGTCATCCTGTGCAACCTGCTGTAGGTGACCCTGCTCTGGCAGGGGGGTTGGACTGGATGATCTCCAGAGCTCCTTTCCAACCCTAACCAATCTGTGATTCTGTGATCAGAGCTGTTCTTTGAAATCTGTTCCTAGGAAATCGCTGCGAGAAGGAGGACGCACCTGAGGAGCAGGCCTAAGATGGAGGATTGAACAAACAAGTAGCTCTTACCTGAGGAATCGGCTATCCCATGGAACAACTTCTGAGAAAGATTCTGCAACATTACTAGGGGTCCGCCAAAACATACAATTACTTGCCATGTTCCAGTTAAAGCCTAAACTATCGAGTTGGCATTTCTTTTTAAAAGTGTATAAAGAAGCGGTAATGGGCCAAATCCGCAAGCCACTGTAAATCAACACGATTTGCTTGCCTCCGCTGGAACACCCGCTCTCTATTTCAGTTCAGGAGGTAACACACAGTATCTTAATATGCATTTATGTTAATATTTGCACTTTGCAGGGCTAGGTAGATTGCACGGCTGGCACATATCAGACTAAATGTCACTTCCGAAAGCTAAGGGACCGAACCGGAAGCTGCCATTCAGAGGGACTACCTGACAACATGTGGAACCTCTCCGGAAAAGCCTTCCCACCTCAAGCAACTCCTTTTGATTAATCTTTCACATAGACAATACACGTTATATACACCGACACACCCCCCCGGCCTTTGCCTCCACAGATCCTGTGGTTGGCTAATTAAAGGAGGAGGTGTAACTATCAATCTAATCTCGCTTGTTCTCAAATTTACCATAATTTCCACACTTGAGAGGCTGGTGAAATGAAACAGCACTACTACACTTTCCCATTCATCAGCCGGAAGCAGAACAACTCCGAGAACCGGGCGAAAAATAATTAGGATGCGGGATCAGGTGTTGCGCACATGCATCTGTGCCTGTACAGGGGCACGCAGGCACATGAGCATTCACGGGAGGCAGCAGCAGTAGCACGGGGGGAGATGAGCACCACCAGTCATTTGACCTCGACAGGTGAATGCTTGCAGATGTACTCACAGCACACTTATTAGAAGAGGCCCAAATGCCCGAGAAAACTGCCGTCAGATTACGCCGGAAACAACAACGGCTTTTTAAACAACTACAGCCGCCAGAACGGTACCGGCGGCAGCACTGCAGGAGCTGCTCAGGAACCGCTGGGGCAACCCCAGCGCACCAGGTGCTCAGCGCGTGGCCCTGACCCCACCGCATGGCATGTCACCCTTGGGCAGGAAGCTTGACATTTTCTGGAAGCACCGGTGTCATTTCACGGGCTTTGCCGTCGCTTTGCGTTTGTGGGGTAACACTATAGAGTTTTTCAGAAAGTGTTGGAGCAACTTTGGTACCTTTTCCATTCAGGCACACTGGGAGTGAGCTGTGGGGCTGCTGCCAGGGGCTCTGCTCAGCACAGCATGGCTGGAGCTGGCCCAGGACCTCCTTCGAAAGACAGACTGGTCAGACACACAGCTATCCTGAATCATCAAGGACAATCCTATGTTCAAGTTCCTACCTTCCAGTTCAAGTTCAAGTTCCTACGTTCCAATTGGTGCCCGTTACCTCTTGTCCTGGATCATCAAAGATGATCCAGGACAAGAGGTAACGGGTACAAACTGGAACCTAGGAACTTCTATCAAAGCATGAGGAGGAACTTCTTTACTTTGAGGGTGGCAGAGCCCTGGAACAGGCTGCCCAGGGAGGCGGTAGAGTCTCCCACCCCAGAGACATTCAAAACCCGCCTGGAGGTCATCCTGTGCAACCTGCTGTAGGTGACCCTGCTCTGGCAGAGGGTTGGACTGGATGATCTCCAGAGCTCCTTTCCAACCCTAACCAATCTGTGATTCTGTGATCAGAGCTGTTCTTTGAAATCTGTTCCTAGGAAATCGCTGCGAGAAGGAGGATGCACCTGAGGAGCAGGCCTAAGATGGAGGATTGAACAAACAAGTAGCTCTTACCTGAGGAATCGGCTATCCCATGGAACAACTTCTGAGAAAGATTCTGCAACATTACTAGGGGTCCGCCAAAACATACAATTACTTGCCATGTTCCAGTTAAAGCCTAAACTATCGAGTTGGCATTTCTTTTTAAAAGTGTATAAAGAAGCGGTAATGGGCCAAATCCTCAAGCCACTGTAAATCAACACGATTTGCTTGCCTCCGCTGGAACACCCGCTCTCTATTTCAGTTCAGGAGCTAACACACAGTATCTTAATATGCATTTAGGTTAATATTTGCACTTTGCAGGGCTAGGTAGATTGCACGGCTGGCACATATCAGACTAAATGTCACTTCCGAAAGCTAAGGGACCGAACCGGAAGCTGCCATTCAGAGGGACTACCTGACAACATGTGGAACCTCTCCGGAAAAGCCTTCCCACCTCAAGCAACTCCTTTTGATTAATCTTTCACATGGACAATACACATTATATACACCGACACACCCCCCCGGCCTTTGCCTCCACAGATCCTGTGGTTGGCTAATTAAAGGAGGAGGTGTAACTATCAATCTAATCTGGCTTGTTCTCAAATTTACCATAATTTCCACACTTGAGAGGCTGGTGAAATGAAACAGCACTACTACACTTTCCCATTCATCAGCCGGAAGCAGAACAACTCCGAGAACCGGGCGAAAAATAATTAGGATGCGGGATCAGGTGTTGCGCGCGTGCATCTGTGCCTGTACAGGGGCACGCAGGCACATGAGCATTCACGGGAGGCAGCAGCAGTAGCACGGGGGCAGATGAGCACCACCAGTCATTTGACCTCGACAGGTGAATGCTTGCAGATGTACTCACAGCACACTTATTAGAAGAGGCCCAAATGCCCGAGAAAACTGCCGTCAGATTACGTCGGAAACAACAACGGCTTTTTAAACAACTACAGCCGCCAGAACGGTACCGGCGGCAGCACTGCAGGAGCTGCTCAGGAACCGCTGGGGCAACCCCAGCGCACCGGGTGCTCAGCGCGTGGCCCTGACCCCACCGCATGGCACGTCACCCTTGGGCAGGAAGCTTGACATTTTCTGGAAGCACCGGTGTCATTTCACGGGCTTTGCCGTCGCTTTGCGCTTGTGGGGTAACACTATAGAGTTTTTCAGAAAGTGTTGGAGCAACTTTGGTACCTTTTCCATTCAAGCACACTGGGAGTGAGGTGTGGGGCTGCTGCCAGGGGCTCTGCTCAGCACAGCATGGCTGGAGCTGGCCCAGGACCTCCTTCGAAAGACAGACTGGTCAGACACACAGCTATCCTGAATCATCAAGGACAATCCTATGTTCAAGTTCCTACGTTCCACTTCAAGTTCAAGTTCCTACGTTCCAATTGGTGCCCATTACCTCTTGTCCTGGATCATCAAAGATGATCCAGGACAAGAGGTAACGAGTACAAACTGGAACCTAGGAACTTCTATCAAAGCATGAGGAGGAACTTCTTTACTTTGAGGGTGGCAGAGCGCTGGAACAGGCTGCCCAGGGAGGCGGTAGAGTCTCCCACCCCAGAGACATTCAAAACCCGCCTGGAGGTCATCCTGTGCAACCTGCTGTAGGTGACCCTGCTCTGGGAGGGGGGTTGGACTGGATGATCTCCAGAGCTCCTTTCCAACCCTAACCAATCTGTGATTCTGTGATCAGAGCTGTTCTTCGAAATCTGTTCCTAGGAAATCGCTGCGAGAAGGAGGATGCACCTGAGGAGCAGGCCTAAGATGGAGGATTGAACAAACAAGTAGCTCTTACCTGAGGAATCGGCTATCCCATGGAACAACTTCTGAGAAAGATTCTGCAACATTACTAGGGGTCCGCCAAAACATACAATTACTTGCCATGTTCCAGTTAAAGCCTAAACTATCGAGTTGGCATTTCGTTTTAAAAGTGTATAAAGAAGCGGTAATGGGCCAAATCCTCAAGCCACTGTAAATCAACACGATTTGCTTGCCTCCGCTGGAACACCCGCTCTCTATTTCAGTTCAGGAGGTAACACACAGTATCTTAATATGCATTTATGTTAATATTTGCACTTTGCAGGGCTAGGTAGATTGCA
Organism: Vanellus vanellus; assembly: GCF_965231255.1. NCBI lineage: Eukaryota > Metazoa > Chordata > Aves > Charadriiformes > Charadriidae > Vanellus > Vanellus vanellus. The sequence goes on from NW_028127451.1 coordinate 284,482, forward strand.
CGGCTGGCACATATCAGACTAAATATCACTTCTGAAAGCTAAGGGACCGAACCGGAAGCTGCCATTCAGAGGGACTACCTGACAACATGTGGAACCTCTCCGGAAAAGCCTTCCCACCTCAAGCAACTCCTTTTGATTAATCTTTCACATAGACAATACACGTTATATACACCGACACACCCCCCCGGCCTTTGCCTCCACAGATCCTGTGGTTGGCTAATTAAAGGAGGAGGTGTAACTATCAATCTAATCTGGCTTGTTCTCAAATTTACCATAATTTCCACACTTGAGAGGCTGGTGAAATGAAACAGCACTACTACACTTTCCCATTCATCAGCCGGAAGCAGAACAACTCAGAGAACCGGGCGAAAAATAATTAGGATGCGGGATCAGGTGTTGCGCGCGTGCTTTTTTGCCTGTACAGGGGCACGCAGGCACATGAGCATTCACGGGAGGCAGCAGCAGTAGCACGGGGGCAGATGAGCACCACCAGTCATTTGACCTCGACAGGTGAATGCTTGCAGATGTACTCACAGCACACTTATTAGAAGAGGCCCAAATGCCCGAGAAAACTGCCGTCAGATTACGCCGGAAACAACAACGGCTTTTTAAACAACTACAGCCGCCAGAACGGTACCGGCGGCAGCACTGCAGGAGCTGCTCAGGAACCGCTGGGGCAACCCCAGCGCACCGGGTGCTCAGCGCGTGGCCCTGACCCCACCGCATGGCATGTCACCCTTGGGCAGGAAGCTTGACATTTTCTGGAAGCACCGGTGTCATTTCACGGGCTTTGCCGTCGCTTTGCGCTTGTGGGGTAACACTATAGAGTTTTTCAGAAAGTGTTGGAGCAACTTTGGTACCTTTTCCATTCAGGCACACTGGGAGTGAGCTGTGGGGCTGCTGCCAGGGGCTCTGCTCAGCACAGCATGGCTGGAGCTGGTCCAGGACCTCCTTCGAAAGACAGACTGGTCAGACACACAGCTATCCTGAATCATCAAGGATAATCCTATGTTCAAGTTCCTACGTTCCAGTTCAAGTTCAAGTTCCTACGTTCCAATTGGTGCCCGTTACCTCTTGTCCTGGATCATCAAAGATGATCCAGGACAAGAGGTAACGGGTACAAACTGGAACCTAGGAACTTCTATCAAAGCATGAGGAGGAACTTCTTTACTTTGAGGGTGGCAGAGCGCTGGAACAGGCTGCCCAGGGAGGCGGTAGAGTCTCCGACCCCAGAAACATTCAAAACCCGCCTGGAGGTCATCCTGTGCAACCTGCTGTAGGTGACCCTGCTCTGGCAGGGGGGTTGGGCTGGATGATCTCCAGAGGTCCTTTCCAACCCTAACCAATCTGTGATTCTGTGATCAGAGCTGTTCTTCGAAATCTGTTCCTAGGAAATCGCTGCGAGAAGGAGGATGCACCTGAGGAGCAGGCCTAAGATGGAGGATTGAACAAACAAGTAGCTCTTACCTGAGGAATCGGCTATCCCATGGAACAACTTCTGAGAAAGATTCTGCAACATTACTAGGGGTCCGCCAAAACATACAATTACTTGCCATGTTCCAGTTAAAGCCTAAACTATCGAGTTGGCATTTCGTTTTAAAAGTGTATAAAGAAGCGGTAATGGGCCAAATCCTCAAGCCACTGTAAATCAACACGATTTGCTTGCCTCCGCTGGAACACCCGCTCTCTATTTCAATTCAGGAGGTAACACACAGTATCTTAATATGCATTTATGTTAATATTTGCACTTTGCAGGGCTAGGTAGATTGCACGGCTGGCACATATCAGACTAAATATCACTTCTGAAAGCTAAGGGACCGAACCGGAAGCTGCCATTCAGAGGGACTACCTGACAACATGTGGAACCTCTCCGGAAAAGCCTTCCCACCTCAAGCAACTCCTTTTGATTAATCTTTCACATAGACAATACACGTTATATACACCGACACACCCCCCCGGCCTTTGCCTCCACAGATCCTGTGGTTGGCTAATTAAAGGAGGAGGTGTAACTATCAATCTAATCTGGCTTGTTCTCAAATTTACCATAATTTCCACACTTGAGAGGCTGGTGAAATGAAACAGCACTACTACACTTTCCCATTCATCAGCCGGAAGCAGAACAACTCCGAGAACCGGGCGAAAAATAATTAGGATGCGGGATCAGGTGTTGCGCGCGTGCATCTGTGCCTGTACAGGGGCACGCAGGCACATGAGCATTCACGGGAGGCAGCAGCAGTAGCACGGGGGCAGATGAGCACCACCAGTCATTTGACCTCGACAGGTGAATGCTTGCAGATGTACTCACAGCACACTTATTAGAAGAGGCCCAAATGCCCGAGAAAACTGCCGTCAGATTACGCCGGAAACAACAACGGCTTTTTAAACAACTACAGCCGCCAGAACGGTACCGGCGGCAGCACTGCAGGAGCTGCTCAGGAACCGCTGGGGCAACCCCAGCGCACCGGGTGCTCAGCGCGTGGCCCTGACCCCACCGCATGGCATGTCACCCTTGGGCAGGAAGCTTGACATTTTCTGGAAGCACCGGTGTCATTTCACGGGCTTTGCCGTCGCTTTGCGCTTGTGGGGTAACACTATAGAGTTTTTCAGAAAGTGTTGGAGCAACTTTGGTACCTTTTCCATTCAGGCACACTGGGAGTGAGCTGTGGGGCTGCTGCCAGGGGCTCTGCTCAGCACAGCATGGCTGGAGCTGGTCCAGGACCTCCTTCGAAAGACAGACTGGTCAGACACACAGCTATCCTGAATCATCAAGGATAATCCTATGTTCAAGTTCCTACCTTCCAGTTCAAGTTCAAGTTCCTACGTTCCAATTGGTGCCCGTTACCTCTTGTCCTGGATCATCAAAGATGATCCAGGACAAGAGGTAACGGGTACAAACTGGAACCTAGGAACTTCTATCAAAGCATGAGGAGGAACTTCTTTACTTTGAGGGTGGCAGAGCACTGGAACAGGCTGCCCAGGGAGGCGGTAGAGTCTCCCACCCCAGAGACATTCAAAACCCGCCTGGAGGTCATCCTGTGCAACCTGCTGTACGTGACCCTGCTCTGGCAGGGGGGTTGGACTGGATGATCTCCAGAGCTCCTTTCCAACCCTAACCAATCTGTGATTCTGTGATCAGAGCTGTTCTTCGAAATCTGTTCCTAGGAAATCGCTGCGAGAAGGAGGATGCACCTGAGGAGCAGGCCTAAGATGGAGGATTGAACAAACAAGTAGCTCTTACCTGAGGAATCGGCTATCCCATGGAACAACTTCTGAGAAAGATTCTGCAACATTACTAGGGGTCCGCCAAAACATACAATTACTTGCCATGTTCCACTTAAAGCCTAAACTATCGGGTTGGCATTTCTTTTTAAAAGTGTATAAAGAAGCGGTAATGGGCCAAATCCTCAAGCCACTGTAAATCAACACGATTTGCTTGCCTCCGCTGGAACACCCGCTCTCTATTTCAGTTCAGGAGCTAACACACAGTATCTTAATATGCATTTAGGTTAATATTTGCACTTTGCAGGGCTAGGTAGATTGCACGGCTGGCACATATCAGACTAAATGTCACTTCCGAAAGCTAAGGGACCGAACCGGAAGCTGCCATTCAGAGGGACTACCTGACAACATGTGGAACCTCTCCGGAAAAGCCTTCCCACCTCAAGCAACTCCTTTTGATTAATCTTTCACATAGACAATACACGTTATATACACCGACACACCCCCCCGGCCTTTGCCTCCACAGATCCTGTGGTTGGCTAATTAAAGGAGGAGGTGTAACTATCAATCTAATCTGGCTTGTTCTCAAATTTACCATAATTTCCACACTTGAGAGGCTGGTGAAATGAAACAGCACTACTACACTTTCCCATTCATCAGCCGGAAGCAGAACAACTCCGAGAACCGGGCGAAAAATAATTAGGATGCGGGATCAGGTGTTGCGCGCGTGCATCTGTGCCTGTACAGGGGCACGCAGGCACATGAGCATTCACGGGAGGCAGCAGCAGTAGCACGGGGGCAGATGAGCACCACCAGTCATTTGACCTCGACAGGTGAATGCTTGCAGATGTACTCACAGCACACTTATTAGAAGAGGCCCAAATGCCCGAGAAAACTGCCGTCAGATTACGTCAGAAACAACAACGGCTTTTTAAACAACTACAGCCGCCAGAACGGTACCGGCGGCAGCACTGCAGGAGCTGCTCAGGAACCGCTGGGGCAACCCCAGCGCACCGGGTGCTCAGCGCGTGGCCCTGACCCCACCGCATGGCACGTCACCCTTGGGCAGGAAGCTTGACATTTTCTGGAAGCACCGGTGTCATTTCACGGGCTTTGCCGTCGCTTTGCGCTTGTGGGGTAACACTATAGAGTTTTTCAGAAAGTGTTGGAGCAACTTTGGTACCTTTTCCATTCAAGCACACTGGGAGTGAGGTGTGGGGCTGCTGCCAGGGGCTCTGCTCAGCACAGCATGGCTGGAGCTGGCCCAGGACCTCCTTCGAAAGACAGACTGGTCAGACACACAGCTATCCTGAATCATCAAGGATAATCCTATGTTCAAGTTCAAGTTCCTACGTTCCACTTCAAGTTCAAGTTCCTACGTTCCAATTGGTGCCCATTACCTCTTGTCCTGGATCATCAAAGATGATCCAGGACAAGAGGTAACGAGTACAAACTGGAACCTAGGAACTTCTATCAAAGCATGAGGAGGAACTTCTTTACTTTGAGGGTGGCAGAGCGCTGGAACAGGCTGCCCAGGGAGGCGGTAGAGTCTCCCACCCCAGAGACATTCAAAACCCGCCTGGAGGTCATCCTGTGCAACCTGCTGTACGTGACCCTGCTCTGGGAGGGGGGTTGGACTGGATGATCTCCAGAGCTCCTTTCCAACCCTAACCAATCTGTGATTCTGTGATCAGAGCTGTTCTTCGAAATCTGTTCCTAGGAAATCGCTGCGAGAAGGAGGATGCACCTGAGGAGCAGGCCTAAGATGGAGGATTGAACAAACAAGTAGCTCTTACCTGAGGAATCGGCTATCCCATGGAACAACTTCTGAGAAAGATTCTGCAACATTACTAGGGGTCCGCCAAAACATACAATTACTTGCCATGTTCCAGTTAAAGCCTAAACTATCGAGTTGGCATTTCGTTTTAAAAGTGTATAAAGAAGCGGTAATGGGCCAAATCCTCAAGCCACTGTAAATCAACACGATTTGCTTGCCTCCGCTGGAACACCCGCTCTCTATTTCAATTCAGGAGGTAACACACAGTATCTTAATATGCATTTATGTTAATATTTGCACTTTGCAGGGCTAGGTAGATTGCACGGCTGGCACATATCAGACTAAATATCACTTCTGAAAGCTAAGGGACCGAACCGGAAGCTGCCATTCAGAGGGACTACCTGACAACATGTGGAACCTCTCCGGAAAAGCCTTCCCACCTCAAGCAACTCCTTTTGATTAATCTTTCACATAGACAATACACGTTATATACACCGACACACCCCCCCGGCCTTTGCCTCCACAGATCCTGTGGTTGGCTAATTAAAGGAGGAGGTGTAACTATCAATCTAATCTGGCTTGTTCTCAAATTTACCATAATTTCCACACTTGAGAGGCTGGTGAAATGAAACAGCACTACTACACTTTCCCATTCATCAGCCGGAAGCAGAACAACTCAGAGAACCGGGCGAAAAATAATTAGGATGCGGGATCAGGTGTTGCGCGCGTGCATCTGTGCCTGTACAGGGGCACGCAGGCACACGAGCATTCACGGGAGGCAGCAGCAGTAGCACGGGGGCAGATGAGCACCACCAGTCATTTGACCTCGACAGGTGAATGCTTGCAGATGTACTCACAGCACACTTATTAGAAGAGGCCCAAATGCCCGAGAAAACTGCCGTCAGATTACGCCGGAAACAACAACGGCTTTTTAAACAACTACAGCCGCCAGAACGGTACCGGCGGCAGCACTGCAGGAGCTGCTCAGGAACCGCTGGGGCAACCCCAGCGCACCGGGTGCTCAGCGCGTGGCCCTGACCCCACCGCATGGCATGTCACCCTTGGGCAGGAAGCTTGACATTTTCTGGAAGCACCGGTGTCATTTCACGGGCTTTGCCGTCGCTTTGCGCTTGTGGGGTAACACTATAGAGTTTTTCAGAAAGTGTTGGAGCAACTTTGGTACCTTTTCCATTCAGGCACACTGGGAGTGAGCTGTGGGGCTGCTGCCAGGGGCTCTGCTCAGCACAGCATGGCTGGAGCTGGCCCAGGACCTCCTTCGAAAGACAGACTGGTCAGACACACAGCTATCCTGAATCATCAAGGATAATCCTATGTTCAAGTTCAAGTTCCTACCTTCCAGTTCAAGTTCAAGTTCCTACGTTCCAATTGGTGCCCGTTACCTCTTGTCCTGGATCATCAAAGATGATCCAGGACAAGAGGTAACGGGTACAAACTGGAACCTAGGAACTTCTATCAAAGCATGAGGAGGAACTTCTTTACTTTGAGGGTGGCAGAGCACTGGAACAGGCTGCCCAGGGAGGCGGTAGAGTCTCCCACCCCAGAGACATTCAAAACCCGCCTGGAGGTCATCCTGTGCAACCTGCTGTAGGTGACCCTGCTCTGGGAGGGGGGTTGGACTGGATGATCTCCAGAGCTCCTTTCCAACCCTAACCAATCTGTGATTCTGTGATCAGAGCTGTTCTTCGAAATCTGTTCCTAGGAAATCGCTGCGAGAAGGAGGATGCACCTGAGGAGCAGGCCTAAGATGGAGGATTGAACAAACAAGTAGCTCTTACCTGAGGAATCGGCTATCCCATGGAACAACTTCTGAGAAAGATTCTGCAACATTACTAGGGGTCCGCCAAAACATACAATTACTTGCCATGTTCCAGTTAAAGCCTAAACTATCGAGTTGGCATTTCATTTTAAAAGTGTATAAAGAAGCGGTAATGTGCCAAATCCTCAAGCCACTGTAAATCAACACGATTTGCTTGCCTCCGCTGGAACACCCGCTCTCTATTTCAGTTCAGGAGCTAACACACAGTATCTTAATATGCATTTATGTTAATATTTGCACTTTGCAGGGCTAGGTAGATTGCACGGCTGGCACATATCAGACTAAATGTCACTTCCGAAAGCTAAGGGACCGAACCGGAAGCTGCCATTCAGAGGGACTACCTGACAACATGTGGAACCTCTCTGGAAAAGCCTTCCCACCTCAAGCAACTCCTTTTGATTAATCTTTCACATAGACAATACACGTTATATACACCGACACACCCCCCCGGCCTTTGCCTCCACAGATCCTGTGGTTGGCTAATTAAAGGAGGAGGTGTAACTATCAATCTAATCTGGCTTGTTCTCAAATTTACCATAATTTCCACACTTGAGAGGCTGGTGAAATGAAACAGCACTACTACACTTTCCCATTCATCAGCCGGAAGCAGAACAACTCCGAGAACCGGGCGAAAAATAATTAGGATGCGGGATCAGGTGTTGCGCGCGTGCATCTGTGCCTGTACAGGGGCACGCAGGCACATGAGCATTCACGGGAGGCAGCAGCAGTAGCACGGGGGCAGATGAGCACCACCAGTCATTTGACCTCGACAGGTGAATGCTTGCAGATGTACTCACAGCACACTTATTAGAAGAGGCCCAAATGCCCGAGAAAACTGCCGTCAGATTACGCCGGAAACAACAACGGCTTTTTAAACAACTACAGCCGCCAGAACGGTACCGGCGGCAGCACTGCAGGAGCTGCTCAGGAACCGCTGGGGCAACCCCAGCGCACCGGGTGCTCAGCGCGTGGCCCTGACCCCACCGCATGGCATGTCACCCTTGGGCAGGAAGCTTGACATTTTCTGGAAGCACCGGTGTCATTTCACGGGCTTTGCCGTCGCTTTGCGCTTGTGGGGTAACACTATAGAGTTTTTCAGAAAGTGTTGGAGCAACTTTGGTACCTTTTCCATTCAGGCACACTGGGAGTGAGCTGTGGGGCTGCTGCCAGGGGCTCTGCTCAGCACAGCATGGCTGGAGCTGGCCCAGGACCTCCTTCGAAAGACAGACTGGTCAGACACACAGCTATCCTGAATCATCAAGGATAATCCTATGTTCAAGTTCCTACCTTCCAGTTCAAGTTCAAGTCCCTACGTTCCAATTGGTGCCCGTTACCTCTTGTCCTGGATCATCAAAGATGATCCAGGACAAGAGGTAACGGGTACAAACTGGAACCTAGGAACTTCTATCAAAGCATGAGGAGGAACTTCTTTACTTTGAGGGTGGCAGAGCGCTGGAACAGGCTGCCCAGGGAGGCGGTAGAGTCTCCCACCCCAGAGACATTCAAAACCCGCCTGGAGGTCATCCTGTGCAACCTGCTGTACGTGACCCTGCTCTGGCAGGGGGGTTGGACTGGATGATCTCCAGAGCTCCTTTCCAACCCTAACCAATCTGTGATTCTGTGATCAGAGCTGTTCTTCGAAATCTGTTCCTAGGAAATCGCTGCGAGAAGGAGGATGCACCTGAGGAGCAGGCCTAAGATGGAGGATTGAACAAACAAGTAGCTCTTACCTGAGGAATCGGCTATCCCATGGAACAACTTCTGAGAAAGATTCTGCAACATTACTAGGGGTCCGCCAAAACATACAATTACTTGCCATGTTCCACTTAAAGCCTAAACTATCGGGTTGGCATTTCTTTTTAAAAGTGTATAAAGAAGCGGTAATGGGCCAAATCCTCAAGCCACTGTAAATCAACACGATTTGCTTGCCTCCGCTGGAACACCCGCTCTCTATTTCAGTTCAGGAGCTAACACACAGTATCTTAATATGCATTTAGGTTAATATTTGCACTTTGCAGGGCTAGGTAGATTGCACGGCTGGCACATATCAGACTAAATGTCACTTCCAAAAGCTAAGGGACCGAACCGGAAGCTGCCATTCAGAGGGACTACCTGACAACATGTGGAACCTCTCTGGAAAAGCCTTCCCACCTCAAGCAACTCCTTTTGATTAATCTTTCACATAGACAATACACGTTATATACACCGACACACCCCCCCGGCCTTTGCCTCCACAGATCCTGTGGTTGGCTAATTAAAGGAGGAGGTGTAACTATCAATCTAATCTGGCTTGTTCTCAAATTTACCATAATTTCCACACTTGAGAGGCTGGTGAAATGAAACAGCACTACTACACTTTCCCATTCATCAGCCGGAAGCAGAACAACTCCGAGAACCGGGCGAAAAATAATTAGGATGCGGGATCAGGTGTTGCGCGCGTGCATCTGTGCCTGTACAGGGGCACGCAGGCACATGAGCATTCACGGGAGGCAGCAGCAGTAGCACGGGGGCAGATGAGCACCACCAGTCATTTGACCTCGACAGGTGAATGCTTGCAGATGTACTCACAGCACACTTATTAGAAGAGGCCCAAATGCCCGAGAAAACTGCCGTCAGATTACGCCGGAAACAACAACGGCTTTTTAAACAACTACAGCCGCCAGAATGGTACCGGCGGCAGCACTGCAGGAGCTGCTCAGGAACCGCTGGGGCAACCCCAGCGCACCGGGTGCTCAGCGCGTGGCCCTGACCCCACCGCATGGCATGTCACCCTTGGGCAGGAAGCTTGACATTTTCTGGAAGCACCGGTGTCATTTCACGGGCTTTGCCGTCGCTTTGCGCTTGTGGGGTAACACTATAGAGTTTTTCAGAAAGTGTTGGAGCAACTTTGGTACCTTTTCCATTCAGGCACACTGGGAGTGAGCTGTGGGGCTGCTGCCAGGGGCTCTGCTCAGCACAGCATGGCTGGAGCTGGCCCAGGACCTCCTTCGAAAGACAGACTGGTCAGACACACAGCTATCCTGAATCATCAAGGATAATCCTATGTTCAAGTTCAAGTTCCTACCTTCCAGTTCAAGTTCAAGTTCCTACGTTCCAATTGGTGCCCGTTACCTCTTGTCCTGGATCATCAAAGATGATCCAGGACAAGAGGTAACGGGTACAAACTGGAACCTAGGAACTTCTATCAAAGCATGAGGAGGAACTTCTTTACTTTGAGGGTGGCAGAGCACTGGAACAGGCTGCCCAGGGAGGCGGTAGAGTCTCCCACCCCAGAGACATTCAAAACCCGCCTGGAGGTCATCCTGTGCAACCTGCTGTACGTGACCCTGCTCTGGCAGGGGGGTTGGACTGGATGATCTCCAGAGCTCCTTTCCAACCCTAACCAATCTGTGATTCTGTGATCAGAGCTGTTCTTCGAAATCTGTTCCTAGGAAATCGCTGCGAGAAGGAGGATGCACCTGAGGAGCAGGCCTAAGATGGAGGATTGAACAAACAAGTAGCTCTTACCTGAGGAATCGGCTATCCCATGGAACAACTTCTGAGAAAGATTCTGCAACATTACTAGGGGTCCGCCAAAACATACAATTACTTGCCATGTTCCAGTTAAAGCCTAAACTATCGAGTTGGCATTTCGTTTTAAAAGTGTATAAAGAAGCGGTAATGGGCCAAATCCTCAAGCCACTGTAAATCAACACGATTTGCTTGCCTCCGCTGGAACACCCGCTCTCTTTTTCAGTTCAGGAGCTAACACACAGTATCTTAATATGCATTTATGTTAATATTTGCACTTTGCAGGGCTAGGTAGATTGCACGGCTGGCACATATCAGACTAAATGTCACTTCCGAAAGCTAAGGGACCGAACCGGAAGCTGCCATTCAGAGGGACTACCTGACAACATGTGGAACCTCTCCGGAAAAGCCTTCCCACCTCAAGCAACTCCTTTTGATTAATCTTTCACATAGACAATACACGTTATATACACCGACACACCCCCCCGGCCTTTGCCTCCACAGATCCTGTGGTTGGCTAATTAAAGGAGGAGGTGTAACTATCAATCTAATCTGGCTTGTTCTCAAATTTACCATAATTTCCACACTTGAGAGGCTGGTGAAATGAAACAGCACTACTACACTTTCCCATTCATCAGCCGGAAGCAGAACAACTCCGAGAACCGGGCGAAAAATAATTAGGATGCGGGATCAGGTGTTGCGCGCGTGCATCTGTGCCTGTACAGGGGCACGCAGGCACATGAGCATTCACGGGAGGCAGCAGCAGTAGCACGGGGGCAGATGAGCACCACCAGTCATTTGACCTCGACAGGTGAATGCTTGCAGATGTACTCACAGCACACTTATTAGAAGAGGCCCAAATGCCCGAGAAAACTGCCGTCAGATTACGCCGGAAACAACAACGGCTTTTTAAACAACTACAGCCGCCAGAACGGTACCGGCGGCAGCACTGCAGGAGCTGCTCAGGAACCGCTGGGGCAACCCCAGCGCACCGGGTGCTCAGCGCGTGGCCCTGACCCCACCGCATGGCATGTCACCCTTGGGCAGGAAGCTTGACATTTTCTGGAAGCACCGGTGTCATTTCACGGGCTTTGCCGTCGCTTTGCGCTTGTGGGGTAACACTATAGAGTTTTTCAGAAAGTGTTGGAGCAACTTTGGTACCTTTTCCATTCAGGCACACTGGGAGTGAGCTGTGGGGCTGCTGCCAGGGGCTCTGCTCAGCACAGCATGGCTGGAGCTGGCCCAGGACCTCCTTCGAAAGACAGACTGGTCAGACACACAGCTATCCTGAATCATCAAGGATAATCCTATGTTCAAGTTCCTACCTTCCAGTTCAAGTTCAAGTTCCTACGTTCCAATTGGTGCCCGTTACCTCTTGTCCTGGATCATCAAAGATGATCCAGGACAAGAGGTAACGGGTACAAACTGGAACCTAGGAACTTCTATCAAAGCATGAGGAGGAACTTCTTTACTTTGAGGGTGGCAGAGCACTGGAACAGGCTGCCCAGGGAGGCGGTAGAGTCTCCCACCCCAGAGACATTCAAAACCCGCCTGGAGGTCATCCTGTGCAACCTGCTGTACGTGACCCTGCTCTGGCAGGGGGGTTGGACTGGATGATCTCCAGAGGTCCTTTCCAACCCTAACCAATCTATGATTCTGTGATCAGAGCTGTTCTTCGAAATCTGTTCCTAGGAAATCGCTGCGAGAAGGAGGATGCACCTGAGGAGCAGGCCTAAGATGGAGGATTGAACAAACAAGTAGCTCTTACCTGAGGAATCGGCTATCCCATGGAACAACTTCTGAGAAAGATTCTGCAACATTACTAGGGGTCCGCCAAAACATACAATTACTTGCCATGTTCCAGTTAAAGCCTAAACTATCGAGTTGGCATTTCTTTTTAGAAGTGTATAAAGAAGCGGTAATGGGCCAAATCCTCAAGCCACTCTAAATCAACACGATTTGCTTGCCTCCGCTGGAACACCCGCTCTCTATTTCAGTTCAGGAGCTAACACACAGTATCTTAATATGCATTTAGGTTAATATTTGCACTTTGCAGGGCTAGGTAGATTGCACGGCTGGCACATATCAGACTAAATGTCACTTCTGAAAGCTAAGGGACCGAACCGGAAGCTGCCATTCAGAGGGTCTACCTGACAACATGTGGAACCTCTCCGGAAAAGCCTTCCCACCTCAAGCAACTCCTTTTGATTAATCTTTCACATAGACAATACACCTTATATACACCGACACACCCCCCCGGCCTTTGCCTCCACAGATCCTGTGGTTGGCTAATTAAAGGAGGAGGTGTAACTATCAATCTAATCTGGCTTGTTCTCAAATTTACCATAATTTCCACACTTGAGAGGCTGGTGAAATGAAACAGCACTACTACACTTTCCCATTCATCAGCCGGAAGCAGAACAACTCCGAGAACCGGGCGAAAAATAATTAGGATGCGGGATCAGGTGTTGCGCGCTTGTATCTGTGCCTGTACAGGGGCACGCAGGCACATGAGCATTCACGGGAGGCAGCAGCAGTAGCACGGGGGCAGATGAGCACCACCAGTCATTTGACCTCGACAGGTGAATGCTTGCAGATGTACTCACAGCACACTTATTAGAAGAGGCCCAAATGCCCGAGAAAACTGCCGTCAGATTACGCCGGAAACAACAACGGCTTTTTAAACAACTACAGCCGCCAGAACGGTACCGGCGGCAGCACTGCAGGAGCTGCTCAGGAACCGCTGGGGCAACCCCAGCGCACCGGGTGCTCAGCGCGTGGCCCTGACCCCACCGCATGGCATGTCACCCTTGGGCAGGAAGCTTGACATTTTCTGGAAGCACCGGTGTCATTTCACGGGCTTTGCCGTCGCTTTGCGCTTGTGGGGTAACACTATAGAGTTTTTCAGAAAGTGTTGGAGCAACTTTGGTACCTTTTCCATTCAGGCACACTGGGAGTGAGCTGTGGGGCTGCTGCCAGGGGCTCTGCTCAGCACAGCATGGCTGGAGCTGGCCCAGGACCTCCTTCGAAAGACAGACTGGTCAGACACACAGCTATCCTGAATCATCAAGGATAATCCTATGTTCAAGTTCCTACCTTCCAGTTCAAGTTCAAGTTCCTACGTTCCAATTGGTGCCCGTTACCTCTTGTCCTGGATCATCAAAGATGATCCAGGACAAGAGGTAACGGGTACAAACTGGAACCTAGGAACTTCTATCAAAGCATGAGGAGGAACTTCTTTACTTTGAGGGTGGCAGAGCACTGGAACAGGCTGCCCAGGGAGGCGGTAGAGTCTCCCACCCCAGAGACATTCAAAACCCGCCTGGAAGTCATCCTGTGCAACCTGCTGTACGTGACCCTGCTCTGGGAGGGGGGTTGGACTGGATGATCTCCAGAGCTCCTTTCCAACCCTAACCAATCTGTGATTCTGTGATCAGAGCTGTTCTTCGAAATCTGTTTCTAGGAAATCGCTGCGAGAAGGAGGATGCACCTGAGGAGCAGGCCTAAGATGGAGGATTGAACAAACAAGTAGCTCTTACCTGAGGAATCGGCTATCCCATGGAACAACTTCTGAGAAAGATTCTGCAACATTACTAGGGGTCCGCCAAAACATACAATTACTTGCCATGTTCCAGTTAAAGCCTAAACTATCGAGTTGGCATTTCTTTTTAAAAGTGTATAAAGAAGCGGTAATGTGCCAAATCCTCAAGCCACTGTAAATCAACACGATTTGCTTGCCTCCGCTGGAACACCCGCTCTCTATTTCAGTTCAGGAGCTAACACACAGTATCTTAATATGCATTTATGTTAATATTTGCACTTTGCAGGGCTAGGTAGATTGCACGGCTGGCACATATCAGACTAAATGTCACTTCCGAAAGCTAAGGGACCGAACCGGAAGCTGCCATTCAGAGGGACTACCTGACAACATGTGGAACCTCTCCGGAAAAGCCTTCCCACCTCAAGCAACTCCTTTTGATTAATCTTTCACATAGACAATACACCTTATATACACCGACACACCCCCCCGGCCTTTGCCTCCACAGATCCTGTGGTTGGCTAATTAAAGGAGGAGGTGTAACTATCAATCTAATCTGGCTTGTTCTCAAATTTACCATAATTTCCACACTTGAGAGGCTGGTGAAATGAAACAGCACTACTACACTTTCCCATTCATCAGCCGGAAGCAGAACAACTCCGAGAACCGGGCGAAAAATAATTAGGATGCGGGATCAGGTGTTGCGCGCTTGTATCTGTGCCTGTACAGGGGCACGCAGGCACATGAGCATTCACGGGAGGCAGCAGCAGTAGCACGGGGGCAGATGAGCACCACCAGTCATTTGACCTCGACAGGTGAATGCTTGCAGATGTACTCACAGCACACTTATTAGAAGAGGCCCAAATGCCCGAGAAAACTGCCGTCAGATTACGCCGGAAACAACAACGGCTTTTTAAACAACTACAGCCGCCAGAACGGTACCGGCGGCAGCACTGCAGGAGCTGCTCAGGAACCGCTGGGGCAACCCCAGCGCACCGGGTGCTCAGCGCGTGGCCCTGACCCCACCGCATGGCATGTCACCCTTGGGCAGGAAGCTTGACATTTTCTGGAAGCACCGGTGTCATTTCACGGGCTTTGCCGTCGCTTTGCGCTTGTGGGGTAACACTATAGAGTTTTTCAGAAAGTGTTGGAGCAACTTTGGTACCTTTTCCATTCAGGCACACTGGGAGTGAGCTGTGGGGCTGCTGCCAGGGGCTCTGCTCAGCACAGCATGGCTGGAGCTGGTCCAGGACCTCCTTCGAAAGACAGACTGGTCAGACACACAGCTATCCTGAATCATCAAGGATAATCCTATGTTCAAGTTCCTACCTTCCAGTTCAAGTTCAAGTTCCTACGTTCCAATTGGTGCCCGTTACCTCTTGTCCTGGATCATCAAAGATGATCCAGGACAAGAGGTAACGGGTACAAACTGGAACGTAGGAACTTCTATCAAAGCATGAGGAGGAACTTCTTTACTTTGAGGGTGGCAGAGCACTGGAACAGGCTGCCCAGGGAGGCGGTAGAGTCTCCCACCCCAGAGACATTCAAAACCCGCCTGGAAGTCATCCTGTGCAACCTGCTGTACGTGACCCTGCTCTGGGAGGGGGGTTGGACTGGATGATCTCCAGAGCTCCTTTCCAACCTTAACCAATCTGTGATTCTGTGATCAGAGCTGTTCTTCGAAATCTGTTCCTAGGAAATCGCTGCGAGAAGGAGGATGCACCTGAGGAGCAGGCCTAAGATGGAGGATTGAACAAACAAGTAGCTCTTACCTGAGGAATCGGCTATCCCATGGAACAACTTCTGAGAAAGATTCTGCAACATTACTAGGGGTCCGCCAAAACATACAATTACTTGCCATGTTCCAGTTAAAGCCTAAACTATCGAGTTGGCATTTCGTTTTAAAAGTGTATAAAGAAGCGGTAATGGGCCAAATCCTCAAGCCACTGTAAATCAACACGATTTGCTTGCCTCCGCTGGAACACCCGCTCTCTATTTCAGTTCAGGAGCTAACACACAGTATCTTAATATGCATTTATGTTAATATTTGCACTTTGCAGGGCTAGGTAGATTGCACGGCTGGCACATATCAGACTAAATGTCACTTCCGAAAGCTAAGGGACCGAACCGGAAGCTGCCATTCAGAGGGACTACCTGACAACATGTGGAACCTCTCCGGAAAAGCCTTCCCACCTCAAGCACCTCCTTTTGATTAATCTTTCACATAGACAATACACGTTATATACACCGACACACCCCCCCGGCCTTTGCCTCCACAGATCCTGTGGTTGGCTAATTAAAGGAGGAGGTGTAACTATCAATCTAATCTGGCTTGTTCTCAAATTTACCATAATTTCCACACTTGAGAGGCTGGTGAAATGAAACAGCACTACTACACTTTCCCATTCATCAGCCGGAAGCAGAACAACTCCGAGAACCGGGCGAAAAATAATTAGGATGCGGGATCAGGTGTTGCGCGCGTGCATCTGTGCCTGTACAGGGGCACGCAGGCACATGAGCATTCACGGGAGGCAGCAGCAGTAGCACGGGGGCAGATGAGCACCACCAGTCATTTGACCTCGACAGGTGAATGCTTGCAGATGTACTCACAGCACACTTATTAGAAGAGGCCCAAATGCCCGAGAAAACTGCCGTCAGATTACGCCGGAAACAACAACGGCTTTTTAAACAACTACAGCCGCCAGAACGGTACCGGCGGCAGCACTGCAGGAGCTGCTCAGGAACCACTGGGGCAACCCCAGCGCACCGGGTGCTCAGCGCGTGGCCCTGACCCCACCGCATGGCATGTCACCCTTGGGCAGGAAGCTTGACATTTTCTGGAAGCACCGGTGTCATTTCACGGGCTTTGCCGTCGCTTTGCGCTTGTGGGGTAACACTATAGATTTTTTCAGAAAGTGTTGGAGCAACTTTGGTACCTTTTCCATTCAGGCACACTGGGAGTGAGGTGTGGGGCTGCTGCCAGGGGCTCTGCTCAGCACAGCATGGCTGGAGCTGGCCCAGGACCTCCTTCGAAAGACAGACTGGTCAGACACACAGCTATCCTGAATCATCAAGGACAATCCTATGTTCAAGTTCCTACATTCCAGTTCAAGTTCAAGTTCCTTCCTTCCAATTGGTGCCCGTTACCTCTTGTCCTGGATCATCAAAGATGATCCAGGACAAGAGGTAACGGGTACAAACTGGAACCTAGGAACTTCTATCAAAGCATGAGGAGGAACTTCTTTACTTTGAGGGTGGCAGAGCGCTGGAACAGGCTGCCCAGGGAGGCGGTAGAGTCTCCCACCCCAGAGACATTCAAAACCCGCCTGGAGGTCATCCTGTGCAACCTGCTGTAGGTGACCCTGCTCTGGCAGAGGGTTGGACTGGATGATCTCCAGAGGTCCTTTCCAACCCTAACCAATCTGTGATTCTGTGATCAGAGCTGTTCTTTGAAATCTGTTCCTAGGAAATCGCTGCGAGAAGGAGGATGCACCTGAGGAGCAGGCCTAAGATGGAGGATTGAACAAACAAGTAGCTCTTACCTGAGGAATCGGCTATCCCATGGAACAACTTCTGAGAAAGATTCTGCAACATTACTAGGGGTCCGCCAAAACATACAATTACTTGCCATGTTCCAGTTAAAGCCTAAACTATCGAGTTGGCATTTCTTTTTAAAAGTGTATAAAGAAGCGGTAATGGGCCAAATCCTCAAGCCACTGTAAATCAACACGATTTGCTTGCCTCCGCTGGAACACCCGCTCTCTATTTCAGTTCAGGAGCTAACACACAGTATCTTAATATGCATTTAGGTTAATATTTGCACTTTGCAGGGCTAGGTAGATTGCACGGCTGGCACATATCAGACTAAATGTCACTTCCGAAAGCTAAGGGACCGAACCGGAAGCTGCCATTCAGAGGGACTACCTGACAACATGTGGAACCTCTCCGGAAAAGCCTTCCCACCTCAAGCAACTCCTTTTGATTCATCTTTCACATAGACAATACACGTTATATACACCGACACACCCCCCCGGCCTTTGCCTCCACAGATCCTGTGGTTGGCTAATTAAAGGAGGAGGTGTAACTATCAATCTAATCTGGCTTGTTCTCAAATTTACCATAATTTCCACACTTGAGAGGCTGGTGAAATGAAACAGCACTACTACACTTTCCCATTCATCAGCCGGAAGCAGAACAACTCCGAGAACCGGGCGAAAAATAATTAGGATGCGGGATCAGGTGTTGCGCGCGTGCATCTGTGCCTGTACAGGGGCACGCAGGCACATGAGCATTCACGGGAGGCAGCAGCAGTAGCACGGGGGGAGATGAGCACCACCAGTCATTTGACCTCGACAGGTGAATGCTTGCAGATGTACTCACAGCACACTTATTAGAAGAGGCCCAAATGCCCGAGAAAACTGCCGTCAGATTACGCCAGAAACAACAACGGCTTTTTAAACAACTACAGCCGCCAGAACGGTACCGGCGGCAGCACTGCAGGAGCTGCTCAGGAACCGCTGGGGCAACCCCAGCGCACCGGGTGCTCAGCGTGTGGCCCTGACCCCACCGCATGGCATGTCACCCTTGGGCAGGAAGCTTGACATTTTCTGGAAGCACCGGTGTCATTTCACGGGCTTTGCCGTCGCTTTGCGTTTGTGGGGTAACACTATAGAGTTTTTCAGAAAGTGTTGGAGCAACTTTGGTACCTTTTCCATTCAGGCACACTGGGAGTGAGCTGTGGGGCTGCTGCCAGGGGCTCTGCTCAGCACAGCATGGCTGGAGCTGGCCCAGGACCTCCTTCGAAAGACAGACTGGTCAGACACACAGCTATCCTGAATCATCAAGGATAATCCTATGTTCAAGTTCCTACCTTCCAGTTCAAGTTCAAGTTCCTACGTTCCAATTGGTGCCCGTTACCTCTTGTCCTGGATCATCAAAGATGATCCAGGACAAGAGGTAACGGGTACAAACTGGAACCTAGGAACTTCTATCAAAGCATGAGGAGGAACTTCTTTACTTTGAGGGTGGCAGAGCCCTGGAACAGGCTGCCCAGGGAGGCGGTAGAGTCTCCCACCCCAGAGACATTCAAAACCCGCCTGGAGGTCATCCTGTGCAACCTGCTGTAGGTGACCCTGCTCTGGCAGAGGGTTGGACTGGATGATCTCCAGAGCTCCTTTCCAACCCTAACCAATCTGTGATTCTGTGATCAGAGCTGTTCTTTGAAATCTGTTCCTAGGAAATCGCTGCGAGAAGGAGGATGCACCTGAGGAGCAGGCCTAAGATGGAGGATTGAACAAACCAGTAGCTCTTACCTGAGGAAACGGCTATCCCATGGAACAACTTCTGAGAAAGATTCTGCAACATTACTAGGGGTCCGCCAAAACATACAATTACTTGCCATGTTCCAGTTAAAGCCTAAACTATCGAGTTGGCATTTCTTTTTAAAAGTGTATAAAGAAGCGGTAATGGGCCAAATCCTCAAGCCACTGTAAATCAACACGATTTGCTTGCCTCCGCTGGAACACCCGCTCTCTATTTCAGTTCAGGAGCTAACACACAGTATCTTAATATGCATTTAGGTTAATATTTGCACTTTGCAGGGCTAGGTAGATTGCACGGCTGGCACATATCAGACTAAATGTCACTTCCGAAAGCTAAGGGACCGAACCGGAAGCTGCCATTCAGAGGGACTACCTGACAACATGTGGAACCTCTCCGGAAAAGCCTTCCCACCTCAAGCAACTCCTTTTGATTAATCTTTCACATGGACAATACACATTATATACACCGACACACCCCCCCGGCCTTTGCCTCCACAGATCCTGTGGTTGGCTAATTAAAGGAGGAGGTGTAACTATCAATCTAATCTGGCTTGTTCTCAAATTTACCATAATTTCCACACTTGAGAGGCTGGTGAAATGAAACAGCACTACTACACTTTCCCATTCATCAGCCGGAAGCAGAACAACTCCGAGAACCGGGCGAAAAATAATTAGGATGCGGGATCAGGTGTTGCGCGCGTGCATCTGTGCCTGTACAGGGGCACGCAGGCACATGAGCATTCACGGGAGGCAGCAGCAGTAGCACGGGGGCAGATGAGCACCACCAGTCATTTGACCTCGACAGGTGAATGCTTGCAGATGTACTCACAGCACACTTATTAGAAGAGGCCCAAATGCCCGAGAAAACTGCCGTCAGATTACGCCGGAAACAACAACGGCTTTTTAAACAACTACAGCCGCCAGAACGGTACCGGCGGCAGCACTGCAGGAGCTGCTCAGGAACCGCTGGGGCAACCCCAGCGCACCGGGTGCTCAGCGTGTGGCCCTGACCCCACCGCATGGCATGTCACCCTTGGGCAGGAAGCTTGACATTTTCTGGAAGCACCGGTGTCATTTCACGGGCTTTGCCGTCGCTTTGCGTTTGTGGGGTAACACTATAGAGTTTTTCAGAAAGTGTTGGAGCAACTTTGGTACCTTTTCCATTCAGGCACACTGGGAGTGAGCTGTGGGGCTGCTGCCAGGGGCTCTGCTCAGCACAGCATGGCTGGAGCTGGCCCAGGACCTCCTTCGAAAGACAGACTGGTCAGACACACAGCTATCCTGAATCATCAAGGACAATCCTATGTTCAAGTTCCTACGTTCCAGTTCAAGTTCAAGTTCCTACGTTCCAATTGGTGCCCGTTACCTCTTGTCCTGGATCATCAAAGATGATCCAGGACAAGAGGTAACGGGTGCTAACTGGAACCTAGGAACTTCTATCAAAGCATGAGGAGGAACTTCTTTACTTTGAGGGTGGCAGAGCGCTGGAACAGGCTGCCCAGGGAGGCGGTAGAGTCTCCCACCCCAGAAACATTCAAAACCCGCCTGGAGGTCATCCTGTGCAACCTGCTGTAGGTGACCCTGCTCTGGCAGGGGGGTTGGGCTGGATGATCTCCAGAGGTCCTTTCCAACCCTAACCAATCTGTGATTCTGTGATCAGAGCTGTTCTTCGAAATCTGTTCCTAGGAAATCGCTGCGAGAAGAAGGACGCACCTGAGGAGCAGGCCTAAGATGGAGGATTGAACAAACAAGTAGCTCTTACCTGAGGAATCGGCTATCCCATGGAACAACTTCTGAGAAAGATTCTGCAACATTACTAGGGGTCCGCCAAAACATACAATTACTTGCCATGTTCCAGTTAAAGCCTAAACTATCGAGTTGGCATTTCTTTTTAAAAGTGTATAAAGAAGCGGTAATGGGCCAAATCCTCAAGCCACTGTAAATCAACACGATTTGCTTGCCTCCGCTGGAACACCCGCTCTCTATTTCAGTTCAGGAGCTAACACACAGTATCTTAATATGCATTTATGTTAATATTTGCACTTTGCAGGGCTAGGTAGATTGCACGGCTGGCACATATCAGACTAAATGTCACTTCCGAAAGCTAAGGGACCGAACCGGAAGCTGCCATTCAGAGGGACTACCTGACAACATGTGGAACCTCTCCGGAAAAGCCTTCCCACCTCAAGCAACTCCTTTTGATTAATCTTTCACATAGACAATACACGTTATATACACCGACACACCCCCCCGGCCTTTGCCTCCACAGATCCTGTGGTTGGCTAATTAAAGGAGGAGGTGTAACTATCAATCTAATCTGGCTTGTTCTCAAATTTACCATAATTTCCACACTTGAGAGGCTGGTGAAATGAAACAGCACTACTACACTTTCCCATTCATCAGCCGGAAGCAGAACAACTCCGAGAACCGGGCGAAAAATAATTAGGATGCGGGATCAGGTGTTGCGCGCGTGCATCTGTGCCTGTACAGGGGCACGCAGGCACATGAGCATTCACGGGAGGCAGCAGCAGTAGCACGGGGGGAGATGAGCACCACCAGTCATTTGACCTCGACAGGTGAATGCTTGCAGATGTACTCACAGCACACTTATTAGAAGAGGCCCAAATGCCCGAGAAAACTGCCGTCAGATTACGTCAGAAACAACAACGGCTTTTTAAACAACTACAGCCGCCAGAACGGTACCGGCGGCAGCACTGCAGGAGCTGCTCAGGAACCGCTGGGGCAACCCCAGCGCACCGGGTGCTCAGCGTGTGGCCCTGACCCCACCGCATGGCATGTCACCCTTGGGCAGGAAGCTTGACATTTTCTGGAAGCACCGGTGTCATTTCACGGGCTTTGCCGTCGCTTTGCGTTTGTGGGGTAACACTATAGAGTTTTTCAGAAAGTGTTGGAGCAACTTTGGTACCTTTTCCATTCAGGCACACTGGGAGTGAGCTGTGGGGCTGCTGCCAGGGGCTCTGCTCAGCACAGCATGGCTGGAGCTGGCCCAGGACCTCCTTCGAAAGACAGACTGGTCAGACACACAGCTATCCTGAATCATCAAGGACAATCCTATGTTCAAGTTCCTACGTTCCAGTTCAAGTTCAAGTTCCTACGTTCCAATTGGTGCCCGTTACCTCTTGTCCTGGATCATCAAAGATGATCCAGGACAAGAGGTAACGGGTGCTAACTGGAACCTAGGAACTTCTATCAAAGCATGAGGAGGAACTTCTTTACTTTGAGGGTGGCAGAGCACTGGAACAGGCTGCCCAGGGAGGCGGTAGAGTCTCCCACCCCAGAAACATTCAAAACCCGCCTGGAGGTCATCCTGTGCAACCTGCTGTAGGTGACCCTGCTCTGGCAGGGGGGTTGGGCTGGATGATCTCCAGAGGTCCTTTCCAACCCTAACCAATCTGTGATTCTGTGATCAGAGCTGTTCTTCGAAATCTGTTCCTAGGAAATCGCTGCGAGAAGAAGGACGCACCTGAGGAGCAGGCCTAAGATGGAGGATTGAACAAACAAGTAGCTCTTACCTGAGGAATCGGCTATCCCATGGAACAACTTCTGAGAAAGATTCTGCAACATTACTAGGGGTCCGCCAAAACATACAATTACTTGCCATGTTCCAGTTAAAGCCTAAACTATCGAGTTGGCATTTCTTTTTAAAAGTGTATAAAGAAGCGGTAATGGGCCAAATCCTCAAGCCACTGTAAATCAACACGATTTGCTTGCCTCCGCTGGAACACCCGCTCTCTATTTCAGTTCAGGAGCTAACACACAGTATCTTAATATGCATTTAGGTTAATATTTGCACTTTGCAGGGCTAGGTAGATTGCACGGCTGGCACATATCAGACTAAATGTCACTTCCGAAAGCTAAGGGACCGAACCGGAAGCTGCCATTCAGAGGGACTACCTGACAACATGTGGAACCTCTCCGGAAAAGCCTTCCCACCTCAAGCAACTCCTTTTGATTAATCTTTCACATAGACAATACACGTTATATACACCGACACACCCCCCCGGCCTTTGCCTCCACAGATCCTGTGGTTGGCTAATTAAAGGAGGAGGTGTAACTATCAATCTAATCTGGCTTGTTCTCAAATTTACCATAATTTCCACACTTGAGAGGCTGGTGAAATGAAACAGCACTACTACACTTTCCCATTCATCAGCCGGAAGCAGAACAACTCCGAGAACCGGGCGAAAAATAATTAGGATGCGGGATCAGGTGTTGCGCGCGTGCATCTGTGCCTGTACAGGGGCACGCAGGCACATGAGCATTCACGGGAGGCAGCAGCAGTAGCACGGGGGGAGATGAGCACCACCAGTCATTTGACCTCGACAGGTGAATGCTTGCAGATGTACTCACAGCACACTTATTAGAAGAGGCCCAAATGCCCGAGAAAACTGCCGTCAGATTACGCCGGAAACAACAACGGCTTTTTAAACAACTACAGCCGCCAGAACGGTACCGGCGGCAGCACTGCAGGAGCTGCTCAGGAACCGCTGGGGCAACCCCAGCGCACCAGGTGCTCAGCGCGTGGCCCTGACCCCACCGCATGGCATGTCACCCTTGGGCAGGAAGCTTGACATTTTCTGGAAGCACCGGTGTCATTTCACGGGCTTTGCCGTCGCTTTGCGTTTGTGGGGTAACACTATAGAGTTTTTCAGAAAGTGTTGGAGCAACTTTGGTACCTTTTCCATTCAGGCACACTGGGAGTGAGCTGTGGGGCTGCTGCCAGGGGCTCTGCTCAGCACAGCATGGCTGGAGCTGGCCCAGGACCTCCTTCGAAAGACAGACTGGTCAGACACACAGCTATCCTGAATCATCAAGGACAATCCTATGTTCAAGTTCCTACGTTCCAGTTCAAGTTCAAGTTCCTTCCTTCCAATTGGTGCCCGTTACCTCTTGTCCTGGATCATCAAAGATGATCCAGGACAAGAGGTAACGGGTGCTAACTGGAACCTAGGAACTTCTATCAAAGCATGAGGAGGAACTTCTTTACTTTGAGGGTGGCAGAGCCCTGGAACAGGCTGCCCAGGGAGGCGGTAGAGTCTCCCACCCCAGAGACATTCAAAACCCGCCTGGAGGTCATCCTGTGCAACCTGCTGTACGTGACCCTGCTCTGGCAGGGGGGTTGGACTGGATGATCTCCAGAGCTCCTTTCCAACTCTAACCAATCTGTGATTCTGTGATCAGAGCTGTTCTTCGAAATCTGTTCCTAGGAAATCGCTGCGAGAAGGAGGATGCACCTGAGGAGCAGGCCTAAGATGGAGGATTGAACAAACAAGTAGCTCTTACCTGAGGAATCGGCTATCCCATGGAACAACTTCTGAGAAAGATTCTGCAACATTACTAGGGGTCCGCCAAAACATACAATTACTTGCCATGTTCCAGTTAAAGCCTAAACTATCGAGTTGGCATTTCTTTTTAAAAGTGTATAAAGAAGCGGTAATGGGCCAAATCCTCAAGCCACTGTAAATCAACACGATTTGCTTGCCTCCGCTGGAACACCCGCTCTCTATTTCAGTTCAGGAGCTAACACACACTATCTTAATATGCATTTAGGTTAATATTTGCACTTTGCAGGGCTAGGTAGATTGCACGGCTGGCACATATCAGACTAAATGTCACTTCCGAAAGCTAAGGGACCGAACCGGAAGCTGCCATTCAGAGGGACTACCTGACAACATGTGGAACCTCTCCAGAAAAGCCTTCCCACCTCAAGCAACTCCTTTTGATTAATCTTTCACATAGACAATACACGTTATATACACCGACACACCCCCCCGGCCTTTGCCTCCACAGATCCTGTGGTTGGCTAATTAAAGGAGGAGGTGTAACTATCAATCTAATCTGGCTTGTTCTCAAATTTACCATAATTTCCACACTTGAGAGGCTGGTGAAATGAAACAGCACTACTACACTTTCCCATTCATCAGCCGGAAGCAGAACAACTCCGAGAACCGGGCGAAAAATAATTAGGATGCGGGATCAGGTGTTGCGCGCGTGTATCTGTGCCTGTACAGGGGCACGCAGGCACATGAGCATTCACGGGAGGCAGCAGCAGTAGCACGGGGGGAGATGAGCACCACCAGTCATTTGACCTCGACAGGTGAATGCTTGCAGATGTACTCACAGCACACTTATTAGAAGAGGCCCAAATGCCCGAGAAAACTGCCGTCAGATTACGCCGGAAACAACAACGGCTTTTTAAACAACTACAGCCGCCAGAACGGTACCGGCGGCAGCACTGCAGGAGCTGCTCAGGAACCGCTGGGGCAACCCCAGCGCACCGGGTGCTCAGCGTGTGGCCCTGACCCCACCGCATGGCATGTCACCCTTGGGCAGGAAGCTTGACATTTTCTGGAAGCACCGGTGTCATTTCACGGGCTTTGCCGTCGCTTTGCGTTTGTGGGGTAACACTATAGAGTTTTTCAGAAAGTGTTGGAGCAACTTTGGTACCTTTTCCATTCAGGCACACTGGGAGTGAGCTGTGGGGCTGCTGCCAGGGGCTCTGCTCAGCACAGCATGGCTGGAGCTGGCCCAGGACCTCCTTCGAAAGACAGACTGGTCAGACACACAGCTATCCTGAATCATCAAGGACAATCCTATGTTCAAGTTCCTACATTCCAGTTCAAGTTCAAGTTCCTTCCTTCCAATTGGTGCCCGTTACCTCTTGTCCTGGATCATCAAAGATGATCCAGGACAAGAGGTAACGGGTACAAACTGGAACCTAGGAACTTCTATCAAAGCATGAGGAGGAACTTCTTTACTTTGAGGGTGGCAGAGCGCTGGAACAGGCTGCCCATGGAGGCGGTAGAGTCTCCCACCCCAGAGACATTCAAAACCCGCCTGGAGGTCATCCTGTGCAACCTGCTGTAGGTGACCCTGCTCTGGCAGAGGGTTGGACTGGATGATCTCCAGAGGTCCTTTCCAACCCTAACCAATCTGTGATTCTGTGATCAGAGCTGTTCTTTGAAATCTGTTCCTAGGAAATCGCTGCGAGAAGGAGGATGCACCTGAGGAGCAGGCCTAAGATGGAGGATTGAACAAACAAGTAGCTCTTACCTGAGGAATCGGCTATCCCATGGAACAACTTCTGAGAAAGATTCTGCAACATTACTAGGGGTCCGCCAAAACATACAATTACTTGCCATGTTCCAGTTAAAGCCTAAACTATCGAGTTGGCATTTCTTTTTAAAAGTGTATAAAGAAGCGGTAATGGGCCAAATCCTCAAGCCACTGTAAATCAACACGATTTGCTTGCCTCCGCTGGAACACCCGCTCTCTATTTCAGTTCAGGAGCTAACACACAGTATCTTAATATGCATTTAGGTTAATATTTGCACTTTGCAGGGCTAGGTAGATTGCACGGCTGGCACATATCAGACTAAATGTCACTTCCGAAAGCTAAGGGACCGAACCGGAAGCTGCCATTCAGAGGGACTACCTGACAACATGTGGAACCTCTCCGGAAAAGCCTTCCCACCTCAAGCAACTCCTTTTGATTAATCTTTCACATAGACAATACACGTTATATACACCGACACACCCCCCCGGCCTTTGCCTCCACAGATCCTGTGGTTGGCTAATTAAAGGAGGAGGTGTAACAATCTAATCTGGCTTGTTCTCAAATTTACCATAATTTCCACACTTGAGAGGCTGGTGAAATGAAACAGCACTACTACACTTTCCCATTCATCAGCCGGAAGCAGAACAACTCCGAGAACCGGGCGAAAAATAATTAGGATGCGGGATCAGGTGTTGCGCGCGTGCATCTGTGCCTGTACAGGGGCACGCAGGCACATGAGCATTCACGGGAGGCAGCAGCAGTAGCACGGGGGGAGATGAGCACCACCAGTCATTTGACCTCGACAGGTGAATGCTTGCAGATGTACTCACAGCACACTTATTAGAAGAGGCCCAAATGCCCGAGAAAACTGCCGTCAGATTACGCCGGAAACAACAACGGCTTTTTAAACAACTACAGCCGCCAGAACGGTACCGGCGGCAGCACTGCAGGAGCTGCTGAGGAACCGCTGGGGCAACCCCAGCGCACCGGGTGCTCAGCGCGTGGCCCTGACCCCACCGCATGGCATGTCACCCTTGGGCAGGAAGCTTGACATTTTCTGGAAGCACCGGTGTCATTTCACGGGCTTTGCCGTCGCTTTGCGCTTGTGGGGTAACACTATAGAGTTTTTCAGAAAGTGTTGGAGCAACTTTGGTACCTTTTCCATTCAGGCACACTGGGAGTGAGCTGTGGGGCTGCTGCCAGGGGCTCTGCTCAGCACAGCATGGCTGGAGCTGGCCCAGGACCTCCTTCGAAAGACAGACTGGTCAGACACACAGCTATCCTGAATCATCAAGGATAATCCTATGTTCAAGTTCCTACGTTCCAGTTCAAGTTCAAGTTCCTACGTTCCAATTGGTGCCCGTTACCTCTTGTCCTGGATCATCAAAGATGATCCAGGACAAGAGGTAACGGGTACAAACTGGAACCTAGGAACTTCTATCAAAGCATGAGGAGGAACTTCTTTACTTTGAGGGTGGCAGAGCACTGGAACAGGCTGCCCAGGGAGGCGGTAGAGTCTCCCACCCCAGAGACATTCAAAACCCGCCTGGAGGTCATCCTGTGCAACCTGCTGTAGGTGACCCTGCTCTGGCAGGGGGGTTGGACTGGATGATCTCCAGAGCTCCTTTCCAACCCTAACCAATCTGTGATTCTGTGATCAGAGCTGTTCTTCGAAATCTGTTCCTAGGAAATCGCTGCGAGAAGGAGGATGCACCTGAGGAGCAGGCCTAAGATGGAGGATTGAACAAACAAGTAGCTCTTACCTGAGGAATCGGCTATCCCATGGAACAACTTCTGAGAAAGATTCTGCAACATTACTAGGGGTCCGCCAAAACATACAATTACTTGCCATGTTCCAGTTAAAGCCTAAACTATCGAGTTGGCATTTCTTTTTAGAAGTGTATAAAGAAGCGGTAATGGGCCAAATCCTCAAGCCACTGTAAATCAACACGATTTGCTTGCCTCCGCTGGAACACCCGCTCTCTATTTCAGTTCAGGAGCTAACACACAGTATCTTAATATGCATTTATGTTAATATTTGCACTTTGCAGGGCTAGGTAGATTGCACGGCTGGCACATATCAGACTAAATGTCACTTCCGAAAGCTAAGGGACCGAACCGGAAGCTGCCATTCAGAGGGACTACCTGACAACATGTGGAACCTCTCCGGAAAAGCCTTCCCACCTCAAGCAACTCCTTTTGATTAATCTTTCACATAGACAATACACGTTATATACACCGACACACCCCCCCGGCCTTTGCCTCCACAGATCCTGTGGTTGGCTAATTAAAGGAGGAGGTGTAACTATCAATCTAATCTGGCTTGTTCTCAAATTTACCATAATTTCCACACTTGAGAGGCTGGTGAAATGAAACAGCACTACTACACTTTCCCATTCATCAGCCGGAAGCAGAACAACTCAGAGAACCGGGCGAAAAATAATTAGGATGCGGGATCAGGTGTTGCGCGCGTGCATCTGTGCCTGTACAGGGGCACGCAGGCACATGAGCATTCACGGGAGGCAGCAGCAGTAGCACGGGGGCAGATGAGCACCACCAGTCATTTGACCTCGACAGGTGAATGCTTGCAGATGTACTCACAGCACACTTATTAGAAGAGGCCCAAATGCCCGAGAAAACTGCCGTCAGATTACGTCGGAAACAACAACGGCTTTTTAAACAACTACAGCCGCCAGAACGGTACCGGCGGCAGCACTGCAGGAGCTGCTCAGGAACCGCTGGGGCAACCCCAGCGCACCGGGTGCTCAGCGCGTGGCCCTGACCCCACCGCATGGCATGTCACCCTTGGGCAGGAAGCTTGACATTTTCTGGAAGCACCGGTGTCATTTCACGGGCTTTGCCGTCGCTTTGCGCTTGTGGGGTAACACTATAGAGTTTTTCAGAAAGTGTTGGAGCAACTTTGGTACCTTTTCCATTCAGGCACACTGGGAGTGAGCTGTGGGGCTGCTGCCAGGGGCTCTGCTCAGCACAGCATGGCTGGAGCTGGCCCAGGACCTCCTTCGAAAGACAGACTGGTCAGACACACAGCTATCCTGAATCATCAAGGATAATCCTATGTTCAAGTTCAAGTTCCTACGTTCCAGTTCAAGTTCAAGTTCCTACGTTCCAATTGGTGCCCGTTACCTCTTGTCCTGGATCATCAAAGATGATCCAGGACAAGAGGTAACGGGTACAAACTGGAACCTAGGAACTTCTATCAAAGCATGAGGAGGAACTTCTTTACTTTGAGGGTGGCAGAGCACTGGAACAGGCTGCCCAGGGAGGCGGTAGAGTCTCCCACCCCAGAGACATTCAAAACCCGCCTGGAGGTCATCCTGTGCAACCTGCTGTACGTGACCCTGCTCTGGGAGGGGGGTTGGACTGGATGATCTCCAGAGCTCCTTTCCAACCCTAACCAATCTGTGATTCTGTGATCAGAGCTGTTCTTCGAAATCTGTTCCTAGGAAATCGCTGCGAGAAGGAGGATGCACCTGAGGAGCAGGCCTAAGATGGAAGATTGAACAAACAAGTAGCTCTTACCTGAGGAATCGGCTATCCCATGGAACAACTTCTGAGAAAGATTCTGCAACATTACTAGGGGTCCGCCAAAACATACAATTACTTGCCATGTTCCAGTTAAAGCCTAAACTATCGAGTTGGCATTTCGTTTTAAAAGTGTATAAAGAAGCGGTAATGGGCCAAATCCTCAAGCCACTGTAAATCAACACGATTTGCTTGCCTCCGCTGGAACACCCGCTCTCTATTTCAGTTCAGGAGCTAACACACAGTATCTTAATATGCATTTATGTTAATATTTGCACTTTGCAGGGCTAGGTAGATTGCACGGCTGGCACATATCAGACTAAATGTCACTTCCGAAAGCTAAGGGACCGAACCGGAAGCTGCCATTCAGAGGGACTACCTGACAACATGTGGAACCTCTCCGGAAAAGCCTTCCCACCTCAAGCAACTCCTTTTGATTAATCTTTCACATAGACAATACACGTTATATACACCGACACACCCCCCCGGCCTTTGCCTCCACAGATCCTGTGGTTGGCTAATTAAAGGAGGAGGTGTAACTATCAATCTAATCTGGCTTGTTCTCAAATTTACCATAATTTCCACACTTGAGAGGCTGGTGAAATGAAACAGCACTACTACACTTTCCCATTCATCAGCCGGAAGCAGAACAACTCAGAGAACCGGGCGAAAAATAATTAGGATGCGGGATCAGGTGTTGCGCGCGTGCATCTGTGCCTGTACAGGGGCACGCAGGCACATGAGCATTCACGGGAGGCAGCAGCAGTAGCACGGGGGCAGATGAGCACCACCAGTCATTTGACCTCGACAGGTGAATGCTTGCAGATGTACTCACAGCACACTTATTAGAAGAGGCCCAAATGCCCGAGAAAACTGCCGTCAGATTACGTCGGAAACAACAACGGCTTTTTAAACAACTACAGCCGCCAGAACGGTACCGGCGGCAGCACTGCAGGAGCTGCTCAGGAACCGCTGGGGCAACCCCAGCGCACCGGGTGCTCAGCGCGTGGCCCTGACCCCACCGCATGGCATGTCACCCTTGGGCAGGAAGCTTGACATTTTCTGGAAGCACCGGTGTCATTTCACGGGCTTTGCCGTCGCTTTGCGCTTGTGGGGTAACACTATAGAGTTTTTCAGAAAGTGTTGGAGCAACTTTGGTACCTTTTCCATTCAGGCACACTGGGAGTGAGCTGTGGGGCTGCTGCCAGGGGCTCTGCTCAGCACAGCATGGCTGGAGCTGGCCCAGGACCTCCTTCGAAAGACAGACTGGTCAGACACACAGCTATCCTGAATCATCAAGGATAATCCTATGTTCAAGTTCAAGTTCCTACGTTCCAGTTCAAGTTCAAGTTCCTACGTTCCAATTGGTGCCCGTTACCTCTTGTCCTGGATCATCAAAGATGATCCAGGACAAGAGGTAACGGGTACAAACTGGAACCTAGGAACTTCTATCAAAGCATGAGGAGGAACTTCTTTACTTTGAGGGTGGCAGAGCACTGGAACAGGCTGCCCAGGGAGGCGGTAGAGTCTCCCACCCCAGAGACATTCAAAACCCG
Source organism: Vanellus vanellus (assembly GCF_965231255.1). NCBI lineage: Eukaryota > Metazoa > Chordata > Aves > Charadriiformes > Charadriidae > Vanellus > Vanellus vanellus. Next base: position 315,861 of record NW_028127451.1, read on the forward strand.
CCTGGAGGTCATCCTGTGCAACCTGCTGTAGGTGACCCTGCTCTGGCAGGGGGGTTGGACTGGATGATCTCCAGAGCTCCTTTCCAACCCTAACCAATCTGTGATTCTGTGATCAGAGCTGTTCTTCGAAATCTGTTCCTAGGAAATCGCTGCGAGAAGGAGGATGCACCTGAGGAGCAGGCCTAAGATGGAGGATTGAACAAACAAGTAGCTCTTACCTGAGGAATCGGCTATCCCATGGAACAACTTCTGAGAAAGATTCTGCAACATTACTAGGGGTCCGCCAAAACATACAATTACTTGCCATGTTCCAGTTAAAGCCTAAACTATCGAGTTGGCATTTCTTTTTAGAAGTGTATAAAGAAGCGGTAATGGGCCAAATCCTCAAGCCACTCTAAATCAACACGATTTGCTTGCCTCCGCTGGAACACCCGCTCTCTATTTCAGTTCAGGAGCTAACACACAGTATCTTAATATGCATTTAGGTTAATATTTGCACTTTGCAGGGCTAGGTAGATTGCACGGCTGGCACATATCAGACTAAATGTCACTTCCAAAAGCTAAGGGACCGAACCGGAAGCTGCCATTCAGAGGGACTACCTGACAACATGTGGAACCTCTCCGGAAAAGCCTTCCCACCTCAAGCAACTCCTTTTGATTAATCTTTCACATAGACAATACACGTTATATACACCGACACACCCCCCCGGCCTTTGCCTCCACAGATCCTGTGGTTGGCTAATTAAAGGAGGAGGTGTAACTATCAATCTAATCTGGCTTGTTCTCAAATTTACCATAATTTCCACACTTGAGAGGCTGGTGAAATGAAACAGCACTACTACACTTTCCCATTCATCAGCCGGAAGCAGAACAACTCCGAGAACCGGGCGAAAAATAATTAGGATGCGGGATCAGGTGTTGCGCGCATGCATCTGTGCCTGTACAGGGGCACGCAGGCACATGAGCATTCACGGGAGGCAGCAGCAGTAGCACGGGGGCAGATGAGCACCACCAGTCATTTGACCTCGACAGGTGAATGCTTGCAGATGTACTCACAGCACACTTATTAGAAGAGGCCCAAATGCCCGAGAAAACTGCCGTCAGATTACGCCGGAAACAACAACGGCTTTTTAAACAACTACAGCCGCCAGAACGGTACCGGCGGCAGCACTGCAGGAGCTGCTCAGGAACCGCTGGGGCAACCCCAGCGCACCGGGTGCTCAGCGCGTGGCCCTGACCCCACCGCATGGCATGTCACCCTTGGGCAGGAAGCTTGACATTTTCTGGAAGCACCGGTGTCATTTCACGGGCTTTGCCGTCGCTTTGCGCTTGTGGGGTAACACTATAGAGTTTTTCAGAAAGTGTTGGAGCAACTTTGGTACCTTTTCCATTCAGGCACACTGGGAGTGAGCTGTGGGGCTGCTGCCAGGGGCTCTGCTCAGCACAGCATGGCTGGAGCTGGCCCAGGACCTCCTTCGAAAGACAGACTGGTCAGACACACAGCTATCCTGAATCATCAAGGATAATCCTATGTTCAAGTTCAAGTTCCTACGTTCCAGTTCAAGTTCAAGTTCCTACGTTCCAATTGGTGCCCGTTACCTCTTGTCCTGGATCATCAAAGATGATCCAGGACAAGAGGTAACGGGTACAAACTGGAACCTAGGAACTTCTATCAAAGCATGAGGAGGAACTTTTTTACTTTGAGGGTGGCAGAGCACTGAAACAGGCTGCCCAGGGAGGCGGTAGAGTCTCCCACCCCAGAGACATTCAAAACCCGCCTGGAGGTCATCCTGTGCAACCTGCTGTACGTGACCCTGCTCTGGGAGGGGGGTTGGACTGGATGATCTCCAGAGCTCCTTTCTAACCCTAACCAATCTGTGATTCTGTGATCAGAGCTGTTCTTCGAAATCTGTTCCTAGGAAATCGCTGCGAGAAGGAGGATGCACCTGAGGAGCAGGCCTAAGATGGAAGATTGAACAAACAAGTAGCTCTTACCTGAGGAATCGGCTATCCCATGGAACAACTTCTGAGAAAGATTCTGCAACATTACTAGGGGTCCGCCAAAACATACAATTACTTGCCATGTTCCAGTTAAAGCCTAAACTATCGAGTTGGCATTTCGTTTTAAAAGTGTATAAAGAAGCGGTAATGGGCCAAATCCTCAAGCCACTGTAAATCAACACGATTTGCTTGCCTCCGCTGGAACACCCGCTCTCTATTTCAGTTCAGGAGCTAACACACAGTATCTTAATATGCATTTATGTTAATATTTGCACTTTGCAGGGCTAGGTAGATTGCACGGCTGGCACATATCAGACTAAATGTCACTTCCGAAAGCTAAGGGACCGAACCGGAAGCTGCCATTCAGAGGGACTACCTGACAACATGTGGAACCTCTCCGGAAAAGCCTTCCCACCTCAAGCAACTCCTTTTGATTAATCTTTCACATAGACAATACACGTTATATACACCGACACACCCCCCCGGCCTTTGCCTCCACAGATCCTGTGGTTGGCTAATTAAAGGAGGAGGTGTAACTATCAATCTAATCTGGCTTGTTCTCAAATTTACCATAATTTCCACACTTGAGAGGCTGGTGAAATGAAACAGCACTACTACACTTTCCCATTCATCAGCCGGAAGCAGAACAACTCCGAGAACCGGGCGAAAAATAATTAGGATGCGGGATCAGGTGTTGCGCGCGTGCTTTTTTGCCTGTACAGGGGCACGCAGGCACATGAGCATTCACGGGAGGCAGCAGCAGTAGCACGGGGGGAGATGAGCACCACCAGTCATTTGACCTCGACAGGTGAATGCTTGCAGATGTACTCACAGCACACTTATTAGAAGAGGCCCAAATGCCCGAGAAAACTGCCGTCAGATTACGCCGGAAACAACAACGGCTTTTTAAACAACTACAGCCGCCAGAACAGTACCGGCGGCAGCACTGCAGGAGCTGCTCAGGAACCGCTGGGGCAACCCCAGCGCACCGGGTGCTCAGCGCGTGGCCCTGACCCCACCGCATGGCATGTCACCCTTGGGCAGGAAGCTTGACATTTTCTGGAAGCACCGGTGTCATTTCACGGGCTTTGCCGTCGCTTTGCGCTTGTGGGGTAACACTATAGAGTTTTTCAGAAAGTGTTGGAGCAACTTTGGTACCTTTTCCATTCAGGCACACTGGGAGTGAGCTGTGGGGCTGCTGCCAGGGGCTCTGCTCAGCACAGCATGGCTGGAGCTGGCCCAGGACCTCCTTCGAAAGACAGACTGGTCAGACACACAGCTATCCTGAATCATCAAGGATAATCCTATGTTCAAGTTCAAGTTCCTACCTTTCAGTTCAAGTTCAAGTTCCTACGTTCGAATTGGTGCCCGTTACCTCTTGTCCTGGATCATCAAAAATGATCCAGGACAAGAGGTAACGGGTACAAACTGGAACCTAGGAACTTCTATCAAAGCATGAGGAGGAACTTCTTTACTTTGAGGGTGGCAGAGCCCTGGAACAGGCTGCCCAGGGAGGCGGTAGAGTCTCCGACCCCAGAAACATCATCAAAGATGATCCAGGACAAGAGGTAACGGGTACAAACTGGAACCTAGGAACTTCTATCAAAGCATGAGGAGGAACTTCTTTACTTTGAGGGTGGCAGAGCACTGGAACAGGCTGCCCAGGGAGGCGGTAGAGTCTCCGACCCCAGAAACATTCAAAACCCGCCTGGAGGTCATCCTGTGCAACCTGCTGTAGGTGACCCTGCTCTGTCAGGGGGGTTGGGCTGGATGATCTCCAGAGGTCCTTTCCAACCCTAACCAATCTGTGATTCTGTGATCAGAGCTGTTCTTCGAAATCTGTTCCTAGGAAATCGCTGCGAGAAGGAGGATGCACCTGAGGAGCAGGCCTAAGATGGAGGATTGAACAAACAAGTAGCTCTTACCTGAGGAATCGGCTATCCCATGGAACAACTTCTGAGAAAGATTCTGCAACATTACTAGGGGTCCGCCAAAGCATACAATTACTTGCCATGTTCCAGTTAAAGCCTAAACTATCGAGTTGGCATTTCTTTTTAAAAGTGTATAAAGAAGCGGTAATGGGCCAAATCCGCAAGCCACTGTAAATCAACACGATTTGCTTGCCTCCGCTGGAACACCCGCTCTCTTTTTCAGTTCAGGAGCTAACACACAGTATCTTAATATGCATTTATGTTAATATTTGCACTTTGCGGGGCTAGGTAGATTGCACGGCTGGCACATATCAGACTAAATGTCACTTCCGAAAGCTAAGGGACCGAACCGGAAGCTGCCATTCAGAGGGACTACCTGACAACATGTGGAACCTCTCCGGAAAAGCCTTCCCACCTCAAGCAACTCCTTTTGATTAATCTTTCACATAGACAATACACGTTATATACACCGACACACCCCCCCGGCCTTTGCCTCCACAGATCCTGTGGTTGGCTAATTAAAGGAGGAGGTGTAACTATCAATCTAATCTGGCTTGTTCTCAAATTTACCATAATTTCCACACTTGAGAGGCTGGTGAAATGAAACAGCACTACTACACTTTCCCATTCATCAGCCGGAAGCAGAACAACTCCGAGAACCGGGCGAAAAATAATTAGGATGCGGGATCAGGTGTTGCGCGCGTGCTTTTTTGCCTGTACAGGGGCACGCAGGCACATGAGCATTCACGGGAGGCAGCAGCAGTAGCACGGGGGCAGATGAGCACCACCAGTCATTTGACCTCGACAGGTGAATGCTTGCAGATGTACTCACAGCACACTTATTAGAAGAGGCCCAAATGCCCGAGAAAACTGCCGTCAGATTACGCCGGAAACAACAACGGCTTTTTAAACAACTACAGCCGCCAGAACGGTACCGGCGGCAGCACTGCAGGAGCTGCTCAGGAACCGCTGGGGCAACCCCAGCGCACCGGGTGCTCAGCGCGTGGCCCTGACCCCACCGCATGGCATGTCACCCTTGGGCAGGAAGCTTGACATTTTCTGGAAGCACCGGTGTCATTTCACGGGCTTTGCCGTCGCTTTGCGCTTGTGGGGTAACACTATAGAGTTTTTCAGAAAGTGTTGGAGCAACTTTGGTACCTTTTCCATTCAGGCACACTGGGAGTGAGCTGTGGGGCTGCTGCCAGGGGCTCTGCTCAGCACAGCATGGCTGGAGCTGGTCAAGGACCTCCTTCGAAAGACAGACTGGTCAGACACACAGCTATCCTGAATCATCAAGGATAATCCTATGTTCAAGTTCAAGTTCCTACCTTCCAGTTCAAGTTCAAGTTCCTACGTTCCAATTGGTGCCCGTTACCTCTTGTCCTGGATCATCAAAGATGATCCAGGACAAGAGGTAACGGGTACAAACTGGAACGTAGGAACTTCTATCAAAGCATGAGGAGGAACTTCTTTACTTTGAGGGTGGCAGAGCGCTGGAACAGGCTTCCCAGGGAGGCGGTAGTGTCTCCGACCCCAGAGACATTCAAATCCCGCCTGGAGGTCATCCTGTGCAACCTGCTGTAGGTGACCCTGCTCTGGCAGGGGGGTTGGGCTGGATGATCTCCAGAGCTCCTTTCCAACCCTAACCAATCTGTGATTCTGTGATCAGAGCTGTTCTTCGAAATCTGTTCCTAGGAAATCGCTGCGAGAAGGAGGATGCACCTGAGGAGCAGGCCTAAGATGGAGGATTGAACAAACAAGTAGCTCTTACCTGAGGAATCGGCTATCCCATGGAACAACTTCTGAGAAAGATTCTGCAACATTACTAGGGGTCCGCCAAAACATACAATTACTTGCCATGTTCCAGTTAAAGCCTAAACTATCGAGTTGGCATTTCTTTTTAAAAGTGTATAAAGAAGCGGTAATGGGCCAAATCCGCAAGCCACTGTAAATCAACACGATTTGCTTGCCTCCGCTGGAACACCCGCTCTCTATTTCAGTTCAGGAGCTAACACACAGTATCTTAATATGCATTTAGGTTAATATTTGCACTTTGCGGGGCTAGGTAGATTGCACGGCTGGCACATATCAGACTAAATGTCACTTCCGAAAGCTAAGGGACCGAACCGGAAGCTGCCATTCAGAGGGACTACCTGACAACATGTGGAACCTCTCCGGAAAAGCCTTCCCACCTCAAGCAACTCCTTTTGATTAATCTTTCACATAGACAATACACGTTACTATTTTAAAAAGCTGAATTTTTAAGGACAGAATACCTTAACGAACAGAGGAAAATGTGAACCAATTAGCATCTTCAAGCACTCTGAGACGCAGGGAGAGAAGGCCTACATAGAGTAGCCAGGTCCCTTCAGAGACCACAGCTGTAGCCCCTCTCTGCAATGTTGCCTCCTGGCAGCTAGACCGGGTCCAACCCCAGGACCCAGACACACTGCCAGTCACTCCAGAGTGTCATTAAGATGCACGGCACCACGGCGCAATTCAAATCAATGTTTCTTTCCTGCACGTTGCAGCAGGCGAGGTAGCAAAGGTTGACGTGAAAAGTGGGAGAGCTGCCCAGTAACCATGAGGTTTTGTATCATGCGAACTTACAAAATGGTCTGGAATAAAGAATCTGTGCAGTATTGCCTTTCACACGGTGTCTAATCTCGCACCGCTAGACAACTTCAACTACGAGTATCTGGGAGAACTCGAGATGGTTTCAAAAAGACTTGTCATCCTCCTTCACCAGATCACTCTCTGGAAGGCGTGAGGGAGGGGGAGTTGAAATACATCATATTAGAATGAATAGAAATGGTAATGATCGGGCTCTTCCACAACACTTCCGCTCTAAGTAATCAGTTAATTAACCCTGAATCGAGCGGGCTTGCTGGTCAGGAATACAGCAGTTGGATTGACAACAGCTTCCAGACTCCTGCTTCTCAAGGACAAGATTCGGTAACCCTTATTGATGTTAAACATTAGCTTACCCTGTGAGCAACCTCCAGAAATCAAGAGCGATTGTGCTACGTGAGGAAGACTGGCAGAATCTCATACCAATTTACAAGACAAGAAAGAACAGACAAGAAAGAACCTCCAGCAATCTCGCCATGGTAAAATCGTATGCCCCCCCACCGACACCACCCCCGGCCTTTGCCTCCACAGATCCTGTGGTTGGCTAATTAAAGGAGGAGGTGTAACTATCAATCTAATCTGGCTTGTTCTCAAATTTACCATAATTTCCACACTTGAGAGGCTGGTGAAATGAAACAGCACTACTACACTTTCCCATTCATCAGCCAGAAGCAGAACAACTCAGAGAACCGGGCGAAAAATAATTAGGATGCGGGATCAGGTGTTGCGCGTGCATCTGTGCCTGTACAGGGGCACGCAGGCACATGAGCATTCATGGGAGGCAGCAGCAGTAGCACGGGGGCAGATGAGCACCACCAGTCATTTGACCTCGACAGGTGAATGCTTGCAGATGTACTCACAGCACACTTATTAGAAGAGGCCCAAATGCCCGAGAAAACTGCCGTCAGATTACGCCGGAAACAACAACGGCTTTTTAAACAACTACAGCCGCCAGAACGGTACCGGCGGCAGCACTGCAAGAGCTGCTCAGGAACCGCTGGGGCAACCCCAGCGCACCGGGTGCTCAGCGCGTGGCCCTGACCCCACCGCATGGCATGTCACCCTTGGGCAGGAAGCTTGACATTTTCTGGAAGCACCGGTGTCATTTCACGGGCTTTGCCGTCGCTTTGCGCTTGTGGGGTAACACTATAGAGTTTTTCGGAAAGTGTTGGAGCAACTTTGGTACCTTTTCCATTCAGGCACACTGGGAGTGAGCTGTGGGGCTGCTGCCAGGGGCTCTGCTCAGCACAGCATGGCTGGAGCTGGCCCAGGACCTCCTTCGAAAGACAGACTGGTCAGACACACAGCTATCCTGAATCATCAAGGATAATCCTATGTTCAAGTTCCTACGTTCCAGTTCAAGTTCAAGTTCCTACGTTCCAATTGGTGCCCGTTACCTCTTGTCCTGGATCATCAAAGATGATCCAGGACAAGAGGTAACGGGTACAAACTGGAACGTAGGAACTTCTATCAAAGCATGAGGAGGGACTTCTTTACTTTGAGGGTGGCAGAGCGCTGGAACAGGCTGCCCAGGGAGGCGGTAGAGTCTCCCACCCCAGAGACATTCAAAACCCGCCTGGAGGTCATCCTGTGCAACCTGCTGTAGGTGACCCTGCTCTGGCAGGGGGTTGGACTGGATGATCTCCAGAGCTCCTTTCCAACCCTAACCAATCTGTGATTCTGTGATCAGAGCTGTTCTTCGAAATCTGTTCCTAGGAAATCGCTGCGAGAAGGAGGATGCACCTGAGGAGCAGGCCTAAGATGGAGGATTGAACAAACAAGTAGCTCTTACCTGAGGAATCGGCTATCCCATGGAACAACTTCTGAGAAAGATTCTGCAACATTACTAGGGGTCCGCCAAAACATACAATTACTTGCCATGTTCCAGTTAAAGCCTAAACTATCGAGTTGGCATTTCTGTTTAAAAGTGTATAAAGAAGCGGTAATGGGCCAAATCCTCAAGCCACTGTAAATCAACACGATTTGCTTGCCTCCGCTGGAACACCCGCTCTCTATTTCAGTTCAGGAGCTAACACACAGTATCTTAATATGCATTTAGGTTAATATTTGCACTTTGCAGGGCTAGGTAGATTGCACGGCTGGCACATATCAGACTAAATGTCACGTCCGAAAGCTAAGGGACCGAACCGGAAGCTGCCATTCAGATGGACTACCTGACAACATGTGGAACCTCTCCGGAAAAGCCTTCCCACCTCAAGCAACTCCTTTTGATTAATCTTTCACATAGACAATACACCTTATATACACCGACACACCCCCCCGGCCTTTGCCTCCACAGATCCTGTGGTTGGCTAATTAAAGGAGGAGGTGTAACTATCAATCTAATCTGGCTTGTTCTCAAATTTACCATAATTTCCACACTTGAGAGGCTGGTGAAATGAAACAGCACTACTACACTTTCCCGTTCATCAGCCGGAAGCAGAACAACTCCGAGAACCGGGCGAAAAATAATTAGGATGCGGGATCAGGTGTTGCGCGCGTGTATCTGTGCCTGTACAGGGGCACGCAGGCACATGAGCATTCACGGGAGGCAGCAGCAGCAGTAGCACGGGGGGAGATGAGCACCACCAGTCATTTGACCTCGACAGGTGAATGCTTGCAGATGTACTCACAGCACACTTATTAGAAGAGGCCCAAATGCCCGAGAAAACTGCCGTCAGATTACGCCGGAAACAACAACGGCTTTTTAAACAACTACAGCCGCCAGAACGGTACCGGCGGCAGCACTGCAGGAGCTGCTCAGGAACCGCTGGGGCAACCCCAGCGCACCGGGTGCTCAGCGCGTGGCCCTGACCCCACCGCATGGCATGTCACCCTTGGGCAGGAAGCTTGACATTTTCTGGAAGCACCGGTGTCATTTCACGGGCTTTGCCGTCGCTTTGCGTTTGTGGGGTAACACTGTAGAGTTTTTCAGAAAGTGTTGGAGCAACTTTGGTACCTTTTCCATTCAGGCACACTGGGAGTGAGCTGTGGGGCTGCTGCCAGGGGCTCTGCTCAGCACAGCATGGCTGGAGCTGGCCCAGGACCTCCTTCGAAAGACAGACTGGTCAGACACACAGCTATCCTGAATCATCAAGGACAATCCTATGTTCAAGTTCAAGTTCCTACCTTCCAGTTCAAGTTCAAGTTCCTACCTTCCAATTGGTGCCCGTTACCTCTTGTCCTGGATCATCAAAGATGATTTTTGATGATCCAGGACAAGAGGTAACGGGTACAAACTGGAACCTAGGAACTTCTTTCAAAGCATGAGGAGGAACTTCTTTACTTTGAGGGTGGCAGAGCGCTGGAACAGGCTGCCCAGGGAGGCGGTAGAGTCTCCCACCCCAGAGACATTCAAAACCCGCCTGGAGGTCATCCTGTGCAACCTGCTGTAGGTGACCCTGCTCTGGCAGGGGGGTTGGACTGGATGATCTCCAGAGCTCCTTTCCAACCCTAACCAATCTGTGATTCTGTGATCAGAGCTGTTCTTCGAAATCTGTTCCTAGGAAATCGCTGCGAGAAGGAGGATGCACCTGAGGAGCAGGCCTAAGATGGAGGATTGAACAAACAAGTAGCTCTTACCTGAGGAATCGGCTATCCCATGGAACAACTTCTGAGAAAGATTCTGCAACATTACTAGGGGTCCGCCAAAACATACAATTACTTGCCATGTTCCAGTTAAAGCCTAAACTATCGAGTTGGCATTTCTTTTTAAAAGTGTATAAAGAAGCGGTAATGGGCCAAATCCTCAAGCCACTCTAAATCAACACGATTTGCTTGCCTCCGCTGGAACACCCGCTCTCTATTTCAGTTCAGGAGCTAACACACAGTATCTTAATATGCATTTAGGTTAATATTTGCACTTTGCAGGGCTAGGTAGATTGCACGGCTGGCACATATCAGACTAAATGTCACTTCCGAAAGCTAAGGGACCGAACCGGAAGCTGCCATTCAGAGGGACTACCTGACAACATGTGGAACCTCTCCGGAAAAGCCTTCCCACCTCAAGCAACTCCTTTTGATTAATCTTTCACATAGACAATACACGTTATATACACCGACACACCCCCCGGCCTTTGCCTCCACAGATCCTGTGGTTGGCTAATTAAAGGAGGAGGTGTAACTATCAATCTAATCTGGCTTGTTCTCAAATTTACCATAATTTCCACACTTGAGAGGCTGGTGAAATGAAACAGCACTACTACACTTTCCCATTCATCAGCCGGAAGCAGAACAACTCAGAGAACCGGGCGAAAAATAATTAGGATGCGGGATCAGGTGTTGCGCGCGTGCATCTGTGCCTGTACAGGGGCACGCAGGCACATGAGCATTCACGGGAGGCAGCAGCAGTAGCACGGGGGGAGATGAGCACCACCAGTCATTTGACCTCGACAGGTGAATGCTTGCAGATGTACTCACAGCACACTTATTAGAAGAGGCCCAAATGCCCGAGAAAACTGCCGTCAGATTACGCCGGAAACAACAACGGCTTTTTAAACAACTACAGCCGCCAGAACGGTATCGGCAGCAGCACTGCAGGAGCTGCTCAGGAACCGCTGGGGCAACCCCAGCGCACCGGGTGCTCAGCGCGTGGCCCTGACCCCACCGCATGGCATGTCACCCTTGGGCAGGAAGCTTGACATTTTCTGGAAGCACCGGTGTCATTTCACGGGCTTTGCCGTCGCTTTGCGCTTGTGGGGTAACACTATAGAGTTTTTCAGAAAGTGTTGGAGCAACTTTGGTACCTTTTCCATTCAGGCACACTGGGAGTGAGCTGTGGGGCTGCTGCCAGGGGCTCTGCTCAGCACAGCATGGCTGGAGCTGGCCCAGGACCTCCTTCGAAAGACAGACTGGTCAGACACACAGCTATCCTGAATCATCAAGGATAATCCTATGTTCAAGTTCAAGTTCCTACCTTCCAGTTCAAGTTCAAGTTCCTACGTTCCAATTGGTGCCCGTTACCTCTTGTCCTGGATCATCAAAGATGATCCAGGACAAGAGGTAACGGGTACAAACTGGAACGTAGGAACTTCTATCAAAGCATGAGGAGGAACTTCTTTACTTTGAGGGTGGCAGAGCGCTGGAACAGGCTGCCCAGGGAGGCGGTAGAGTCTCCCACCCCAGAGACATTCAAAACCCGCCTGGAGGTCATCCTGTGCAACCTGCTGTAGGTGACCCTGCTCTGGCAGGGGGGTTGGATTGGATGATCTCCAGAGCTCCTTTCCAACCCAAAGCAATCTGTGATTCTGTGATCAGAGCTGTTCTTCGAAATCTGTTCCTAGGAAATCGCTGCGAGAAGGAGGATGCACCTGAGGAGCAGGCCTAAGATGGAGGATTGAACAAACAAGTAGCTCTTACCTGAGGAATCGGCTATCCCATGGAACAACTTCTGAGAAAGATTCTGCAACATTACTAGGGGTCCGCCAAAACATACAATTACTTGCCATGTTCCAGTTAAAGCCTAAACTATCGAGTTGGCATTTCTTTTTAAAAGTGTATAAAGAAGCGGTAATGGGCCAAATCCTCAAGCCACTGTAAGTCAACACGATTTGCTTGCCTCCGCTGGAACACCCGCTCTCTATTTCAGTTCAGGAGCTAACACACAGTATCTTAATATGCATTTATGTTAATATTTGCACTTTGCAGGGCTAGGTAGATTGCACGGCTGGCACATATCAGACTAAATGTCACTTCCGAAAGCTAAGGGACCGAACCGGAAGCTGCCATTCAGAGGGACTACCTGACAACATGTGGAACCTCTCCGGAAAAGCCTTCCCACCTCAAGCAACTCCTTTTGATTAATCTTTCACATAGACAATACACGTTACTATTTTAAAAAGCTGAATTTTTAAGGACAGAATACCTTAACGAACAGAGGAAAATGTGAACCAATTAGCATCTTCAAGCACTCTGAGACGCAGGGAGAGAAGGCCTACATAGAGTAGCCAGGCCCCTTCAGAGACCACAGCTGTAGCCCCTCTCTGCAATGTTGCCTCCTGGCAGCTAGACCGGGTCCAACCCCAGGACCCAGACACACTGCCAGTCACTCCAGAGTGTCATTAAGATGCACGGCACCACGGCGCAATTCAAATCAATGTTTCTTTCCTGCACGTTGCAGCGGGCGAGGTAGCAAAGGTTGACGTGAAAAGTGGGAGAGCTGCCCAGTAACCGTGAGGTTTTGTATCATGCGAACTTACAAAATGGTCTGGAATAAAGAATCTGTGCAGTATTGCCTTTCACACGGTGTCTAATCTCGCACCGCTAGACAACTTCAACTACGAGTATCTGGCAGAACTCGAGATGGTTTCACAAAGACTTGTCATCCTCCTTCACCAGATCACTCTCTGGAAGGCGTGAGGGAGGGGGAGTTGAAATACATCATATTAGAATGAATAGAAATGGTAATGATCGGGCTCTTCCACAACACTTCCGCTCTAAGTAATCAGTTAATTAACCCTGAATCGAGCGGGCTTGCTGGTCAGGAATACAGCAGTTGGATTGACAACAGCTTCCAGACTCCTGCTTCTCAAGGACAAGATTCGGTAACCCTTATTGATGTTAAACATCAGCTTACCCTGTGAGCAACCTCCAGAAATCAAGAGCGATTGTGCTACGTGAGGAAGACTGGCAGAACCTCATACCAATTTACAAGACAAGAAAGAACAGACAAGAAAGAACCTCCAGCAATCTCGCCATGGTAAAATCGTATGCCCCCCCACCGACACGCCCCCCGGCCTTTGCCTCCACAGATCCTGTGGTTGGCTAATTAAAGGAGGAGGTGTAACTATCAATCTAATCTGGCTTGTTCTCAAATTTACCATAATTTCCACACTTGAGAGGCTGGTGAAATGAAACAGCACTACTACACTTTCCCATTCATCAGCCGGAAGCAGAACAACTCAGAGAACCGGGCGAAAAATAATTAGGATGCGGGATCAGGTATTGCGCGCGTGCATCTGTGCCTGTACAGGGGCACGCAGGCACATGAGCATTCACGGGAGGCAGCAGCAGTAGCACGGGGGGAGATGAGCACCACCAGTCATTTGACCTCGACAGGTGAATGCTTGCAGATGTACTCACAGCACACTTATTAGAAGAGGCCCAAATGCCCGAGAAAACTGCCGTCAGATTACGCCGGAAACAACAACGGCTTTTTAAACAACTACAGCCGCCAGAACGGTACCGGCGGCAGCACTGCAGGAGCTGCTCAGGAACCGCTGGGGCAACCCCAGCGCACCGGGTGCTCAGCACGTGGCCCTGACCCCACCGCATGGCATGTCACCCTTGGGCAGGAAGCTTGACATTTTCTGGAAGCACCGGTGTCATTTCACGGGCTTTGCCGTCGCTTTGCGCTTGTGGGGTAACACTATAGAGTTTTTCAGAAAGTGTTGGAGCAACTTTGGTACCTTTTCCATTCAGGCACACTGGGAGTGAGGTGTGGGGCTGCTGCCAGGGGCTCTGCTCAGCACAGCATGGCTGGAGCTGGCCCAGGACCTCCTTCGAAAGACAGACTGGTCAGACACACAGCTATCCTGAATCATCAAGGATAATCCTATGTTCAAGTTCAAGTTCCTACCTTCCAGTTCAAGTTCAAGTTCCTACGTTCCAATTGGTGCCCGTTACCTCTTGTCCTGGATCATCAAAGATGATCCAGGACAAGAGGTAACGGGTACAAACTGGAACCTAGGAACTTCTATCAAAGCATGAGGAGGAACTTCTTTACTTTGAGGGTGGCAGAGCGCTGGAACAGGCTGCCCAGGGAGGCAGTAGAGTCTCCGACCCCAGCTACATTCATAACCCGCCTGGAGGTCATCCTGTGCAACCTGCTGTAGGTGACCCTGCTCCGGCAGGGGGTTGGACTGGATGATCTCCAGAGCTCCTTTCCAACCCTAACCAATCTGTGATTCTGTGATCAGAGCTGTTCTTCGAAATCTGTTCCTAGGAAATCGCTGCGAGAAGGAGGATGCACCTGAGGAGCAGGCCTAAGATGGAGGATTGAACAAACAAGTAGCTCTTACCTGAGGAATCGGCTATCCCATGGAACAACTTCTGAGAAAGATTCTGCAACATTACTAGGGGTCCGCCAAAACATACAATTACTTGCCATGTTCCAGTTAAAGCCTAAACTATCGAGTTGGCATTTCTTTTTAAAAGTGTATAAAGAAGCGGTAATGGGCCAAATCCTCAAGCCACTCTAAATCAACACGATTTGCTTGCCTCCGCTGGAACACCCGCTCTCTATTGCAGTTCAGGAGCTAACACACAGTATCTTAATATGCATTTATGTTAATATTTGCACTTTGCAGGGCTAGGTAGATTGCACGGCTGGCACATATCAGACTAAATGTCACTTCCGAAAGCTAAGGGACCGAACCGGAAGCTGCCATTCAGAGGGACTACCTGACAACATGTGGAACCTCTCCGGAAAAGCCTTCCCACCTCAAGCAACTCCTTTTGATTAATCTTTCACATAGACAATACACGTTATATATACCGACACACCCCCCCGGCCTTTGCCTCCACAGACCCTGCGGTTGGCTAATTAAAGGAGGAGGTGTAACTATCAATCTAATCTGGCTTGTTCTCAAATTTACCATAATTTCCACACTTGAGAGGCTGGTGAAATGAAACAGCACTACTACACTTTCCCATTCATCAGCCGGAAGCAGAACAACTCCGAGAACCGGGCGAAAAATAATTAGGATGCGGGATCAGGTGTTGCGCGCGTGCATCTGTGCCTGTACAGGGGCACGCAGGCACATGAGCATTCATGGGAGGCAGCAGCAGTAGCACGGGGGCAGATGAGCACCACCAGTCATTTGACCTCGACAGGTGAATGCTTGCAGATGTACTCACAGCACACTTATTAGAAGAGGCCCAAATGCCCGAGAAAACTGCCGTCAGATTACGCCGGAAACAACAACAACTTTTTAAACAACTACAGCCGCCAGAACGGTACCGGCGGCAGCACTGCAGGAGCTGCTCAGGAACCGCTGGGGCAACCCCAGCGCACCGGGTGCTCAGCGCGTGGCCCTGACCCCACCGCATGGCATGTCACCCTTGGGCAGGAAGCTTGGCATTTTCTGGAAGCACCGGTGTCATTTCACGGGCTTTGCCGTCGCTTTGCGCTTGTGGGGTAACACTAGAGTTTTTCAGAAAGTGTTGGAGCAACTTTTGTACCTTTTCCATTCAGGCACACTGGGAGTGAGGTGTGGGGCTGCTGCCAGGGGCTCTGCTCAGCACAGCATGGCTGGAGCTGGCCCAGGACCTCCTTCGAAAGACAGAATGGTCAGACACACAGCTATCCTGAATCATCAAGGATAATCCTATGTTCAAGTTCCTACGTTCCAGTTCAAGTTCAAGTTCCTACGTTCCAATTGGTGCCCGTTACCTCTTGTCCTGGATCATCAAAGATGATCCAGGACAAGAGGTAACGGGTACAAACTGGAACCTAGGAACTTCTATCAAAGCATGAGGAGGAACTTCTTTACTTTGAGGGTGGCAGAGCGCTGGAACAGGCTGCCCAGGGAGGCAGTAGAGTCTCCGACCCCAGAGACATTCAAAACCCGCCTGGAGGTCATCCTGTGCAACCTGCTGTAGGTGACCCTGCTCTGGCAGGGGGTTGGACTGGATGATCTCCAGAGCTCCTTTCCAACCCTAACCAATCTGTGATTCTGTGATCAGAGCTGTTCTTCGAAATCTGTTCCTAGGAAATCGCTGCGAGAAGGAGGATGCACCTGAGGAGCAGGCCTAAGATGGAGGATTGAACAAACAAGTAGCTCTTACCTGAGGAATCGGCTATCCCATGGAACAACTTCTGAGAAAGATTCTGCAACATTACTAGGGGTCCGCCAAAACATACAATTACTTGCCATGTTCCAGTTAAAGCCTAAACTATCGAGTTGGCATTTCTTTTTAGAAGTGTATAAAGAAGCGGTAATGGGCCAAATCCTCAAGCCACTGTAAATCAACACGATTTGCTTGCCTCCGCTGGAACACCCGCTCTCTATTTCAGTTCAGGAGCTAACACACAGTATCTTAATATGCATTTAGGTTAATATTTGCACTTTGCAGGGCTAGGTAGATTGCACGGCTGGCACATATCAGACTAAATGTCACTTCCAAAAGCTAAGGGACCGAACCGGAAGCTGCCATTCAGAGGGACTACCTGACAACATGTGGAACCTCTCCGGAAAAGCCTTCCCACCTCAAGCAACTCCTTTTGATTAATCTTTCACATAGACAATACACGTTATATACACCGACACACCCCCCCGGCCTTTGCCTCCACAGATCCTGTGGTTGGCTAATTAAAGGAGGAGGTGTAACTATCAATCTAATCTGGCTTGTTCTCAAATTTACCATAATTTCCACACTTGAGAGGCTGGTGAAATGAAACAGCACTACTACACTTTCCCATTCATCAGCCGGAAGCAGAACAACTCCGAGAACCGGGCGAAAAATAATTAGGATGCGGGATCAGGTGTTGCGCGCGTGCATCTGTGCCTGTACAGGGGCACGCAGGCACATGAGCATTCACGGGAGGCAGCAGCAGTAGCACGGGGGCAGATGAGCACCACCAGTCATTTGACCTCGACAGGTGAATGCTTGCAGATGTACTCACAGCACACTTATTAGAAGAGGCCCAAATGCCCGAGAAAACTGCCGTCAGATTACGCCGGAAACAACAACGGCTTTTTAAACAACTACAGCCGCCAGAACGGTACCGGCGGCAGCACTGCAGGAGCTGCTCAGGAACCGCTGGGGCAACCCCAGCGCACCGGGTGCTCAGCGCGTGGCCCTGACCCCACCGCATGGCATGTCACCCTTGGGCAGGAAGCTTGACATTTTCTGGAAGCACCGGTGTCATTTCACGGGCTTTGCCGTCGCTTTGCGCTTGTGGGGTAACACTATAGAGTTTTTCAGAAAGTGTTGGAGCAACTTTGGTACCTTTTCCATTCAGGCACACTGGGAGTGAGCTGTGGGGCTGCTGCCAGGGGCTCTGCTCAGCACAGCATGGCTGGAGCTGGCCCAGGACCTCCTTCGAAAGACAGACTGGTCAGACACACAGCTATCCTGAATCATCAAGGATAATCCTATGTTCAAGTTCAAGTTCCTACGTTCCAGTTCAAGTTCAAGTTCCTACGTTCCAATTGGTGCCCGTTACCTCTTGTCCTGGATCATCAAAGATGATCCAGGACAAGAGGTAACGGGTACAAACTGGAACCTAGGAACTTCTATCAAAGCATGAGGAGGAACTTTTTTACTTTGAGGGTGGCAGAGCACTGAAACAGGCTGCCCAGGGAGGCGGTAGAGTCTCCCACCCCAGAGACATTCAAAACCCGCCTGGAGGTCATCCTGTGCAACCTGCTGTACGTGACCCTGCTCTGGGAGGGGGGTTGGACTGGATGATCTCCAGAGCTCCTTTCTAACCCTAACCAATCTGTGATTCTGTGATCAGAGCTGTTCTTCGAAATCTGTTCCTAGGAAATCGCTGCGAGAAGGAGGATGCACCTGAGGAGCAGGCCTAAGATGGAAGATTGAACAAACAAGTAGCTCTTACCTGAGGAATCGGCTATCCCATGGAACAACTTCTGAGAAAGATTCTGCAACATTACTAGGGGTCCGCCAAAACATACAATTACTTGCCATGTTCCAGTTAAAGCCTAAACTATCGAGTTGGCATTTCGTTTTAAAAGTGTATAAAGAAGCGGTAATGGGCCAAATCCTCAAGCCACTGTAAATCAACACGATTTGCTTGCCTCCGCTGGAACACCCGCTCTCTATTTCAGTTCAGGAGCTAACACACAGTATCTTAATATGCATTTATGTTAATATTTGCACTTTGCAGGGCTAGGTAGATTGCACGGCTGGCACATATCAGACTAAATGTCACTTCCGAAAGCTAAGGGACCGAACCGGAAGCTGCCATTCAGAGGGACTACCTGACAACATGTGGAACCTCTCCGGAAAAGCCTTCCCACCTCAAGCAACTCCTTTTGATTAATCTTTCACATAGACAATACACGTTATATACACCGACACACCCCCCCGGCCTTTGCCTCCACAGATCCTGTGGTTGGCTAATTAAAGGAGGAGGTGTAACTATCAATCTAATCTGGCTTGTTCTCAAATTTACCATAATTTCCACACTTGAGAGGCTGGTGAAATGAAACAGCACTACTACACTTTCCCATTCATCAGCCGGAAGCAGAACAACTCCGAGAACCGGGCGAAAAATAATTAGGATGCGGGATCAGGTGTTGCGCGCGTGCATCTGTGCCTGTACAGGGGCACGCAGGCACATGAGCATTCATGGGAGGCAGCATCCGTAGCACGGGGGGAGATGAGCACCACCAGTCATTTGACCTCGACAGGTGAATGCTTGCAGATGTACTCACAGCACACTTATTAGAAGAGGCCCAAATGCCCGAGAAAACTGCCGTCAGATTACGCCGGAAACAACAACAACTTTTTAAACAACTACAGCCGCCAGAACGGTACCGGCGGCAGCACTGCAGGAGCTGCTCAGGAACCGCTGGGGCAACCCCAGCGCACCGGGTGCTCAGCGCGTGGCCCTGACCCCACCGCATGGCATGTCACCCTTGGGCAGGAAGCTTGACATTTTCTGGAAGCACCGGTGTCATTTCACGGGCTTTGCCGTCGCTTTGCGCTTGTGGGGTAACACTATAGAGTTTTTCAGAAAGTGTTGGAGCAACTTTTGTACCTTTTCCATTCAGGCACACTGGGAGTGAGCTGTGGGGCTGCTGCCAGGGGCTCTGCTCAGCACAGCATGGCTGGAGCTGGCCCAGGACCTCCTTCGAAAGACAGACTGGTCAGACACACAGCTATCCTGAATCATCAAGGATAATCCTATGTTCAAGTTCCTACATTCCAGTTCAAGTTCAAGTTCCTACGTTCCAATTGGTGCCCGTTACCTCTTGTCCTCGATCATCAAAGATGATCCAGGACAAGAGGTAACGGGTACAAACTGGAACCTAGGAACTTCTATCAAAGCATGAGGAGGAACTTCTTTACTTTGAGGGTGGCAGAGCGCTGGAACAGGCTGCCCAGGGAGGCAGTAGAGTCTCCGACCCCAGCTACATTCATAACCCGCCTGGAGGTCATCCTGTGCAACCTGCTGTAGGTGACCCTGCTCTGGCAGGGGGTTGGACTGGATGATCTCCAGAGCTCCTTTCCAACCCTAACCAATCTGTGATTCTGTGATCAGAGCTGTTCTTCGAAATCTGTTCCTAGGAAATCGCTGCGAGAAGGAGGATGCACCTGAGGAGCAGGCCTAAGATGGAGGATTGAACAAACAAGTAGCTCTTACCTGAGGAATCGGCTATCCCATGGAACAACTTCTGAGAAAGATTCTGCAACATTACTAGGGGTCCGCCAAAACATACAATTACTTGCCATGTTCCAGTTAAAGCCTAAACTATCGAGTTGGCATTTCTTTTTAAAAGTGTATAAAGAAGCTGTAATGGGCCAAATCCTCAAGCCACTGTAAATCAACACGATTTGCTTGCCTCCGCTGGAACACCCGCTCTCTATTTCAGTTCAGGAGCTAACACACAGTATCTTAATATGCATTTAGGTTAATATTTGCACTTTGCAGGGCTAGGTAGATTGAACGGCTGGCACATATCAGACTAAATGTCACTTCCGAAAGCTAAGGGACCGAACCGGAAGCTGCCATTCAGAGGGACTACCTGACAACATGTGGAACCTCTCCGGAAAAGCCTTCCCACCTCAAGCAACTCCTTTTGATTAATCTTTCACATAGACAATACACGTTATATATACCGACACACACCCCCGGCCTTTGCCTCCACAGACCCTGCGGTTGGCTAATTAAAGGAGGAGGTGTAACTATCAATCTAATCTGGCTTGTTCTCAAATTTACCATAATTTCCACACTTGAGAGGCTGGTGAAATGAAACAGCACTACTACACTTTCCCATTCATCAGCCGAAAGCAGAACAACTCCGAGAACCGGGCGAAAAATAATTAGGATGCGGGATCAGGTGTTGCGCGCGTGCATCTGTGCCTGTACAGGGGCACGCAGGCACATGAGCATTCATGGGAGGCAGCAGCAGTAGCACGGGGGCAGATGAGCACCACCAGTCATTTGACCTCGACAGGTGAATGCTTGCAGATGTACTCACAGCACACTTATTAGAAGAGGCCCAAATGCCCGAGAAAACTGCCATCAGATTACGCCGGAAACAACAACAACTTTTTAAACAACTACAGCCGCCAGAACGGTACCGGCGGCAGCACTGCAGGAGCTGCTCAGGAACCGCTGGGGCAACCCCAGCGCACCGGGTGCTCAGCGCGTGGCCCTGACCCCACCGCATGGCATGTCACCCTTGGGCAGGAAGCTTGGCATTTTCTGGAAGCACCGGTGTCATTTCACGGGCTTTGCCGTCGCTTTGCGCTTGTGGGGTAACACTATAGAGTTTTTCAGAAAGTGTTGGAGCAACTTTGGTACCTTTTCCATTCAGGCACACTGGGAGTGAGGTGTGGGGCTGCTGCCAGGGGCTCTGCTCAGCACAGCATGGCTGGAGCTGGCCCAGGACCTCCTTCGAAAGACAGACTGGTCAGACACACAGCTATCCTGAATCATCAAGGATAATCCTATGTTCAAGTTCCTACGTTCCAGTTCAAGTTCAAGTTCCTACGTTCCAATTGGTGCCCGTTACCTCTTGTCCTGGATCATCAAAGATGATCCAGGACAAGAGGTAACGGGTACAAACTGGAACCTAGGAACTTCTATCAAAGCATGAGGAGGAACTTCTTTACTTTGAGGGTGGCAGAGCGCTGGAACAGGCTGCCCAGGGAGGCAGTAGAGTCTCCCACCCCAGAGACATTCAAAACCCGCCTGGAGGTCATCCTGTGCAACCTGCTGAAGGTGACCCTGCTCTGGCAGGGGGTTGGACTGGATGATCTCCAGAGCTCCTTTCCAACCCTAACCAATCTGTGATTCTGTGATCAGAGCTGTTCTTCGAAATCTGTTCCTAGGAAATCGCTGCGAGAAGGAGGATGCACCTGAGGAGCAGGCCTAAGATGGAGGATTGAACAAACAAGTAGCTCTTACCTGAGGAATCGGCTATCCCATGGAACAACTTCAGAGAAAGATTCTGCAACATTACTAGGGGTCCGCCAAAACATACAATTACTTGCCATGTTCCAGTTAAAGCCTAAACTATCGAGTTGGCATTTCTTTTTAAAAGTGTATAAAGAAGCGGTAATGGGCCAAATCCTCAAGCCACTGTAAATCAACACGATTTGCTTGCCTCCGCTGGAACACCCGCTCTCTATTTCAGTTCAGGAGCTAACACACAGTATCTTAATATGCATTTAGGTTAATATTTGCACTTTGCAGGGCT
Organism: Vanellus vanellus; assembly: GCF_965231255.1. Lineage (NCBI taxonomy): Eukaryota > Metazoa > Chordata > Aves > Charadriiformes > Charadriidae > Vanellus > Vanellus vanellus. The sequence goes on from NW_028127451.1 coordinate 337,819, forward strand.
AGGTAGATTGCACGGCTGGCACATATCAGACTAAATGTCACTTCCGAAAGCTAAGGGACCGAACCGGAAGCTGCCATTCAGAGGGACTACCTGACAACATGTGGAACCTCTCCGGAAAAGCCTTCCCACCTCAAGCAACCTCTTTTGATTAATCTTTCACATAGACAATACACGTTATATACACCAACACACCCCCCCGGCCTTTGCCTCCACAGATCCTGTGGTTGGCTAATTAAAGGAGGAGGTGTAACTATCAATCTAATCTGGCTTGTTCTCAAATTTACCATAATTTCCACACTTGAGAGGCTGGTGAAATGAAACAGCACTACTACACTTTCCCATTCATCAGCCGGAAGCAGAACAACTCCGAGAACCGGGCGAAAAATAATTAGGATGCGGGATCAGGTGTTGCGCGCGTGCATCTGTGCCTGTACAGGGGCACGCAGGCACATGAGCATTCATGGGAGGCAGCAGCAGTAGCACGGGGGGAGATGAGCACCACCAGTCATTTGACCTCGACAGGTGAATGCTTGCAGATGTACTCACAGCACACTTATTAGAAGAGGCCCAAATGCACGAGAAAACTGCCGTCAGATTACGCCGGAAACAACAACAACTTTTTAAACAACTACAGCCGCCAGAACGGTACCGGCGGCAGCACTGCAGGAGCTGCTCAGGAATCGCTGGGGCAACCCCAGCGCACCGGGTGCTCAGCGCGTGGCCCTGACCCCACCGCATGGCATGTCACCCTTGGGCAGGAAGCTTGGCATTTTCTGGAAGCACCGGTGTCATTTCACGGGCTTTGCCGTCGCTTTGCGCTTGTGGGGTAACACTGTAGAGTTTTTCAGAAAGTGTTGGAGCAACTTTGGTACCTTTTCCATTCAGGCACACTGGGAGTGAGCTGTGGGGCTGCTGCCAGGGGCTCTGCTCAGCACAGCATGGCTGGAGCTGGCCCAGGACCTCCTTCGAAAGACAGACTGGTCAGACACACAGCTATCCTGAATCATCAAGGATAATCCTATGTTCAAGTTCCTACGTTCCAGTTCAAGTTCAAGTTCCTACGTTCCAATTGGTGCCCGTTACCTCTTGTCCTGGATCATCAAAGATGATCCAGGACAAGAGGTAACGGGTACAAACTGGAACCTAGGAACTTCTATCAAAGCATGAGGAGGAACTTCTTTACTTTGAGGGTGGCAGAGCGCTGGAACAGGCTGCCCAGGGAGGCGGTAGAGTCTCCCACCCCAGAGACATTCAAAACCCGCCTGGAGGTCATCCTGTGCAACCTGCTGTAGGTGACCCTGCTCTGGCAGGGGGTTGGACTGGATGATCTCCAGAGCTCCTTTCCAACCCTAACCAATCTGTGATTCTGTGATCAGAGCTGTTCTTCGAAATCTGTTCCTAGGAAATCGCTGCGAGAAGGAGGATGCACCTGAGGAGCAGGCCTAAGATGGAGGATTGAACAAACAAGTAGCTCTTACCTGAGGAATCGGCTATCCCATGGAACAACTTCTGAGAAAGATTCTGCAACATTACTAGGGGTCCGCCAAAACATACAATTACTTGCCATGTTCCAGTTAAAGCCTAAACTATCGAGTTGGCATTTCTTTTTAAAAGTGTATAAAGAAGCGGTAATGGGCCAAATCCTCAAGCCACTGTAAATCAACACGATTTGCTTGCCTCCGCTGGAACACCCGCTCTCTATTGCAGTTCAGGAGCTAACACACAGTATCTTAATATGCATTTAGGTTAATATTTGCACTTTGCAGGGCTAGGTAGATTGCACGGCTGGCACATATCAGACTAAATGTCACTTCCGAAAGCTAAGGGACCGAACCGGAAGCTGCCATTCAGAGGGACTACCTGACAACATGTGGAACCTCTCCGGAAAAGCCTTCCCACCTCAAGCAACTCCTTTTGATTAATCTTTCACATAGACAATACACGTTATATACACCGACACACCCCCCCGGCCTTTGCCTCCACAGACCCTGCAGTTGGCTAATTAAAGGAGGAGGTGTAACTATCAATCTAATCTGGCTTGTTCTCAAATTTACCATAATTTCCACACTTGAGAGGCTGGTGAAATGAAACAGCACTACTACACTTTCCCATTCATCAGCCGAAAGCAGAACAACTCAGAGAACCGGGCGAAAAATAATTAGGATGCGGGATCAGGTGTTGCGCGCGTGCATCTGTGCCTGTACAGGGGCACGCAGGCACATGAGCATTCATGGGAGGCAGCAGCAGTAGCACGGGGGCAGATGAGCACCACCAGTCATTTGACCTCGACAGGTGAATGCTTGCAGATGTACTCACAGCACACTTATTAGAAGAGGCCCAAATGCCCGAGAAAACTGCCGTCAGATTACGCTGGAAACAACAACAACTTTTTAAACAACTACAGCCGCCAGAACGGTACCGGCGGCAGCACTGCAGGAGCTGCTCAGGAACCGCTGGGGCAACCCCAGCGCACCGGGTGCTCAGCGCGTGGCCCTGACCCCACCGCATGGCATGTCACCCTTGGGCAGGAAGCTTGGCATTTTCTGGAAGCACCGGTGTCATTTCACGGGCTTTGCCGTCGCTTTGCGCTTGTGGGGTAACACTGTAGAGTTTTTCAGAAAGTGTTGGAGCAACTTTGGTACCTTTTCCATTCAGGCACACTGGGAGTGAGCTGTGGGGCTGCTGCCAGGGGCTCTGCTCAGCACAGCATGGCTGGAGCTGGCCCAGGACCTCCTTCGAAAGACAGACTGGTCAGACACACAGCTATCCTGAATCATCAAGGATAATCCTATGTTCAAGTTCCTACGTTCCAGTTCAAGTTCAAGTTCCTACGTTCCAATTGGTGCCCGTTACCTCTTGTCCTGGATCATCAAAGATGATCCAGGACAAGAGGTAACGGGTACAAACTGGAACCTAGGAACTTCTATCAAAGCATGAGGAGGAACTTCTTTACTTTGAGGGTGGCAGAGCGCTGGAACAGGCTGCCCAGGGAGGCAGTAGAGTCTCCGACCCCAGAGACATTCAAAACCCGCCTGGAGGTCATCCTGTGCAACCTGCTGAAGGTGACCCTGCTCTGGCAGGGGGTTGGACTGGATGATCTCCAGAGCTCCTTTCCAACCCTAACCAATCTGTGATTCTGTGATCAGAGCTGTTCTTCGAAATCTGTTCCTAGGAAATCGCTGCGAGAAGGAGGATGCACCTGAGGAGCAGGCCTAAGATGGAGGATTGAACAAACAAGTAGCTCTTACCTGAGGAATCGGCTATCCCATGGAACAACTTCTGAGAAAGATTCTGCAACATTACTAGGGGTCCGCCAAAACATACAATTACTTGCCATGTTCCAGTTAAAGCCTAAACTATCGAGTTGGCATTTCTTTTTAAAAGTGTATAAAGAAGCGGTAATGGGCCAAATCCTCAAGCCACTGTAAATCAACACGATTTGCTTGCCTCCGCTGGAACACCCGCTCTCTATTTCAGTTCAGGAGCTAACACACAGTATCTTAATATGCATTTAGGTTAATATTTGCACTTTGCAGGGCTAGGTAGATTGCACGGCTGGCACATATCAGACTAAATGTCACTTCCGAAAGCTAAGGGACCGAACCGGAAGCTGCCATTCAGAGGGACTACCTGACAACATGTGGAACCTCTCCGGAAAAGCCTTCCCACCTCAAGCAACTCCTTTTGATTAATCTTTCACATAGACAATACACGTTATATACACCGACACACCCCCCCGGCCTTTGCCTCCACAGACCCTGCAGTTGGCTAATTAAAGGAGGAGGTGTAACTATCAATCTAATCTGGCTTGTTCTCAAATTTACCATAATTTCCACACTTGAGAGGCTGGTGAAATGAAACAGCACTACTACACTTTCCCATTCATCAGCCGAAAGCAGAACAACTCAGAGAACCGGGCGAAAAATAATTAGGATGCGGGATCAGGTGTTGCGCGCGTGCATCTGTGCCTGTACAGGGGCACGCAGGCACATGAGCATTCATGGGAGGCAGCAGCAGTAGCACGGGGGCAGATGAGCACCACCAGTCATTTGACCTCGACAGGTGAATGCTTGCAGATGTACTCACAGCACACTTATTAGAAGAGGCCCAAATGCCCGAGAAAACTGCCGTCAGATTACGCTGGAAACAACAACAACTTTTTAAACAACTACAGCCGCCAGAACGGTACCGGCGGCAGCACTGCAGGAGCTGCTCAGGAACCGCTGGGGCAACCCCAGCGCACCGGGTGCTCAGCGCGTGGCCCTGACCCCACCGCATGGCATGTCACCCTTGGGCAGGAAGCTTGGCATTTTCTGGAAGCACCGGTGTCATTTCACGGGCTTTGCCGTCGCTTTGCGCTTGTGGGGTAACACTGTAGAGTTTTTCAGAAAGTGTTGGAGCAACTTTGGTACCTTTTCCATTCAGGCACACTGGGAGTGAGCTGTGGGGCTGCTGCCAGGGGCTCTGCTCAGCACAGCATGGCTGGAGCTGGCCCAGGACCTCCTTCGAAAGACAGACTGGTCAGACACACAGCTATCCTGAATCATCAAGGATAATCCTATGTTCAAGTTCCTACGTTCCAGTTCAAGTTCAAGTTCCTACGTTCCAATTGGTGCCCGTTACCTCTTGTCCTGGATCATCAAAGATGATCCAGGACAAGAGGTAACGGGTACAAACTGGAACCTAGGAACTTCTATCAAAGCATGAGGAGGAACTTCTTTACTTTGAGGGTGGCAGAGCGCTGGAACAGGCTGCCCAGGTAGGCGGTAGAGTCACCGACTCCAGAAACATTCAAAACCCGCCTGGAGGTCATCCTGTGCAACCTGCTGTAAGTGACCCTGCTCTGTCAGGGGGGTTGGACTGGATGATCTCCAGAGCTCCTTTCCAACCCTAACCAATCTGTGATTCTGTGATCAGAGCTGTTCTTTGAAATCTGTTCCTAGGAAATCGCTGCGAGAAGGAGGATGCACCTGAGGAGCAGGCCTAAGATGGAGGATTGAACAAACAAGTAGCTCTTACCTGAGGAATCGGCTATCCCATGGAAAAACTTCTGAGAAAGATTCTGCAACATTACTAGGGGTCCGCCAAAGCATACAATTACTTGCCATGTTCCAGTTAAAGCCTAAACTATCGAGTTGGCATTTCTTTTTAAAAGTGTATAAAGAAGCGGTAATGGGCCAAATCCTCAAGCCACTGTAAATCAACACGATTTGCTTGCCTCCGCTGGAACACCCGCTCTCTATTTCAGTTCAGGAGCTAACACACAGTATCTTAATATGCATTTAGGTTAATATTTGCACTTTGCAGGGCTAGGTAGATTGCACGGCTGGCACATATCAGACTAAATGTCACTTCCGAAAGCTAAGGGACCGAACCGGAAGCTGCCATTCAGAGGGACTACCTGACAACATGTGGAACCTCTCCGGAAAAGCCTTCCCACCTCAAGCAACTCCTTTTGATTAATCTTTCACATAGACAATACACGTTATATACACCAACACACCCCCCCGGCCTTTGCCTCCACAGATCCTGTGGTTGGCTAATTAAAGGAGGAGGTGTAACTATCAATCTAATCTGGCTTGTTCTCAAATTTACCATAATTTCCACACTTGAGAGGCTGGTGAAATGAAACAGCACTACTACACTTTCCCATTCATCAGCCGGAAGCAGAACAACTCAGAGAACCGGGCGAAAAATAATTAGGATGCGGGATCAGGTGTTGCGCGCGTGCATCTGTGCCTGTACAGGGGCACGCAGGCACATGAGCATTCATGGGAGGCAGCAGCAGTAGCACGGGGGCAGATGAGCACCACCAGTCATTTGACCTCGACAGGTGAATGCTTGCAGATGTACTCACAGCACACTTATTAGAAGAGGCCCAAATGCCCGAGAAAACTGCCGTCAGATTACGCCGGAAACAACAACAACTTTTTAAACAACTACAGCCGCCAGAACGGTACCGGCGGCAGCACTGCAGGAGCTGCTCAGGAATCGCTGGGGCAACCCCAGCGCACCGGGTGCTCAGCGCGTGGCCCTGACCCCACCGCATGGCATGTCACCCTTGGGCAGGAAGCTTGGCATTTTCTGGAAGCACCGGTGTCATTTCACGGGCTTTGCCGTCGCTTTGCGCTTGTGGGGTAACACTATAGAGTTTTTCAGAAAGTGTTGGAGCAACTTTGGTACCTTTTCCATTCAGGCACACTGGGAGTGAGGTGTGGGGCTGCTGCCAGGGGCTCTGCTCAGCACAGCATGGCTGGAGCTGGCCCAGGACCTCCTTCGAAAGACAGACTGGTCAGACACACAGCTATCCTGAATCATCAAGGATAATCCTATGTTCAAGTTCCTACGTTCCAGTTCAAGTTCAAGTTCCTACGTTCCAATTGGTGCCCGTTACCTCTTGTCCTGGATCATCAAAGATGATCCAGGACAAGAGGTAACGGGTACAAACTGGAACCTAGGAACTTCTATCAAAGCATGAGGAGGAACTTCTTTACTTTGAGGGTGGCAGAGCGCTGGAACAGGCTGCCCAGGGAGGCAGTAGAGTCTCCCACCCCAGAGACATTCAAAACCCGCCTGGAGGTCATCCTGTGCAACCTGCTGAAGGTGACCCTGCTCTGGCAGGGGGTTGGACTGGATGATCTCCAGAGCTCCTTTCCAACCCTAACCAATCTGTGATTCTGTGATCAGAGCTGTTCTTCGAAATCTGTTCCTAGGAAATCGCTGCGAGAAGGAGGATGCACCTGAGGAGCAGGCCTAAGATGGAGGATTGAACAAACAAGTAGCTCTTACCTGAGGAATCGGCTATCCCATGGAACAACTTCTGAGAAAGATTCTGCAACATTACTAGGGGTCCGCCAAAACATACAATTACTTGCCATGTTCCAGTTAAAGCCTAAACTATCGAGTTGGCATTTCTTTTTAAAAGTGTATAAAGAAGCGGTAATGGGCCAAATCCTCAAGCCACTCTAAATCAACACGATTTGCTTGCCTCCGCTGGAACACCCGCTCTCTATTTCAGTTCAGGAGCTAACACACAGTATCTTAATATGCATTTAGGTTAATATTTGCACTTTGCAGGGCTAGGTAGATTGCACGGCTGGCACATATCAGACTAAATGTCACTTCCGAAAGCTAAGGGACCGAACCGGAAGCTGCCATTCAGAGGGACTACCTGACAACATGTGGAACCTCTCCGGAAAAGCCTTCCCACCTCAAGCAACTCCTTTTGATTAATCTTTCACATAGACAATACACGTTATATATACCGACACACCCCCCCGGCCTTTGCCTTCACAGACCCTGCGGTTGGCTAATTAAAGGAGGAGGTGTAACTATCAATCTAATCTGGCTTGTTCTCAAATTTACCATAATTTCCACACTTGAGAGGCTGGTGAAATGAAACAGCACTACTACACTTTCCCATTCATCAGCCGGAAGCAGAACAACTCCGAGAACCGGGCGAAAAATAATTAGGATGCGGGATCAGGTGTTGCGCGCGTGCATCTGTGCCTGTACAGGGGCACGCAGGCACATGAGCATTCATGGGAGGCAGCAGCAGTAGCACGGGGGCAGATGAGCACCACCAGTCATTTGACCTCGACAGGTGAATGCTTGCAGATGTACTCACAGCACACTTATTAGAAGAGGCCCAAATGCCCGAGAAAACTGCCGTCAGATTACGCCGGAAACAACAACAACTTTTTAAACAACTACAGCCGCCAGAACGGTACCGGCGGCAGCACTGCAGGAGCTGCTCAGGAATCGCTGGGGCAACCCCAGCGCACCGGGTGCTCAGCGCGTGGCCCTGACCCCACCGCATGGCATGTCACCCTTGGGCAGGAAGCTTGGCATTTTCTGGAAGCACCGGTGTCATTTCACGGGCTTTGCCGTCGCTTTGCGCTTGTGGGGTAACACTATAGAGTTTTTCAGAAAGTGTTGGAGCAACTTTGGTACCTTTTCCATTCAGGCACACTGGGAGTGAGGTGTGGGGCTGCTGCCAGGGGCTCTGCTCAGCACAGCATGGCTGGAGCTGGCCCAGGACCTCCTTCGAAAGACAGACTGGTCAGACACACAGCTATCCTGAATCATCAAGGATAATCCTATGTTCAAGTTCCTACGTTCCAGTTCAAGTTCAAGTTCCTACGTTCCAATTGGTGCCCGTTACCTCTTGTCCTGGATCATCAAAGATGATCCAGGACAAGAGGTAACGGGTACAAACTGGAACCTAGGAACTTCTATCAAAGCATGAGGAGGAACTTCTTTACTTTGAGGGTGGCAGAGCGCTGGAACAGGCTGCCCAGGGAGGCAGTAGAGTCTCCCACCCCAGAGACATTCAAAACCCGCCTGGAGGTCATCCTGTGCAACCTGCTGAAGGTGACCCTGCTCTGGCAGGGGGTTGGACTGGATGATCTCCAGAGCTCCTTTCCAACCCTAACCAATCTGTGATTCTGTGATCAGAGCTGTTCTTCGAAATCTGTTCCTAGGAAATCGCTGCGAGAAGGAGGATGCACCTGAGGAGCAGGCCTAAGATGGAGGATTGAACAAACAAGTAGCTCTTACCTGAGGAATCGGCTATCCCATGGAACAACTTCTGAGAAAGATTCTGCAACATTACTAGGGGTCCGCCAAAACATACAATTACTTGCCATGTTCCAGTTAAAGCCTAAACTATCGAGTTGGCATTTCTTTTTAAAAGTGTATAAAGAAGCGGTAATGGGCCAAATCCTCAAGCCACTGTAAATCAACACGATTTGCTTGCCTCCGCTGGAACACCCGCTCTCTATTTCAGTTCAGGAGCTAACACACAGTATCTTAATATGCATTTAGGTTAATATTTGCACTTTGCAGGGCTAGGTAGATTGCACGGCTGGCACATATCAGACTAAATGTCACTTCCGAAAGCTAAGGGACCGAACCGGAAGCTGCCATTCAGAGGGACTACCTGACAACATGTGGAACCTCTCCGGAAAAGCCTTCCCACCTCAAGCAACTCCTTTTGATTAATCTTTCACATAGACAATACACGTTATATACACCGACACACCCCCCCGGCCTTTGCCTCCACAGACCCTGCAGTTGGCTAATTAAAGGAGGAGGTGTAACTATCAATCTAATCTGGCTTGTTCTCAAATTTACCATAATTTCCACACTTGAGAGGCTGGTGAAATGAAACAGCACTACTACACTTTCCCATTCATCAGCCGAAAGCAGAACAACTCAGAGAACCGGGCGAAAAATAATTAGGATGCGGGATCAGGTGTTGCGCGCGTGCATCTGTGCCTGTACAGGGGCACGCAGGCACATGAGCATTCATGGGAGGCAGCAGCAGTAGCACGGGGGCAGATGAGCACCACCAGTCATTTGACCTCGACAGGTGAATGCTTGCAGATGTACTCACAGCACACTTATTAGAAGAGGCCCAAATGCCCGAGAAAACTGCCGTCAGATTACGCTGGAAACAACAACAACTTTTTAAACAACTACAGCCGCCAGAACGGTACCGGCGGCAGCACTGCAGGAGCTGCTCAGGAACCGCTGGGGCAACCCCAGCGCACCGGGTGCTCAGCGCGTGGCCCTGACCCCACCGCATGGCATGTCACCCTTGGGCAGGAAGCTTGGCATTTTCTGGAAGCACCGGTGTCATTTCACGGGCTTTGCCGTCGCTTTGCGCTTGTGGGGTAACACTGTAGAGTTTTTCAGAAAGTGTTGGAGCAACTTTGGTACCTTTTCCATTCAGGCACACTGGGAGTGAGCTGTGGGGCTGCTGCCAGGGGCTCTGCTCAGCACAGCATGGCTGGAGCTGGCCCAGGACCTCCTTCGAAAGACAGACTGGTCAGACACACAGCTATCCTGAATCATCAAGGATAATCCTATGTTCAAGTTCCTACGTTCCAGTTCAAGTTCAAGTTCCTACGTTCCAATTGGTGCCCGTTACCTCTTGTCCTGGATCATCAAAGATGATCCAGGACAAGAGGTAACGGGTACAAACTGGAACCTAGGAACTTCTATCAAAGCATGAGGAGGAACTTCTTTACTTTGAGGGTGGCAGAGCGCTGGAACAGGCTGCCCAGGTAGGCGGTAGAGTCACCGACTCCAGAAACATTCAAAACCCGCCTGGAGGTCATCCTGTGCAACCTGCTGTAAGTGACCCTGCTCTGTCAGGGGGGTTGGACTGGATGATCTCCAGAGCTCCTTTCCAACCCTAACCAATCTGTGATTCTGTGATCAGAGCTGTTCTTTGAAATCTGTTCCTAGGAAATCGCTGCGAGAAGGAGGATGCACCTGAGGAGCAGGCCTAAGATGGAGGATTGAACAAACAAGTAGCTCTTACCTGAGGAATCGGCTATCCCATGGAAAAACTTCTGAGAAAGATTCTGCAACATTACTAGGGGTCCGCCAAAGCATACAATTACTTGCCATGTTCCAGTTAAAGCCTAAACTATCGAGTTGGCATTTCTTTTTAAAAGTGTATAAAGAAGCGGTAATGGGCCAAATCCTCAAGCCACTCTAAATCAACACGATTTGCTTGCCTCCGCTGGAACACCCGCTCTCTATTTCAGTTCAGGAGCTAACACACAGTATCTTAATATGCATTTAGGTTAATATTTGCACTTTGCAGGGCTAGGTAGATTGCACGGCTGGCACATATCAGACTAAATGTCACTTCCGAAAGCTAAGGGACCGAACCGGAAGCTGCCATTCAGAGGGACTACCTGACAACATGTGGAACCTCTCCGGAAAAGCCTTCCCACCTCAAGCAACTCCTTTTGATTAATCTTTCACATAGACAATACACGTTATATACACCAACACACCCCCCCGGCCTTTGCCTCCACAGATCCTGTGGTTGGCTAATTAAAGGAGGAGGTGTAACTATCAATCTAATCTGGCTTGTTCTCAAATTTACCATAATTTCCACACTTGAGAGGCTGGTGAAATGAAACAGCACTACTACACTTTCCCATTCATCAGCCGGAAGCAGAACAACTCAGAGAACCGGGCGAAAAATAATTAGGATGCGGGATCAGGTGTTGCGCGCGTGCATCTGTGCCTGTACAGGGGCACGCAGGCACATGAGCATTCATGGGAGGCAGCAGCAGTAGCACGGGGGCAGATGAGCACCACCAGTCATTTGACCTCGACAGGTGAATGCTTGCAGATGTACTCACAGCACACTTATTAGAAGAGGCCCAAATGCCCGAGAAAACTGCCGTCAGATTACGCCGGAAACAACAACAACTTTTTAAACAACTACAGCCGCCAGAACGGTACCGGCGGCAGCACTGCAGGAGCTGCTCAGGAATCGCTGGGGCAACCCCAGCGCACCGGGTGCTCAGCGCGTGGCCCTGACCCCACCGCATGGCATGTCACCCTTGGGCAGGAAGCTTGGCATTTTCTGGAAGCACCGGTGTCATTTCACGGGCTTTGCCGTCGCTTTGCGCTTGTGGGGTAACACTATAGAGTTTTTCAGAAAGTGTTGGAGCAACTTTGGTACCTTTTCCATTCAGGCACACTGGGAGTGAGGTGTGGGGCTGCTGCCAGGGGCTCTGCTCAGCACAGCATGGCTGGAGCTGGCCCAGGACCTCCTTCGAAAGACAGACTGGTCAGACACACAGCTATCCTGAATCATCAAGGATAATCCTATGTTCAAGTTCCTACGTTCCAGTTCAAGTTCAAGTTCCTACGTTCCAATTGGTGCCCGTTACCTCTTGTCCTGGATCATCAAAGATGATCCAGGACAAGAGGTAACGGGTACAAACTGGAACCTAGGAACTTCTATCAAAGCATGAGGAGGAACTTCTTTACTTTGAGGGTGGCAGAGCGCTGGAACAGGCTGCCCAGGGAGGCAGTAGAGTCTCCCACCCCAGAGACATTCAAAACCCGCCTGGAGGTCATCCTGTGCAACCTGCTGAAGGTGACCCTGCTCTGGCAGGGGGTTGGACTGGATGATCTCCAGAGCTCCTTTCCAACCCTAACCAATCTGTGATTCTGTGATCAGAGCTGTTCTTCGAAATCTGTTCCTAGGAAATCGCTGCGAGAAGGAGGATGCACCTGAGGAGCAGGCCTAAGATGGAGGATTGAACAAACAAGTAGCTCTTACCTGAGGAATCGGCTATCCCATGGAACAACTTCTGAGAAAGATTCTGCAACATTACTAGGGGTCCGCCAAAACATACAATTACTTGCCATGTTCCAGTTAAAGCCTAAACTATCGAGTTGGCATTTCTTTTTAAAAGTGTATAAAGAAGCGGTAATGGGCCAAATCCTCAAGCCACTCTAAATCAACACGATTTGCTTGCCTCCGCTGGAACACCCGCTCTCTATTTCAGTTCAGGAGCTAACACACAGTATCTTAATATGCATTTAGGTTAATATTTGCACTTTGCAGGGCTAGGTAGATTGCACGGCTGGCACATATCAGACTAAATGTCACTTCCGAAAGCTAAGGGACCGAACCGGAAGCTGCCATTCAGAGGGACTACCTGACAACATGTGGAACCTCTCCGGAAAAGCCTTCCCACCTCAAGCAACTCCTTTTGATTAATCTTTCACATAGACAATACACGTTATATATACCGACACACCCCCCCGGCCTTTGCCTTCACAGACCCTGCGGTTGGCTAATTAAAGGAGGAGGTGTAACTATCAATCTAATCTGGCTTGTTCTCAAATTTACCATAATTTCCACACTTGAGAGGCTGGTGAAATGAAACAGCACTACTACACTTTCCCATTCATCAGCCGGAAGCAGAACAACTCCGAGAACCGGGCGAAAAATAATTAGGATGCGGGATCAGGTGTTGCGCGCGTGCATCTGTGCCTGTACAGGGGCACGCAGGCACATGAGCATTCATGGGAGGCAGCAGCAGTAGCACGGGGGCAGATGAGCACCACCAGTCATTTGACCTCGACAGGTGAATGCTTGCAGATGTACTCACAGCACACTTATTAGAAGAGGCCCAAATGCCCGAGAAAACTGCCGTCAGATTACGCCGGAAACAACAACAACTTTTTAAACAACTACAGCCGCCAGAACGGTACCGGCGGCAGCACTGCAGGAGCTGCTCAGGAATCGCTGGGGCAACCCCAGCGCACCGGGTGCTCAGCGCGTGGCCCTGACCCCACCGCATGGCATGTCACCCTTGGGCAGGAAGCTTGGCATTTTCTGGAAGCACCGGTGTCATTTCACGGGCTTTGCCGTCGCTTTGCGCTTGTGGGGTAACACTATAGAGTTTTTCAGAAAGTGTTGGAGCAACTTTGGTACCTTTTCCATTCAGGCACACTGGGAGTGAGGTGTGGGGCTGCTGCCAGGGGCTCTGCTCAGCACAGCATGGCTGGAGCTGGCCCAGGACCTCCTTCGAAAGACAGACTGGTCAGACACACAGCTATCCTGAATCATCAAGGATAATCCTATGTTCAAGTTCCTACGTTCCAGTTCAAGTTCAAGTTCCTACGTTCCAATTGGTGCCCGTTACCTCTTGTCCTGGATCATCAAAGATGATCCAGGACAAGAGGTAACGGGTACAAACTGGAACCTAGGAACTTCTATCAAAGCATGAGGAGGAACTTCTTTACTTTGAGGGTGGCAGAGCGCTGGAACAGGCTGCCCAGGGAGGCAGTAGAGTCTCCCACCCCAGAGACATTCAAAACCCGCCTGGAGGTCATCCTGTGCAACCTGCTGAAGGTGACCCTGCTCTGGCAGGGGGTTGGACTGGATGATCTCCAGAGCTCCTTTCCAACCCTAACCAATCTGTGATTCTGTGATCAGAGCTGTTCTTCGAAATCTGTTCCTAGGAAATCGCTGCGAGAAGGAGGATGCACCTGAGGAGCAGGCCTAAGATGGAGGATTGAACAAACAAGTAGCTCTTACCTGAGGAATCGGCTATCCCATGGAACAACTTCTGAGAAAGATTCTGCAACATTACTAGGGGTCCGCCAAAACATACAATTACTTGCCATGTTCCAGTTAAAGCCTAAACTATCGAGTTGGCATTTCTTTTTAAAAGTGTATAAAGAAGCGGTAATGGGCCAAATCCTCAAGCCACTCTAAATCAACACGATTTGCTTGCCTCCGCTGGAACACCCGCTCTCTATTTCAGTTCAGGAGCTAACACACAGTATCTTAATATGCATTTAGGTTAATATTTGCACTTTGCAGGGCTAGGTAGATTGCACGGCTGGCACATATCAGACTAAATGTCACTTCCGAAAGCTAAGGGACCGAACCGGAAGCTGCCATTCAGAGGGACTACCTGACAACATGTGGAACCTCTCCGGAAAAGCCTTCCCACCTCAAGCAACTCCTTTTGATTAATCTTTCACATAGACAATACACGTTATATATACCGACACACCCCCCCGGCCTTTGCCTTCACAGACCCTGCGGTTGGCTAATTAAAGGAGGAGGTGTAACTATCAATCTAATCTGGCTTGTTCTCAAATTTACCATAATTTCCACACTTGAGAGGCTGGTGAAATGAAACAGCACTACTACACTTTCCCATTCATCAGCCGGAAGCAGAACAACTCCGAGAACCGGGCGAAAAATAATTAGGATGCGGGATCAGGTGTTGCGCGCGTGCATCTGTGCCTGTACAGGGGCACGCAGGCACATGAGCATTCATGGGAGGCAGCAGCAGTAGCACGGGGGCAGATGAGCACCACCAGTCATTTGACCTCGACAGGTGAATGCTTGCAGATGTACTCACAGCACACTTATTAGAAGAGGCCCAAATGCCCGAGAAAACTGCCGTCAGATTACGCCGGAAACAACAACAACTTTTTAAACAACTACAGCCGCCAGAACGGTACCGGCGGCAGCACTGCAGGAGCTGCTCAGGAATCGCTGGGGCAACCCCAGCGCACCGGGTGCTCAGCGCGTGGCCCTGACCCCACCGCATGGCATGTCACCCTTGGGCAGGAAGCTTGGCATTTTCTGGAAGCACCGGTGTCATTTCACGGGCTTTGCCGTCGCTTTGCGCTTGTGGGGTAACACTATAGAGTTTTTCAGAAAGTGTTGGAGCAACTTTGGTACCTTTTCCATTCAGGCACACTGGGAGTGAGGTGTGGGGCTGCTGCCAGGGGCTCTGCTCAGCACAGCATGGCTGGAGCTGGCCCAGGACCTCCTTCGAAAGACAGACTGGTCAGACACACAGCTATCCTGAATCATCAAGGATAATCCTATGTTCAAGTTCCTACGTTCCAGTTCAAGTTCAAGTTCCTACGTTCCAATTGGTGCCCGTTACCTCTTGTCCTGGATCATCAAAGATGATCCAGGACAAGAGGTAACGGGTACAAACTGGAACCTAGGAACTTCTATCAAAGCATGAGGAGGAACTTCTTTACTTTGAGGGTGGCAGAGCGCTGGAACAGGCTGCCCAGGGAGGCAGTAGAGTCTCCCACCCCAGAGACATTCAAAACCCGCCTGGAGGTCATCCTGTGCAACCTGCTGAAGGTGACCCTGCTCTGGCAGGGGGTTGGACTGGATGATCTCCAGAGCTCCTTTCCAACCCTAACCAATCTGTGATTCTGTGATCAGAGCTGTTCTTCGAAATCTGTTCCTAGGAAATCGCTGCGAGAAGGAGGATGCACCTGAGGAGCAGGCCTAAGATGGAGGATTGAACAAACAAGTAGCTCTTACCTGAGGAATCGGCTATCCCATGGAACAACTTCTGAGAAAGATTCTGCAACATTACTAGGGGTCCGCCAAAACATACAATTACTTGCCATGTTCCAGTTAAAGCCTAAACTATCGAGTTGGCATTTCTTTTTAAAAGTGTATAAAGAAGCGGTAATGGGCCAAATCCTCAAGCCACTGTAAATCAACACGATTTGCTTGCCTCCGCTGGAACACCCGCTCTCTATTTCAGTTCAGGAGCTAACACACAGTATCTTAATATGCATTTAGGTTAATATTTGCACTTTGCAGGGCTAGGTAGATTGCACGGCTGGCACATATCAGACTAAATGTCACTTCCGAAAGCTAAGGGACCGAACCGGAAGCTGCCATTCAGAGGGACTACCTGACAACATGTGGAACCTCTCCGGAAAAGCCTTCCCACCTCAAGCAACTCCTTTTGATTAATCTTTCACATAGACAATACACGTTATATACACCGACACACCCCCCCGGCCTTTGCCTCCACAGACCCTGCAGTTGGCTAATTAAAGGAGGAGGTGTAACTATCAATCTAATCTGGCTTGTTCTCAAATTTACCATAATTTCCACACTTGAGAGGCTGGTGAAATGAAACAGCACTACTACACTTTCCCATTCATCAGCCGAAAGCAGAACAACTCAGAGAACCGGGCGAAAAATAATTAGGATGCGGGATCAGGTGTTGCGCGCGTGCATCTGTGCCTGTACAGGGGCACGCAGGCACATGAGCATTCATGGGAGGCAGCAGCAGTAGCACGGGGGCAGATGAGCACCACCAGTCATTTGACCTCGACAGGTGAATGCTTGCAGATGTACTCACAGCACACTTATTAGAAGAGGCCCAAATGCCCGAGAAAACTGCCGTCAGATTACGCTGGAAACAACAACAACTTTTTAAACAACTACAGCCGCCAGAACGGTACCGGCGGCAGCACTGCAGGAGCTGCTCAGGAACCGCTGGGGCAACCCCAGCGCACCGGGTGCTCAGCGCGTGGCCCTGACCCCACCGCATGGCATGTCACCCTTGGGCAGGAAGCTTGGCATTTTCTGGAAGCACCGGTGTCATTTCACGGGCTTTGCCGTCGCTTTGCGCTTGTGGGGTAACACTGTAGAGTTTTTCAGAAAGTGTTGGAGCAACTTTGGTACCTTTTCCATTCAGGCACACTGGGAGTGAGCTGTGGGGCTGCTGCCAGGGGCTCTGCTCAGCACAGCATGGCTGGAGCTGGCCCAGGACCTCCTTCGAAAGACAGACTGGTCAGACACACAGCTATCCTGAATCATCAAGGATAATCCTATGTTCAAGTTCCTACGTTCCAGTTCAAGTTCAAGTTCCTACGTTCCAATTGGTGCCCGTTACCTCTTGTCCTGGATCATCAAAGATGATCCAGGACAAGAGGTAACGGGTACAAACTGGAACCTAGGAACTTCTATCAAAGCATGAGGAGGAACTTCTTTACTTTGAGGGTGGCAGAGCGCTGGAACAGGCTGCCCAGGTAGGCGGTAGAGTCACCGACTCCAGAAACATTCAAAACCCGCCTGGAGGTCATCCTGTGCAACCTGCTGTAAGTGACCCTGCTCTGTCAGGGGGGTTGGACTGGATGATCTCCAGAGCTCCTTTCCAACCCTAACCAATCTGTGATTCTGTGATCAGAGCTGTTCTTTGAAATCTGTTCCTAGGAAATCGCTGCGAGAAGGAGGATGCACCTGAGGAGCAGGCCTAAGATGGAGGATTGAACAAACAAGTAGCTCTTACCTGAGGAATCGGCTATCCCATGGAAAAACTTCTGAGAAAGATTCTGCAACATTACTAGGGGTCCGCCAAAGCATACAATTACTTGCCATGTTCCAGTTAAAGCCTAAACTATCGAGTTGGCATTTCTTTTTAAAAGTGTATAAAGAAGCGGTAATGGGCCAAATCCTCAAGCCACTGTAAATCAACACGATTTGCTTGCCTCCGCTGGAACACCCGCTCTCTATTTCAGTTCAGGAGCTAACACACAGTATCTTAATATGCATTTAGGTTAATATTTGCACTTTGCAGGGCTAGGTAGATTGCACGGCTGGCACATATCAGACTAAATGTCACTTCCGAAAGCTAAGGGACCGAACCGGAAGCTGCCATTCAGAGGGACTACCTGACAACATGTGGAACCTCTCCGGAAAAGCCTTCCCACCTCAAGCAACTCCTTTTGATTAATCTTTCACATAGACAATACACGTTATATACACCAACACACCCCCCCGGCCTTTGCCTCCACAGATCCTGTGGTTGGCTAATTAAAGGAGGAGGTGTAACTATCAATCTAATCTGGCTTGTTCTCAAATTTACCATAATTTCCACACTTGAGAGGCTGGTGAAATGAAACAGCACTACTACACTTTCCCATTCATCAGCCGGAAGCAGAACAACTCAGAGAACCGGGCGAAAAATAATTAGGATGCGGGATCAGGTGTTGCGCGCGTGCATCTGTGCCTGTACAGGGGCACGCAGGCACATGAGCATTCATGGGAGGCAGCAGCAGTAGCACGGGGGCAGATGAGCACCACCAGTCATTTGACCTCGACAGGTGAATGCTTGCAGATGTACTCACAGCACACTTATTAGAAGAGGCCCAAATGCCCGAGAAAACTGCCGTCAGATTACGCCGGAAACAACAACAACTTTTTAAACAACTACAGCCGCCAGAACGGTACCGGCGGCAGCACTGCAGGAGCTGCTCAGGAATCGCTGGGGCAACCCCAGCGCACCGGGTGCTCAGCGCGTGGCCCTGACCCCACCGCATGGCATGTCACCCTTGGGCAGGAAGCTTGGCATTTTCTGGAAGCACCGGTGTCATTTCACGGGCTTTGCCGTCGCTTTGCGCTTGTGGGGTAACACTATAGAGTTTTTCAGAAAGTGTTGGAGCAACTTTGGTACCTTTTCCATTCAGGCACACTGGGAGTGAGGTGTGGGGCTGCTGCCAGGGGCTCTGCTCAGCACAGCATGGCTGGAGCTGGCCCAGGACCTCCTTCGAAAGACAGACTGGTCAGACACACAGCTATCCTGAATCATCAAGGATAATCCTATGTTCAAGTTCCTACGTTCCAGTTCAAGTTCAAGTTCCTACGTTCCAATTGGTGCCCGTTACCTCTTGTCCTGGATCATCAAAGATGATCCAGGACAAGAGGTAACGGGTACAAACTGGAACCTAGGAACTTCTATCAAAGCATGAGGAGGAACTTCTTTACTTTGAGGGTGGCAGAGCGCTGGAACAGGCTGCCCAGGGAGGCAGTAGAGTCTCCCACCCCAGAGACATTCAAAACCCGCCTGGAGGTCATCCTGTGCAACCTGCTGAAGGTGACCCTGCTCTGGCAGGGGGTTGGACTGGATGATCTCCAGAGCTCCTTTCCAACCCTAACCAATCTGTGATTCTGTGATCAGAGCTGTTCTTCGAAATCTGTTCCTAGGAAATCGCTGCGAGAAGGAGGATGCACCTGAGGAGCAGGCCTAAGATGGAGGATTGAACAAACAAGTAGCTCTTACCTGAGGAATCGGCTATCCCATGGAACAACTTCTGAGAAAGATTCTGCAACATTACTAGGGGTCCGCCAAAACATACAATTACTTGCCATGTTCCAGTTAAAGCCTAAACTATCGAGTTGGCATTTCTTTTTAAAAGTGTATAAAGAAGCGGTAATGGGCCAAATCCTCAAGCCACTCTAAATCAACACGATTTGCTTGCCTCCGCTGGAACACCCGCTCTCTATTTCAGTTCAGGAGCTAACACACAGTATCTTAATATGCATTTAGGTTAATATTTGCACTTTGCAGGGCTAGGTAGATTGCACGGCTGGCACATATCAGACTAAATGTCACTTCCGAAAGCTAAGGGACCGAACCGGAAGCTGCCATTCAGAGGGACTACCTGACAACATGTGGAACCTCTCCGGAAAAGCCTTCCCACCTCAAGCAACTCCTTTTGATTAATCTTTCACATAGACAATACACGTTATATATACCGACACACCCCCCCGGCCTTTGCCTTCACAGACCCTGCGGTTGGCTAATTAAAGGAGGAGGTGTAACTATCAATCTAATCTGGCTTGTTCTCAAATTTACCATAATTTCCACACTTGAGAGGCTGGTGAAATGAAACAGCACTACTACACTTTCCCATTCATCAGCCGGAAGCAGAACAACTCCGAGAACCGGGCGAAAAATAATTAGGATGCGGGATCAGGTGTTGCGCGCGTGCATCTGTGCCTGTACAGGGGCACGCAGGCACATGAGCATTCATGGGAGGCAGCAGCAGTAGCACGGGGGCAGATGAGCACCACCAGTCATTTGACCTCGACAGGTGAATGCTTGCAGATGTACTCACAGCACACTTATTAGAAGAGGCCCAAATGCCCGAGAAAACTGCCGTCAGATTACGCCGGAAACAACAACAACTTTTTAAACAACTACAGCCGCCAGAACGGTACCGGCGGCAGCACTGCAGGAGCTGCTCAGGAATCGCTGGGGCAACCCCAGCGCACCGGGTGCTCAGCGCGTGGCCCTGACCCCACCGCATGGCATGTCACCCTTGGGCAGGAAGCTTGGCATTTTCTGGAAGCACCGGTGTCATTTCACGGGCTTTGCCGTCGCTTTGCGCTTGTGGGGTAACACTATAGAGTTTTTCAGAAAGTGTTGGAGCAACTTTGGTACCTTTTCCATTCAGGCACACTGGGAGTGAGGTGTGGGGCTGCTGCCAGGGGCTCTGCTCAGCACAGCATGGCTGGAGCTGGCCCAGGACCTCCTTCGAAAGACAGACTGGTCAGACACACAGCTATCCTGAATCATCAAGGATAATCCTATGTTCAAGTTCCTACGTTCCAGTTCAAGTTCAAGTTCCTACGTTCCAATTGGTGCCCGTTACCTCTTGTCCTGGATCATCAAAGATGATCCAGGACAAGAGGTAACGGGTACAAACTGGAACCTAGGAACTTCTATCAAAGCATGAGGAGGAACTTCTTTACTTTGAGGGTGGCAGAGCGCTGGAACAGGCTGCCCAGGGAGGCAGTAGAGTCTCCCACCCCAGAGACATTCAAAACCCGCCTGGAGGTCATCCTGTGCAACCTGCTGAAGGTGACCCTGCTCTGGCAGGGGGTTGGACTGGATGATCTCCAGAGCTCCTTTCCAACCCTAACCAATCTGTGATTCTGTGATCAGAGCTGTTCTTCGAAATCTGT
This sequence comes from Vanellus vanellus, assembly GCF_965231255.1. NCBI lineage: Eukaryota > Metazoa > Chordata > Aves > Charadriiformes > Charadriidae > Vanellus > Vanellus vanellus. The sequence continues at coordinate 358,688 of NW_028127451.1, forward strand.
TCCTAGGAAATCGCTGCGAGAAGGAGGATGCACCTGAGGAGCAGGCCTAAGATGGAGGATTGAACAAACAAGTAGCTCTTACCTGAGGAATCGGCTATCCCATGGAACAACTTCTGAGAAAGATTCTGCAACATTACTAGGGGTCCGCCAAAACATACAATTACTTGCCATGTTCCAGTTAAAGCCTAAACTATCGAGTTGGCATTTCTTTTTAAAAGTGTATAAAGAAGCGGTAATGGGCCAAATCCTCAAGCCACTGTAAATCAACACGATTTGCTTGCCTCCGCTGGAACACCCGCTCTCTATTTCAGTTCAGGAGCTAACACACAGTATCTTAATATGCATTTAGGTTAATATTTGCACTTTGCAGGGCTAGGTAGATTGCACGGCTGGCACATATCAGACTAAATGTCACTTCCGAAAGCTAAGGGACCGAACCGGAAGCTGCCATTCAGAGGGACTACCTGACAACATGTGGAACCTCTCCGGAAAAGCCTTCCCACCTCAAGCAACTCCTTTTGATTAATCTTTCACATAGACAATACACGTTACTATTTTAAAAAGCTGAATTTTTAAGGACAGAATACCTTAACGAACAGAGGAAAATATGAACCAATTAGCATCTTCAAGCACTCTGAGACGCAGGGAGAGAAGGCCTACATAGAGTAGCCAGGTCCCTTCAGAGACCACAGCTGTAGCCCCTCTCTGCAATGTTGCCTCCTGGCAGCTAGACCGGGTCCAACCCCAGGACCCAGACACACTGCCAGTCACTCCAGAGTGTCATTAAGATGCACGGCACCACGGCGCAATTCAAATCAATGTTTCTTTCCTGCACGTTGCAGCGGGCGAGGTAGCAAAGGTTGACGTGAAAAGTGGGAGAGCTGCCCAGTAACCGTGAGGTTTTGTATCATGCGAACTTACAAAATGGTCTGGAATAAAGAATCTGTGCAGTATTGCCTTTCACACGGTGTCTAATCTCGCACCGCTAGACAACTTCAACTACGAGTATCTGGCAGAACTCGAGATGGTTTCACAAAGACTTGTCATCCTCCTTCACCAGATCACTCTCTGGAAGGCGTGAGGGAGGGGGAGTTGAAATACATCATATTAGAATGAATAGAAATGGTAATGATCGGGCTCTTCCACAACACTTCCGCTCTAAGTAATCAGTTAATTAACCCTGAATCGAGCGGGCTTGCTGGTCAGGAATACAGCAGTTGGATTGACAACAGCTTCCAGACTCCTGCTTCTCAAGGACAAGATTCGGTAACCCTTATTGATGTTAAACATTAGCTTACCCTGTGAGGAACCTCCAGAAATCAAGAGCGATTGTGCTACGTGAGGAAGACTGGCAGAACCTCATACCAATTTACAAGACAAGAAAGAACAGACAAGAAAGAACCTCCAGCAATCTCGCCATGGTAAAATCGTATGCCCCCCCACCGACACGCCCCCCGGCCTTTGCCTCCACAGATCCTGTGGTTGGCTAATTAAAGGAGGAGGTGTAACTATCAATCTAATCTGGCTTGTTCTCAAATTTACCATAATTTCCACACTTGAGAGGCTGGTGAAATGAAACAGCACTACTACACTTTCCCATTCATCAGCCGGAAGCAGAACAACTCAGAGAACCGGGCGAAAAATAATTAGGATGCGGGATCAGGTGTTGCGCGCGTGCATCTGTGCCTGTACAGGGGCACGCAGGCACATGAGCATTCACGGGAGGCAGCAGCAGTAGCACGGGGGCAGATGAGCACCACCAGTCATTTGACCTCGACAGGTGAATGCTTGCAGATGTACTCACAGCACACTTATTAGAAGAGGCCCAAATGCCCGAGAAAACTGCCGTCAGATTACGCCGGAAACAACAACGGCTTTTTAAACAACTACAGCCGCCAGAACGGTACCGGCGGCAGCACTGCAGGAGCTGCTCAGGAACCGCTGGGGCAACCCCAGCGCACCGGGTGCTCAGCGCGTGGCCCTGACCCCACCGCATGGCATGCCACCCTTGGGCAGGAAGCTTGACATTTTCTGGAAGCACCGGTGTCATTTCACGGGCTTTGCTGTCGCTTTGCGCTTGTGGGGTAACACTATAGAGTTTTTCAGAAAGTGTTGGAGCATCTTTGGTACCTTTTCCATTCAGGCACACTGGGAGTGAGCTGTGGGGCTGCTGCCAGGGGCTCTGCTCAGCACAGCATGGCTGGAGCTGGCCCAGGAACTCCTTCGAAAGACAGACTGGTCAGACACACAGATATCCTGAATCATCAAGGATAATCCTATGTTCAAGTTCAAGTTCCTACATTCCAGTTCAAGTTCAAGTTCCTACGTTCCAATTGGTGCCCGTTACCTCTTGTCCTGGATCATCAAAGATGATCCAGGACAAGAGGTAACGGGTACAAACTGGAACCTAGGAACTTCTATCAAAGCATGAGGAGGAACTTCTTTACTTTGAGGGTGGCAGAGCGCTGGAACAGGCTGCCCAGGGAGGCGGTAGATTCTCCCACCCCAGAGACATTCAAAACCCGCCTGGAGGTCATCCTGTGCAACCTGCTGTAGGTGACCCTGCTCTGGCAGGGGGGTTGGACTGGATGATCTCCAGAGCTCCTTTCCAACCCTAACCAATCTGTGATTCTGTGATCAGAGCTGTTCTTTGAAATCTGTTCCTAGGAAATCGCTGCGAGAAGGAGGATGCACCTGAGGAGCAGGCCTAAGATGGAGGATTGAACAAACAAGTAGCTCTTACCTGAGGAATCGGCTATCCCATGGAACAACTTCTGAGAAAGATTCTGCAACATTACTAGGGGTCCGCCAAAACATACAATTACTTGCCATGTTCCAGTTAAAGCCTAAACTATCGAGTTGGCATTTCTTTTTAAAAGTGTATAAAGAAGCAGTAATGGGCCAAATCCTCAAGCCACTGTAAATCAACACGATTTGCTTGCCTCCGCTGGAACACCCGCTCTCTATTTCAGTTCAGGAGCTAACACACAGTATCTTAATATGCATTTAGGTTAATATTTGCACTTTGCAGGGCTAGGTAGATTGCACGGCTGGCACATATCAGACTAAATGTCACTTCCGAAAGCTAAGGGACCGAACCGGAAGCTGCCATTCAGAGGGACTACCTGACAACATGTGGAACCTCTCCGGAAAAGCCTTCCCACCTCAAGCAACTCCTTTTGATTAATCTTTCACATAGACAATACACGTTATATACACCGACACACCCCCCCAGCCTTTGCCTCCACAGATCCTGTGGTTGGCTAATTAAAGGAGGAGGTGTAACTATCAATCTAATCTGGCTTGTTCTCAAATTTACCATAATTTCCACACTTGAGAGGCTGGTGAAATGAAACAGCACTACTACACTTTCCCATTCATCAGCCGGAAGCAGAACAACTCCGAGAACCGGGCGAAAAATAATTAGGATGCGGGATCAGGTGTTGCGCGCGTGCATCTGTGCCTGTACAGGGGCACGCAGGCACATGAGCATTCACGGGAGGCAGCAGCAGTAGCACGGGGGCAGATGAGCACCACCAGTCATTTGACCTCGACAGGTGAATGCTTGCAGATGTACTCACAGCACACTTATTAGAAGAGGCCCAAATGCCCGAGAAAACTGCCGTCAGATTACGCCGGAAACAACAACGGCTTTTTAAACAACTACAGCCGCCAGAACGGTACCGGCGGCAGCACTGCAGGAGCTGCTCAGGAACCGCTGGGGCAACCCCAGCGCACCGGGTGCTCAGCGCGTGGCCCTGACCCCACCGCATGGCATGCCACCCTTGGGCAGGAAGCTTGACATTTTCTGGAAGCACCGGTGTCATTTCACGGGCTTTGCTGTCGCTTTGCGCTTGTGGGGTAACACTATAGAGTTTTTCAGAAAGTGTTGGAGCAACTTCGGTACCTTTTCCATTCAGGCACACTGGGAGTGAGCTGTGGGGCTGCTGCCAGGGGCTCTGCTCAGCACAGCATGGCTGGAGCTGGCCCAGGACCTCCTTCGAAAGACAGACTGGTCAGACACACAGCTATCCTGAATCATCAAGGATAATCCTATGTTCAAGTTCAAGTTCCTACCTTCCAGTTCAAGTTCAAGTTCCTACGTTCCAATTGGTGCCCGTTACCTCTTGTCCTGGATCATCAAAGATGATCCAGGACAAGAGGTAACGGGTACAAACTGGAACCTAGGAACTTCTATCAAAGCATGAGGAGGAACTTCTTTACTTTGAGGGTGGCAGAGCGCTGGAACAGGCTGCCCGGGGAGGCGGTAGATTCTCCCACCCCAGAGACATTCAAAACCCGCCTGGAGGTCATCATGTGCAACCTGCTGTAGGTGACCCTGCTCTGGCAGGGGGGTTGGACTGGATGATCTCCAGAGCTCCTTTCCAACCCTAACCAATCTGTGATTTAGTGATCAGAGCTGTTCTTTGAAATCTGTTCCTAGGAAATCGCTGCGAGAAGGAGGATGCACCTGAGGAGCAGGCCTAAGATGGAGGATTGAACAAACAAGTAGCTCTTACCTGAGGAATCGGCTATCCCATGGAACAACTTCTGAGAAAGATTCTGCAACATTACTAGGGGTCCGCCAAAACATACAATTACTTGCCATGTTCCAGTTAAAGCCTAAACTATCGAGTTGGCATTTCTTTTTAAAAGTGTATAAAGAAGCAGTAATGGGCCAAATCCGCAAGCCAATGTAAATCAACACGATTTGCTTGCCTCCGCTGGAACACCCGCTCTCTATTTCAGTTCAGGAGCTAACACACAGTATCTTAATATGCATTTAGGTTAATATTTGCACTTTGCAGGGCTAGGTAGATTGCACGGCTGGCACATATCAGACTAAATGTCACTTCCGAAAGCTAAGGGACCGAACCGGAAGCTGCCATTCAGAGGGACTACCTGACAACATGTGGAACCTCTCCGGAAAAGCCTTCCCACCTCAAGCAACTCCTTTTGATTAATCTTTCACATAGACAATACACGTTATATACACCGACACACCCCCCCAGCCTTTGCCTCCACAGATCCTGTGGTTGGCTAATTAAAGGAGGAGGTGTAACTATCAATCTAATCTGGCTTGTTCTCAAATTTACCATAATTTCCACACTTGAGAGGCTGGTGAAATGAAACAGCACTACTACACTTTCCCATTCATCAGCCGGAAGCAGAACAACTCCGAGAACCGGGCGAAAAATAATTAGGATGCGGGATCAGGTGTTGCGCGCGTGCATCTGTGCCTGTACAGGGGCACGCAGGCACATGAGCATTCACGGGAGGCAGCAGCAGTAGCACGGGGGCAGATGAGCACCACCAGTCATTTGACCTCGACAGGTGAATGCTTGCAGATGTACTCACAGCACACTTATTAGAAGAGGCCCAAATGCCCGAGAAAACTGCCGTCAGATTACGCCGGAAACAACAACGGCTTTTTAAACAACTACAGCCGCCAGAACGGTACCGGCGGCAGCACTGCAGGAGCTGCTCAGGAACCGCTGGGGCAACTCCAGCGCACCGGGTGCTCAGCGCGTGGCCCTGACCCCACCGCATGGCATGTCACCCTTGGGCAGGAAGCTTGACATTTTCTGGAAGCACCGGTGTCATTTCACGGGCTTTGCCGTCGCTTTGCGCTTGTGGGGTAACACTATAGAGTTTTTCAGAAAGTGTTGGAGCAACTTTGGTACCTTTTCCATTCAGGCACACTGGGAGTGAGGTGTGGGGCTGCTGCCAGGGGCTCTGCTCAGCACAGCATGGCTGGAGCTGGCCCAGGACCTCCTTCGAAAGACAGACTGGTCAGACACACAGCTATCCTGAATCATCAAGGATAATCCTATGTTCAAGTTCAAGTTCCTACCTTCCAGTTCAAGTTCAAGTTCCTACGTTCCAATTGGTGCCCGTTACCTCTTGTCCTGGATCATCAAAGATGATCCAGGACAAGAGGTAACGGGTACAAACTGGAACCTAGGAACTTCTATCAAAGCATGAGGAGGAACTTCTTTACTTTGAGGGTGGCAGAGCCCTGGAACAGGCTGCCCAGGGAGGCGGTAGAGTCTCCCACCCCAGAGACATTCATAACCCGCCTGGAGGTCATCCTGTGCAACCTGCTGTAGGTGACCCTGCTCTGGCAGGGGGGTTGCACTACATGATCTCCAGAGCTCCTTTCCAACCCTAACCAATCTGTGATTCTGTGATCAGAGCTGTTCTTCGAAATCTGTTCCTAGGAAATCGCTGCGAGAAGGAGGATGCACCTGAGGAGCAGGCCTAAGATGGAGGATTGAACAAACAAGTAGCTCTTAGCTGAGAAATCGGCTATCCCATGGAACAACTTCAGAGAAAGATTCTGCAACATTACTAGGGGTCCGCCAAAACATACAATTACTTGCCATGTTCCAGTTAAAGCCTAAACTATCGAGTTGGCATTTCTTTTTAAAAGTGTATAAAGAAGCGGTAATGGGCCAAATCCGCGAGCCACTGTAAATCAACACGATTTGCTTGCCTCCGCTGGAACACCCGCTCTCTATTTCAGTTCAGGAGCTAACACACAGTATCTTAATATGCATTTAGGTTAATATTTGCACTTTGCAGGGCTAGGTAGATTGCACGGCTGGCACATATCAGACTAAATGTCACTTCCGAAAGCTAAGGGACCGAACCGGAAGCTGCCATTCAGAGGGACTACCTGACAACATGTGGAACCTCTCCGGAAAAGCCTTCCCACCTCAAGCAACTCCTTTTGATTAATCTTTCACATAGACAATACACGTTACTATTTTAAAAAGCTGAATTTTTAAGGACAGAATACCTTAACGAACAGAGGAAAATATGAACCAATTAGCATCTTCAAGCACTCTGAGACGCAGGGAGAGAAGGCCTACATAGAGTAGCCAGGTCCCTTCAGAGACCACAGCTGTAGCCCCTCTCTGCAATGTTGCCTCCTGGCAGCTAGACCGGGTCCAACCCCAGGACCCAGACACACTGCCAGTCACTCCAGAGTGTCATTAAGATGCACGGCACCACGGCGCAATTCAAATCAATGTTTCTTTCCTGCACGTTGCAGCGGGCGAGGTAGCAAAGGTTGACGTGAAAAGTGGGAGAGCTGCCCAGTAACCGTGAGGTTTTGTATCATGCGAACTTACAAAATGGTCTGGAATAAAGAATCTGTGCAGTATTGCCTTTCACACGGTGTCTAATCTCGCACCGCTAGACAACTTCAACTACGAGTATCTGGCAGAACTCGAGATGGTTTCACAAAGACTTGTCATCCTCCTTCACCAGATCACTCTCTGGAAGGCGTGAGGGAGGGGGAGTTGAAATACATCATATTAGAATGAATAGAAATGGTAATGATCGGGCTCTTCCACAACACTTCCGCTCTAAGTAATCAGTTAATTAACCCTGAATCGAGCGGGCTTGCTGGTCAGGAATACAGCAGTTGGATTGACAACAGCTTCCAGACTCCTGCTTCTCAAGGACAAGTTTCGGTAACCCTTATTGATGTTAAACATTAGCTTACCCTGTGAGCAACCTCCAGAAATCAAGAGCGATTGTGCTACGTGAGGAAGACTGGCAGAACCTCATACCAATTTACAAGACAAGAAAGAACAGACAAGAAAGAACCTCCAGCAATCTCGCCATGGTAAAATCGTATGCCCCCCCACCGACACGCCCCCCGGCCTTTGCCTCCACAGATCCTGTGGTTGGCTAATTAAAGGAGGAGGTGTAACTATCAATCTAATCTGGCTTGTTCTCAAATTTACCATAATTTCCACACTTGAGAGGCTGGTGAAATGAAACAGCACTACTACACTTTCCCATTCATCAGCCGGAAGCAGAACAACTCAGAGAACCGGGCGAAAAATAATTAGGATGCGGGATCAGGTGTTGCGCGCGTGCATCTGTGCCTGTACAGGGGCACGCAGGCACATGAGCATTCACGGGAGGCAGCAGCAGTAGCACGGGGGCAGATGAGCACCACCAGTCATTTGACCTCGACAGGTGAATGCTTGCAGATGTACTCACAGCACACTTATTAGAAGAGGCCCAAATGCCCGAGAAAACTGCCGTCAGATTACGCCGGAAACAACAACGGCTTTTTAAACAACTACAGCCGCCAGAACGGTACCGGCGGCAGCACTGCAGGAGCTGCTCAGGAACCGCTGGGGCAACCCCAGCGCACCGGGTGCTCAGCGCGTGGCCCTGACCCCACCGCATGGCATGTCACCCTTGGGCAGGAAGCTTGACATTTTCTGGAAGCACCGGTGTCATTTCACGGGCTTTGCCGTCGCTTTGCGCTTGTGGGGTAACACTATAGAGTTTTTCAGAAAGTGTTGGAGCAACTTTGGTACCTTTTCCATTCAGGCACACTGGGAGTGAGCTGTGGGGCTGCTGCCAGGGGCTCTGCTCAGCACAGCATGGCTGGAGCTGGCCCAGGACCTCCTTCGAAAGACAGACTGGTCAGACACACAGCTATCCTGAATCATCAAGGATAATCCTATGTTCAAGTTCCTACGTTCCAGTTCAAGTTCAAGTTCCTACGTTCCAATTGGTGCCCGTTACCTCTTGTCCTGGATCATCAAAGATGATCCAGGACAAGAGGTAACGGGTACAAACTGGAACCTAGGAACTTCTATCAAAGCATGAGGAGGAACTTCTTTACTTTGAGGGTGGCAGAGCGCTGGAACAGGCTGCCCAGGGAGGCGGTAGATTCTCCCACCCCAGAGACATTCAAAACCCGCCTGGAGGTCATCATGTGCAACCTGCTGTAGGTGACCCTGCTCTGGCAGGGGGTTTGACTGGATGATCTACAGAGCTCCTTTCCAACCCTAACCAATTTGTGATTCTGTGATCAGAGCTGTTCTTTGAAATCTGTTCCAAGGAAATCGCTGCGAGAAGGAGGATGCACCTGAGGAGCAGGCCTAAGATGGAGGATTGAACAAACAAGTAGCTCTTACCTGAGGAATCGGCTATCCCATGGAACAACTTCTGAGAAAGATTCTGCAACATTACTAGGGGTCCGCCAAAACATACAATTACTTGCCATGTTCCAGTTAAAGCCTAAACTATCGAGTTGGCATTTCTTTTTAAAAGTGTATAAAGAAGCGGTAATGGGCCAAATCCGCAAGCCACTGTAAATCAACACGATTTGCTTGCCTCCGCTGGAACACCCGCTCTCTATTTCAGTTCAGGAGCTAACACACAGTATCTTAATATGCATTTAGGTTAATATTTGCACTTTGCAGGGCTAGGTAGATTGCACGGCTGGCACATATCAGACTAAATGTCACTTCCGAAAGCTAAGGGACCGAACCGGAAGCTGCCATTCAGAGGGACTACCTGACAACATGTGGAACCTCTCCGGAAAAGCCTTCCCACCTCAAGCAACTCCTTTTGATTAATCTTTCACATAGACAATACACGTTACTATTTTAAAAAGCTGAATTTTTAAGGACAGAATACCTTAACGAACAGAGGAAAATATGAACCAATTAGCATCTTCAAGCACTCTGAGACCCAGGGAGAGAAGGCCTACATAGAGTAGCCAGGTCCCTTCAGAGACCACAGCTGTAGCCCCTCTCTGCAATGTTGCCTCCTGGCAGCTAGACCGGGTCCAACCCCAGGACCCAGACACACTGCCAGTCACTCCAGAGTGTCATTAAGATGCACGGCACCACGGCGCAATTCAAATCAATGTTTCTTTCCTGCACGTTGCAGCGGGCGAGGTAGCAAAGGTTGACGTGAAAAGTGGGAGAGCTGCCCAGTAACCGTGAGGTTTTGTATCATGCGAACTTACAAAATGGTCTGGAATAAAGAATCTGTGCAGTATTGCCTTTCACACGGTGTCTAATCTCGCACCGCTAGACAACTTCAACTACGAGTATCTGGCAGAACTCGAGATGGTTTCACAAAGACTTGTCATCCTCCTTCACCAGATCACTCTCTGGAAGGCGTGAGGGAGGGGGAGTTGAAATACATCATATTAGAATGAATAGAAATGGTAATGATCGGGCTCTTCCACAACACTTCCGCTCTAAGTAATCAGTTAATTAACCCTGAATCGAGCGGGCTTGCTGGTCAGGAATACAGCAGTTGGATTGACAACAGCTTCCAGACTCCTGCTTCTCAAGGACAAGTTTCGGTAACCCTTATTGATGTTAAACATTAGCTTACCCTGTGAGCAACCTCCAGAAATCAAGAGCGATTGTGCTACGTGAGGAAGACTGGCAGAACCTCATACCAATTTACAAGACAAGAAAGAACAGACAAGAAAGAACCTCCAGCAATCTCGCCATGGTAAAATCGTATGCCCCCCCACCGACACGCCCCCCGGCCTTTGCCTCCACAGATCCTGTGGTTGGCTAATTAAAGGAGGAGGTGTAACTATCAATCTAATCTGGCTTGTTCTCAAATTTACCATAATTTCCACACTTGAGAGGCTGGTGAAATGAAACAGCACTACTACACTTTCCCATTCATCAGCCGGAAGCAGAACAACTCCGAGAACCGGGCGAAAAATAATTAGGATGCGGGATCAGGTGTTGCGCGCGTGCATCTGTGCCTGTACAGGGGCACGCAGGCACATGAGCATTCACGGGAGGCAGCAGCAGTAGCACGGGGGGAGATGAGCACCACCAGTCATTTGACCTCGACAGGTGAATGCTTGCAGATGTACTCACAGCACACTTATTAGAAGAGGCCCAAATGCCCGAGAAAACTGCCGTCAGATTACGCCGGAAACAACAACGGCTTTTTAAACAACTACAGCCGCCAGAACGGTACCGGCGGCAGCACTGCAGGAGCTGCTCAGGAACCGCTGGGGCAACCCCAGCGCACTGGGTGCTCAGCGCGTGGCCCTGACCCCACCGCATGGCATGTCACCCTTGGGCAGGAAGCTTGACATTTTCTGGAAGCACCGGTGTCATTTCACGGGCTTTGCCGTCGCTTTGCGCTTGTGGGGTAACACTATAGAGTTTTTCAGAAAGTGTTGGAGCAACTTTGGTACCTTTTCCATTCAGGCACACTGGGAGTGAGCTGTGGGGCTGCTGCCAGGGGCTCTGCTCAGCACAGCATGGCTGGAGCTGGTCCAGGACCTCCTTCGAAAGACAGACTGGTCAGACACACAGCTATCCTGAATCATCAAGGATAATCCTATGTTCAAGTTCCTACGTTCCAGTTCAAGTTCAAGTTCCTACGTTCCAATTGGTGCCCGTTACCTCTTGTCCTGGATCATCAAAGATGATCCAGGACAAGAGGTAACGGGTACAAACTGGAACGTAGGAACTTCTATCTAAGCATGAGGAGGAACTTCTTTACTTTGAGGGTGGCAGAGCGCTGGAACAGGCTGCCCAGGGAGGCAGTAGAGTCTCCGACCCCAGAGACATTCAAAACCCGCCTGGAGGTCATCCTGTGCAACCTGCTGTAGGTGACCCTGCTCTGGCAGGGGGGTTGGACTGGATGATCTCCAGAGCTCCTTTCCAACCCTAACCAATCTGTGATTCTGTGATCAGAGCTGTCCTTCGAAATCTGTTCCTAGGAAATCGCTGCGAGAAGGAGGATGCACCTGAGGAGCAGGCCTAAGATGGAGGATTGAACAAACAAGTAGCTCTTACCTGAGGAATCGGCTATCCCATGGAACAACTTCTGAGAAAGATTCTGCAACATTACTAGGGGTCCGCCAAAACATACAATTACTTGCCATGTTCCAGTTAAAGCCTAAACTATCGAGTTGGCATTTCTTTTTAAAAGTGTATAAAGAAGCGGTAATGGGCCAAATCCTCAAGCCACTGTAAATCAACACGATTTGCTTGCCTCCGCTGGAACACCCGCTCTCTATTGCAGTTCAGGAGCTAACACACACTATCTTAATATGCATTTAGGTTAATATTTGCACTTTGCAGGGCTAGGTAGATTGCACGGCTGGCACATATCAGACTAAATGTCACTTCCGAAAGCTAAGGGACCGAACCGGAAGCTGCCATTCAGAGGGACTACCTGACAACATGTGGAACCTCTCCGGAAAAGCCTTCCCACCTCAAGCAACTCCTTTTGATTCATCTTTCACATAGACAATACACGTTATATACACCGACACACCCCCCCGGCCTTTGCCTCCACAGATCCTGTGGTTGGCTAATTAAAGGAGGAGGTGTAACTATCAATCTAATCTGGCTTGTTCTCAAATTTACCATAATTTCCACACTTGAGAGGCTGGTGAAATGAAACAGCACTACTACACTTTCCCATTCATCAGCCGGAAGCAGAACAACTCCGAGAACCGGGCGAAAAGTAATTAGGATGCGGGATCAGGTGTTGCGCGCGTGCATCTGTGCCTGTACCGGGGCACGCAGGCACATGAGCATTCACGGGAGGCAGCAGCAGTAGCACGGGGGCAGATGAGCACCACCAGTCATTTGACCTCGACAGGTGAATGCTTGCAGATGTACTCACAGCACACTTATTAGAAGAGGCCCAAATGCCCGAGAAAACTGCCGTCAGATTACGCCGGAAACAACAACGGCTTTTTAAACAACTACAGCCGCCAGAACGGTACCGGCGGCAGCACTGCAGGAGCTGCTCAGGAACCGCTGGGGCAACCCCAGCGCACCGGGTGCTCAGCGCGTGGCCCTGACCCCACCGCATGGCATGTCACCCTTGGGCAGGAAGCTTGACGTTTTCTGGAAGCACCGGAGTCATTTCATGGGCTTTGCCGTTGCTTTGCGCTTGTGGGGTAACACTATAGAGTTTTTCAGAAAGTGTTGGAGCAACTTTGGTACCTTTTCCTTTTAAGCACACTGGGAGTGAGCTGTGGGGCTGCTGCCAGGGGCTCTGCTCAGCACAGCATGGCTGGAGCTGGCCCAGGACCTCCTTCGAAAGACAGACTGGTCAGACACACAGATATCCTGAATCATCAAGGATAATCCTATGTTCAAGTTCCTACGTTCCAGTTCAAGTTCAAGTTCCTACGTTCCAATTGGTGCCCGTTACCTCTTGTCCTGGATCATCAAAGATGATCCAGGACAAGAGGTAACGGGTACAAACTGGAACGTAGGAACTTCTATCAAAGCATGAGGAGGAACTTCTTTACTTTGAGGGTGGCAGAGCGCTGGAACAGGCTGCCCAGGGAGGCAGTAGAGTCTCCGACCCCAGAGACATTCAAAACCCGCCTGGAGGTCATCCTGTGCAACCTGCTGTAGGTGACCCTGCTCTGGCAGGGGGGTTGGACTGGATGATCTCCAGAGCTCCTTTCCAACCCTAACCAATCTGTGATTCTGTGATCAGAGCTGTCCTTCGAAATCTGTTCCTAGGAAATCGCTGCGAGAAGGAGGATGCACCTGAGGAGCAGGCCTAAGATGGAGGATTGAACAAACAAGTAGCTCTTACCTGAGGAATCGGCTATCCCATGGAACAACTTCTGAGAAAGATTCTGCAACATTACTAGGGGTCCGCCAAAACATACAATTACTTGCCATGTTCCAGTTAAAGCCTAAACTATCGAGTTGGCATTTCTTTTTAAAAGTGTATAAAGAAGCGGTAATGGGCCAAATCCTCAAGCCACTGTAAATCAACACGATTTGCTTGCCTCCGCTGGAACACCCGCTCTCTATTGCAGTTCAGGAGCTAACACACACTATCTTAATATGCATTTAGGTTAATATTTGCACTTTGCAGGGCTAGGTAGATTGCACGGCTGGCACATATCAGACTAAATGTCACTTCCGAAAGCTAAGGGACCGAACCGGAAGCTGCCATTCAGAGGGACTACCTGACAACATGTGGAACCTCTCCGGAAAAGCCTTCCCACCTCAAGCAACTCCTTTTGATTCATCTTTCACATAGACAATACACGTTATATACACCGACACACCCCCCCGGCCTTTGCCTCCACAGATCCTGTGGTTGGCTAATTAAAGGAGGAGGTGTAACTATCAATCTAATCTGGCTTGTTCTCAAATTTACCATAATTTCCACACTTGAGAGGCTGGTGAAATGAAACAGCACTACTACACTTTCCCATTCATCAGCCGGAAGCAGAACAACTCCGAGAACCGGGCGAAAAGTAATTAGGATGCGGGATCAGGTGTTGCGCGCGTGCATCTGTGCCTGTACCGGGGCACGCAGGCACATGAGCATTCACGGGAGGCAGCAGCAGTAGCACGGGGGCAGATGAGCACCACCAGTCATTTGACCTCGACAGGTGAATGCTTGCAGATGTACTCACAGCACACTTATTAGAAGAGGCCCAAATGCCCGAGAAAACTGCCGTCAGATTACGCCGGAAACAACAACGGCTTTTTAAACAACTACAGCCGCCAGAACGGTACCGGCGGCAGCACTGCAGGAGCTGCTCAGGAACCGCTGGGGCAACCCCAGCGCACCGGGTGCTCAGCGCGTGGCCCTGACCCCACCGCATGGCATGTCACCCTTGGGCAGGAAGCTTGACGTTTTCTGGAAGCACCGGAGTCATTTCATGGGCTTTGCCGTTGCTTTGCGCTTGTGGGGTAACACTATAGAGTTTTTCAGAAAGTGTTGGAGCAACTTTGGTACCTTTTCCTTTTAAGCACACTGGGAGTGAGCTGTGGGGCTGCTGCCAGGGGCTCTGCTCAGCACAGCATGGCTGGAGCTGGCCCAGGACCTCCTTCGAAAGACAGACTGGTCAGACACACAGATATCCTGAATCATCAAGGATAATCCTATGTTCAAGTTCCTACGTTCCAGTTCAAGTTCAAGTTCCTACGTTCCAATTGGTGCCCGTTACCTCTTGTCCTGGATCATCAAAGATGATCCAGGACAAGAGGTAACGGGTACAAACTGGAACGTAGGAACTTCTATCAAAGCATGAGGAGGAACTTCTTTACTTTGAGGGTGGCAGAGCGCTGGAACAGGCTGCCCAGGGAGGCGGTAGAGTCTCCCACCCCAGAGACATTCAAAACCCGCCTGGAGGTCATCCTGTGCAACCTGCTGTAGGTGACCCTGCTCTGGCAGGGGGGTTGGGCTGGATGATCTCCAGAGCTCCTTTCCAACCCTAACCAATCTGTGATTCTGTGATCAGAGCTGTTCTTCGAAATCTGTTCCTAGGAAATCGCTGCGAGAAGGAGGATGCACCTGAGGAGCAGGCCTAAGATGGAGGATTGAACAAACAAGTAGCTCTTACCTGAGGAATCGGCTATCCCATGGAACAACTTCTGAGAAAGATTCTGCAACATTACTAGGGGTCCGCCAAAGCATACAATTACTTGCCATGTTCCAGTTAAAGCCTAAACTATCGAGTTGGCATTTCTTTTTAAAAGTGTATAAAGAAGCGGTAATGGGCCAAATCCTCAAGCCACTGTAAATCAACACGATTTGCTTGCCTCCGCTGGAACACCCGCTCTCTATTGCAGTTCAGGAGCTAACACACAGTATCTTAATATGCATTTAGGTTAATATTTGCACTTTGCAGGGCTAGGTAGATTGCACGGCTGGCACATATCAGACTAAATGTCACTTCCGAAAGCTAAGGGACCAAACCGGAAGCTGCCATTCAGAAGGACTACCTGACAACATGTGGAACCTCTCCGGAAAAGCCTTCCCACCTCAAGCAACTCCTTTTGATTAATCTTTCACATAGACAATACACGTTATATACACCGACACACACCCCCGGCCTTTGCCTCCACAGATCCTGTGGTTGGCTAATTAAAGGAGGAGGTGTAACTATCAATCTAATCTGGCTTGTTCTCAAATTTACCATAATTTCCACACTTGAGAGGCTGGTGAAATGAAACAGCACTACTACACTTTCCCGTTCATCAGCCGGAAGCAGAACAACTCAGAGAACCGGGCGAAAAATAATTAGGATGCGGGATCAGGTGTTGCGCGCGTGCATCTGTGCCTGTACAGGGGCACGCAGGCACATGAGCATTCACGGGAGGCAGCAGCAGTAGCACGGGGGCAGATGAGCACCACCAGTCATTTGACCTCGACAGGTGAATGCTTGCAGATGTACTCACAGCACACTTATTAGAAGAGGCCCAAATGCCCGAGAAAACTGCCGTCAGATTACGCCGGAAACAACAACGGCTTTTTAAACAACTACAGCCGCCAGAACGGTACCGGCGGCAGCACTGCAGGAGCTGCTCAGGAACCGCTGGGGCAACCCCAGCGCACCGGGTGCTCAGCGCGTGGCCCTGACCCCACCGCATGGCATGTCACCCTTGGGCAGGAAGCTTGACATTTTCTGGAAGCACCGGTGTCATTTCACGGGCTTTGCCGTCGCTTTGCGTTTGTGGGTTAACACTATAGAGTTTTTCAGAAAGTGTTGGAGCAACTTTGGTACCTTTTCCATTCAGGCACACTGGGAGTGAGCTGTGGGGCTGCTGCCAGGGGCTCTGCTCAGCACAGCATGGCTGGAGCTGGCCCAGGACCTCCTTCGAAAGACAGACTGGTCAGACACACAGCTATCCTGAATCATCAAGGATAATCCTATGTTCAAGTTCCTACGTTCCAGTTCAAGTTCAAGTTCCTACGTTCCAATTGGTGCCCGTTACCTCTTGGCCTGGATCATCAAAGATGATCCAGGACAAGAGGTAACGGGTACAAACTGGAACGTAGGAACTTCTATCAAAGCATGAGGAGGAACTTCTTTACTTTGAGGGTGGCAGAGCGCTGGAACAGGCTGCCCAGGGAGGCGGTAGAGTCTCCCACCCCAGAGACATTCAAAACCCGCCTGGAGGTCATCCTGTGCAACCTGCTGTAGGTGACCCTGCTCTGGCAGGGGGGTTGGACTGGATGATCTCCAGAGCTCCTTTCCAACCCTAACCAATCTGTGATTCTGTGATCAGAGCTGTTCTTCGAAATCTGTTCCTAGGAAATCGCTGCGAGAAGGAGGATGCACCTGAGGAGCAGGCCTAAGATGGAGGATTGAACAAACAAGTAGCTCTTACCTGAGGAATCGGCTATCCCACGTAACAACTTCTGAGAAAGATTCTGCAACATTACTAGGGGTCCGCCAAAACATACAATTACTTGCCATGTTCCAGTTAAAGCCTAAACTATCGAGTTGGCATTTCTTTTTAAAAGTGTATAAAGAAGCGGTAATGGGCCAAATCCTCAAGCCACTGTAAATCAACACGATTTGCTTGCCTCCGCTGGAACACCCGCTCTCTATTGCAGTTCAGGAGCTAACACACACTATCTTAATATGCATTTAGGTTAATATTTGCACTTTGCAGGGCTAGGTAGATTGCATGGCTGGCACATATCAGACTAAATGTCACTTCCGAAAGCTAAGGGACCAAACCGGAAGCTGCCATTCAGAGGGACTACCTGACAACATGTGGAACCTCTCCGGAAAAGCCTTCCCACCTCAAGCAACTCCTTTTGATTAATCTTTCACATAGACAATACACGTTATATACACCGACACACCCCCCCGGCCTTTGCCTCCACAGATCCTGTGGTTGGCTAATTAAAGGAGGAGGTGTAACTATCAATCTAATCTGGCTTGTTCTCAAATTTACCATAATTTCCACACTTGAGAGGCTGGTGAAATGAAACAGCACTACTACACTTTCCCATTCATCAGCCGGAAGCAGATCAACTCCGATAACCGGGCGAAAAATAATTAGGATGCGGGATCAGGTGTTGCGCGCGTGCATCTGTGCCTGTACAGGGGCACGCAGGCACATGAGCATTCACGGGAGGCAGCAGCAGTAGCACGGGGGCAGATGAGCACCACCAGTCATTTGACCTCGACAGGTGAATGCTTGCAGATGTACTCACAGCACACTTATTAGAAGAGGCCCAAATGCCCGAGAAAACTGCCGTCAGATTACGCCGGAAACAACAATGTCTTTTTAAACAACTACAGCCGCCAGAACGGTACCGGCGGCAGCACTGCAGGAGCTGCTCAGGAACCGCTGGGGCAACCCCAGCGCACCGGGTGCTCAGCGCGTGGCCCTGACCCCACCGCATGGCATGTCACCCTTGGGCAGGAAGCTTGACATTTTCTGGAAGCACCGGTGTCATTTCACGGGCTTTGCCGTCGCTTTGCGCTTGTGGGGTAACACTATAGAGTTTTTCACAAAGTGTTGGAGCAACTTTGGTACCTTTTCCATTCAGGCACACTGGGAGTGAGCTGTGGGGCTGCTGCCAGGGGCTCTGCTCAGCACAGCATGGCCGGAGCTGGCCCAGGACCTCCTTCGAAAGACAGACTGGTCAGACACACAGCTATCCTGAATCATCAAGGATAATCCTATGTTCAAGTTCAAGTTCCTACCTTCCAGTTCAAGTTCAAGTTCCTACGTTCCAATTGGTGCCCGTTACCTCTTGTCCTGGATCATCAAAGATGATCCAGGACAAGAGGTAACGGGTACAAACTGGAACCTAGGAACTTCTATCAAAGCATGAGGAGGAACTTCTTTACTTTGAGGGTGGCAGAGCGCTGGAACAGGCTGCCCAGGGAGGCGGTAGAGTCTCCCACCCCAGAGACATTCAAAACCCGCCTGGAGGTCATCCTGTGCAACCTGCTGTAGGTGACCCTGCTCTGGCAGGGGGGTTGGACTACATGATCTCCAGAGCTCCTTTCCAACCCTAACCAATCTGTGATTCTGTGATCAGAGCTGTTCTTCGAAATCTGTTCCTAGGAAATCGCTGCGAGAAAGAGGATGCACCTGAGGAGCAGGCCTAAGATGGAGGATTGAACAAACAAGTAGCTCTTACCTGAGGAATCGGCTATCCCATGGAACAACTTCTGAGAAAGATTCTGCAACATTACTAGGGGTCCGCCAAAACATACAATTACTTGCCATGTTCCAGTTAAAGCCTAAACTATCGAGTTGGCATTTCTTTTTAAAAGTGTATAAAGAAGCGGTAATGGGCCAAATCCTCAAGCCACTCTAAATCAACACGATTTGCTTGCCTCCGCTGGAACACCCGCTCTCTATTTCAGTTCAGGAGCTAACACACAGTATCTTAATATGCATTTAGGTTAATATTTGCACTTTGCAGGGCTAGGTAGATTGCACGGCTGGCACATATCAGACTAAATGTCACTTCCGAAAGCTAAGGGACCGAACCGGAAGCTGCCATTCAGAGGGACTACCTGACAACATGTGGAACCTCTCCGGAAAAGCCTTCCCACCTCAAGCAACTCCTTTTGATTCATCTTTCACATAGACAATACACGTTATATACACCGACACACCCCCCCGGCCTTTGCCTCCACAGATCCTGTGGTTGGCTAATTAAAGGAGGAGGTGTAACTATCAATCTAATCTGGCTTGTTCTCAAATTTACCATAATTTCCACACTTGAGAGGCTGGTGAAATGAAACAGCACTACTACAGTTTCCCGTTCATCAGCCGGAAGCAGAACAACTCAGAGAACCGGGCGAAAAATAATTAGGATGCGGGATCAGGTGTTGCGCGCGTGCATCTGTGCCTGTACAGGGGCACGCAGGCACATGAGCATTCACGGGAGGCAGCAGCAGTAGCACGGGGGGAGATGAGCACCACCAGTCATTTGACCTCGACAGGTGAATGCTTGCAGATGTACTCACAGCACACTTATTCGAAGAGGCCCAAATGCCCGAGAAAACTGCCGTCAGATTACGCCGGAAACAACAACGGCTTTTTAAACAACTACAGCCGCCAGAACGGTACCGGCGGCAGCACTGCAGGAGCTGCTCAGGAACCGCTGGGGCAACCCCAGCGCACCGGGTGCTCAGCGCGTGGCCCTGACCCCACCGCATGGCATGTCACCCTTGGGCAGGAAGCTTGACATTTTCTGGAAGCACCGGTGTCATTTCACGGGCTTTGCCGTCGCTTTGCGCTTCTGGGGTAACACTATAGAGTTTTTCGGAAAGTGTTGGAGCAACTTTGGTACCTTTTCCATTCAGGCACACTGGGAGTGAGCTGTGGGGCTGCTGCCAGGGGCTCTGCTCAGCACAGCATGGCTGGAGCTGGCCCAGGACCTCCTTCGAAAGACAGACTGGTCAGACACACAGCTATCCTGAATCATCAAGGATAATCCTATGTTCAAGTTCCTACGTTCCAGTTCAAGTTCAAGTTCCTACGTTCCAATTGGTGCCCGTTACCTCTTGTCCTGGATCATCAAAGATGATCCAGGACAAGAGGTAACGGGTACAAACTGGAACGTAGGAACTTCTATCAAAGCATGAGGAGGAACTTCTTTACTTTGAGGGTGGCAGAGCGCTGGAACAGGCTGCCCAGGGAGGCGGTAGAGTCTCCCACCCCAGAGACATTCAAAACCCGCCTGGAGGTCATCCTGTGCAACCTGCTGTAGGTGACCCTGCTCTGGCAGGGGGGTTGGACTGGATGATCTCCAGAGGTCCTTTCCAACCCTAACCAATCTGTGATTCTGTGATCAGAGCTGTTCTTCGAAATCTGTTCCTAGGAAATCGCTGCGAGAAGGAGGATGCACCTGAGGAGCAGGCCTAAGATGGAGGATTGAACAAACAAGTAGCTCTTACCTGAGGAATCGGCTATCCCATGGAACAACTTCAGAGAAAGATTCTGCAACATTACTAGGGGTCCGCCAAAACATACAATTACTTGCCATGTTCCAGTTAAAGCCTAAACTATCGAGTTGGCATTTCTTTTTAAAAGTGTATAAAGAAGCGGTAATGGGCCAAATCCTCAAGCCACTGTAAATCAACACGATTTGCTTGCCTCCGCTGGAACACCCGCTCTCTATTGCAGTTCAGGAGCTAACACACAGTATCTTAATATGCATTTAGGTTAATATTTGCACTTTGCAGGGCTAGGTAGATTGCACGGCTGGCACATATCAGACTAAATGTCACTTCCGAAAGCTAAGGGACCGAACCGGAAGCTGCCATTCAGAGGGACTACCTGACAACGTGTGGAACCTCTCCGGAAAAGCCTTCCCACCTCAAGCAACTCCTTTTGATTAATCTTTCACATAGACAATACACCTTATATACACCGACACACCCCCCCGGCCTTTGCCTCCACAGATCCTGTGGTTGGCTAATTAAAGGAGGAGGTGTAACTATCAATCTAATCTGGCTTGTTCTCAAATTTACCATAATTTCCACACTTGAGAGGCTGGTGAAATGAAACAGCACTACTACACTTTCCCGTTCATCAGCCGGAAGCAGAACAACTCAGAGAACCGGGCGAAAAATAATTAGGATGCGGGATCAGGTGTTGCGCGCGTGCATCTGTGCCTGTACAGGGGCACGCAGGCACATGAGCATTCACAGGAGGCAGCAGCAGTAGCACGGGGGGAGATGAGCACCACCAGTCATTTGACCTCGACAGGTGAATGCTTGCAGATGTACTCACAGCACACTTATTAGAAGAGGCCCAAATGCCCGAGAAAACTGCCGTCAGATTACGCCGGAAACAACAACGGCTTTTTAAACAACTACAGCCGCCAGAACGTTACCGGCGGCAGCACTGCAGGAGCTGCTCAGGAACCGCTGGGGCAACCCCAGCGCACCGGGTGCTCAGCGCGTGGCCCTGACCCCACCGCATGGCATGTCACCCTTGGGCAGGAAGCTTGACATTTTCTGGAAGCACCGGTGTCATTTCACGGGCTTTGCCGTCGCTTTGCGCTTGTGGGGTAACACTATAGAGTTTTTCAGAAAGTGTTGGAGCAACTTTGGTACCTTTTCCATTCAGGCACACTGGGAGTGAGCTGTGGGGCTGCTGCCAGGGGCTCTGCTCAGCACAGCATGGCTGGAGCTGGTCCAGGACCTCCTTCGAAAGACAGACTGGTCAGACACACAGCTATCCTGAATCATCAAGGATAATCCTATGTTCAAGTTCAAGTTCCTACATTCCAGTTCAAGTTCAAGTTCCTACGTTCCAATTGGTGCCCGTTACCTCTTGTCCTGGATCATCAAAGATGATTTTTGATGATCCAGGACAAGAGGTAACGCGTACAAACTGGAACCTAGGAACTTCTATCAAAGCATGAGGAGGAACTTCTTTACTTTGAGGGTGGCAGAGCGCTGGAACAGGCTGCCCAGGGAGGCGGTAGAGTCTCCCACCCCAGAGACATTCAAAACCCGCCTGGAGGTCATCCTGTGCAACCTGCTGTAGGTGACCCTGCTCTGGCAGGGGGGTTGGACTGGATGATCTCCAGAGCTCCTTTCCAACCCTAACCAATCTGTGATTCTGTGATCAGAGCTGTTCTTCGAAATCTGTTCCTAGGAAATCGCTGCGAGAAGGAGGATGCACCTGAGGAGCAGGCCTAAGATGGAGGATTGAACAAACAAGTAGCTCTTACCTGAGGAATCGGCTATCCCATGGAACAACTTCTGAGAAAGATTCTGCAACATTACTAGGGGTCCGCCAAAACATACAATTACTTGCCATGTTCCAGTTAAAGCCTAAACTATCGAGTTGGCATTTCTTTTTAAAAGTGTATAAAGAAGCGGTAATGGGCCAAATCCTCAAGCCACTGTAAATCAACACGATTTGCTTGCCTCCGCTGGAACACCCGCTCTCTATTTCAGTTCAGGAGCTAACACACACTATCTTAATATGCATTTAGGTTAATATTTGCACTTTGCAGGGCTAGGTAGATTGCACGGCTGGCACATATCAGACTAAATGTCACTTCCGAAAGCTAAGGGACCGAACCGGAAGCTGCCATTCAGAGGGACTACCTGACAACATGTGGAACCTCTCCGGAAAAGCCTTCCCACCTCAAGCAACTCCTTTTGATTAATCTTTCACATAGACAATACACGTTATATACACCGACACACCCCCCCGGCCTTTGCCTCCACAGATCCTGTGGTTGGCTAATTAAAGGAGGAGGTGTAACTATCAATCTAATCTGGCTTGTTCTCAAATTTACCATAATTTCCACACTTGAGAGGCTGGTGAAATGAAACAGCACTACTACACTTTCCCATTCATCAGCCGGAAGCAGAACAACTCCGAGAACCGGGCGAAAAATAATTAGGATGCGGGATCAGGTGTTGCGCGCGTGCATCTGTGCCTGTACAGGGGCACGCAGGCACATGAGCATTCACAGGAGGCAGCAGCAGTAGCACGGGGGGAGATGAGCACCACCAGTCATTTGACCTCGACAGGTGAATGCTTGCAGATGTACTCACAGCACACTTATTCGAAGAGGCCCAAATGCCCGAGAAAACTGCCGTCAGATTACGCCGGAAACAACAACGGCTTTTTAAACAACTACAGCCGCCAGAACGGTACCGGCGGCAGCACTGCAGGAGCTGCTCAGGAACCGCTGGGGCAACCCCAGCGCACCGGGTGCTCAGCGCGTGGCCCTGACCCCACCGCATGGCATGTCACCCTTGGGCAGGAAGCTTGACATTTTCTGGAAGCACCGGTGTCATTTCACGGGCTTTGCCGTCGCTTTGCGCTTGTGGGGTAACACTATAGAGTTTTTCAGAAAGTGTTGGAGCAACTTTGGTACCTTTTCCATTCAGGCACACTGGGAGTGAGCTGGGGGGCTGCTGCCAGGGGCTCTGCTCAGCACAGCATGGCTGGAGCTGGCCCAGAACCTCCTTCAAAAGACAGACTGGTCAGACACACAGCTATCCTGAATCATCAAGGATAATCCTATGTTCAAGTTCAAGTTCCTACCTTCCAGTTCAAGTTCAAGTTCCTACGTTCCAATTGGTGCCCGTTACCTCTTGTCCTGGATCATCAAAGATGATCCAGGACAAGAGGTAACGGGTACAAACTGGAACCTAGGAACTTCTATCAAAGCATGAGGAGGAACTTCTTTACTTTGAGGGTGGCAGAGCGCTGGAACAGGCTGCCCAGGGAGGCAGTAGAGTCTCCCACCCCAGAGACATTCAAAACCCGCCTGGAGGTCATCCTGTGCAACCTGCTGTAGGTGACCCTGCTCTGGCAGGGGGGTTGGACTGGATGATCTCCAGAGCTCCTTTCCAACCCTAACCAATCTGTGATTCTGTGATCAGAGCTGTTCTTCGAAATCTGTTCCTAGGAAATCGCTGCGAGAAGGAGGATGCTCCTGAGGAGCAGGCCTAAGATGGAGGATTGAACAAACAAGTAGCTCTTACCTGAGGAATCGGCTATCCCATGGAACAACTTCTGAGAAAGATTCTGCAACATTACTAGGGGTCCGCCAAAACATACAATTACTTGCCATGTTCCAGTTAAAGCCTAAACTATCGAGTTGGCATTTCTTTTTAAAAGTGTATAAAGAAGCGGTAATGGGCCAAATCCTCAAGCCACTGTAAATCAACAGGATTTGCTTGCCTCCGCTGGAACACCCGCTCTCTATTTCAGTTCAGGAGCTAACACACACTATCTTAATATGCATTTAGGTTAATATTTGCACTTTGCAGGGCTAGGTAGATTGCACGGCTGGCACATATCAGACTAAATGTCACTTCCGAAAGCTAAGGGACCGAACCGGAAGCTGCCATTCAGAGGGACTACCTGACAACGTGTGGAACCTCTCCGGAAAAGCCTTCCCACCTCAAGCAACTCCTTTTGATTAATCTTTCACATAGACAATACACGTTATATACACCGACAGACCCCCCCGGCCTTTGCCTCCACAGATCCTGTGGTTGGCTAATTAAAGGAGGAGGTGTAACTATCAATCTAATCTGGCTTGTTCTCAAATTTACCATAATTTCCACACTTGAGAGGCTGGTGAAATGAAACAGCACTACTACACTTTCCCATTCATCAGCCGGAAGCAGAACAACTCCGAGAACCGGGCGAAAAATAATTAGGATGCGGGATCAGGTGTTGCGCGCGTGCATCTGTGCCTGTACAGGGGCACGCAGGCACATGAGCATTCACGGGAGGCAGCAGCAGTAGCACGGGGGCAGATGAGCACCACCAGTCATTTGACCTCGACAGGTGAATGCTTGCAGATGTACTCACAGCACACTTATTAGAAGAGGCCCAAATGCCCGAGAAAACTGCCGTCAGATTACGCCGGAAACAACAACGGCTTTTTAAACAACTACAGCCGCCAGAACGGTACCGGCGGCAGCACTGCAGGAGCTGCTCAGGAACCGCTGGGGCAACCCCAGCGCACCGGGTGCTCAGCGCGTGGCCCTGACCCCACCGCATGGCATGTCACCCTTGGGCAGGAAGCTTGACATTTTCTGGAAGCACCGGTGTCATTTCACGGGCTTTGCCGTCGCTTTGCGCTTCTGGGGTAACACTATAGAGTTTTTCAGAAAG
This sequence comes from Vanellus vanellus, assembly GCF_965231255.1. Classification (NCBI taxonomy): domain Eukaryota; kingdom Metazoa; phylum Chordata; class Aves; order Charadriiformes; family Charadriidae; genus Vanellus; species Vanellus vanellus. The sequence goes on from NW_028127451.1 coordinate 383,863, forward strand.
TGTTGGAGCAACTTTGGTACCTTTTCCATTCAGGCACACTGGGAGTGAGCTGTGGGGCTGCTGCCAGGGGCTCTGCTCAGCACAGCATGGCTGGAGCTGGCCCAGGACCTCCTTCGAAAGACAGACTGGTCAGACACACAGCTATCCTGAATCATCAAGGATAATCCTATGTTCAAGTTCAAGTTCCTACCTTCCAGTTCAAGTTCAAGTTCCTACGTTCCAATTGGTGCCCGTTACCTCTTGGCCTGGATCATCAAAGATGATGATCATCAAAGATGATCCAGGACAAGAGGTAACGGGTACAAACTGGAACCTAGGAACTTCTATCAAAGCATGAGGAGGAACTTCTTTACTTTGAGGGTGGCAGAGCGCTGGAACAGGCTGCCCAGGGAGGCAGTAGAGTCTCCCACCCCAGAGACATTCAAAACCCGCCTGGAGGTCATCCTGTGCAACCTGCTGTAGGTGACCCTGCTCTGGCAGGGGGGTTGGACTGGATGATCTCCAGAGCTCCTTTCCAACCCTAACCAATCTGTGATTCTGTGATCAGAGCTGTTCTTCGAAATCTGTTCCTAGGAAATCGCTGCGAGAAGGAGGATGCACCTGAGGAGCAGGCCTAAGATGGAGGATTGAACAAACAAGTAGCTCTTACCTGAGGAATCGGCTATCCCATGGAACAACTTCTGAGAAAGATTCTGCAACATTACTAGGGGTCCGCCAAAACATACAATTACTTGCCATGTTCCAGTTAAAGCCTAAACTATCGAGTTGGCATTTCTTTTTAAAAGTGTATAAAGAAGCGGTAATGGGCCAAATCCTCAAGCCACTCTAAATCAACACGATTTGCTTGCCTCCGCTGGAACACCCGCTCTCTATTTCAGTTCAGGAGCTAACACACAGTATCTTAATATGCATTTAGGTTAATATTTGCACTTTGCAGGGCTAGGTAGATTGCACGGCTGGCACATATCAGACTAAATGTCACTTCCGAAAGCTAAGGGACCGAACCGGAAGTTGCCATTCAGAGGGACTACCTGACAACATGTGGAACCTCTCCGGAAAAGCCTTCCCACCTCAAGCAACTCCTTTTGATTAATCTTTCACATAGACAATACACCTTATATACACCGACACACCCCCCCGGCCTTTGTCTCCACAGATCCTGTGGTTGGCTAATTAAAGGAGGAGGTGTAACTATCAATCTAATCTGGCTTGTTCTCAAATTTACCATAATTTCCACACTTGAGAGGCTGGTGAAATGAAACAGCACTACTACACTTTCCCATTCATCAGCCGGAAGCAGAACAACTCAGAGAACCGGGCGAAAAATAATTAGGATACGGGATCAGGTGTTGCGCGCGTGCATCTGTGCCTGTACAGGGGCACGCAGGCACATGAGCATTCACGGGAGGCAGCAGCAGTAGCACGGGGGGAGATGAGCACCACCAGTCATTTGACCTCGACAGGTGAATGCTTGCAGATGTACTCACAGCACACTTATTAGAAGAGGCCCAAATGCCCGAGAAAACTGCCGTCAGATTACGCCGGAAACAACAACGGCTTTTTAAACAACTACAGCCGCCAGAACGGTACCGGCGGCAGCACTGCAGGAGCTGCTCAGGAACCGCTGGGGCAACCCCAGCGCACCGGGTGCTCAGCGCGTGGCCCTGACCCCACCGCATGGCATGTCACCCTTGGGCAGGAAGCTTGACATTTTCTGGAAGCACCGGTGTCATTTCACGGGCTTTGCCGTCGCTTTGCGCTTGTGGGGTAACACTGTAGAGTTTTTCAGAAAGTGTTGGAGCAACTTTGGTACCTTTTCCATTCAGGCACACTGGGAGTGAGCTGTGGGCCTGCTGCCAGGGGTTCTGCTCAGCACAGCATGGCTGGAGCTGGCCCAGGACCTCCTTCGAAAGACAGACTGGTCAGACACACAGCTATCCTGAATCATCAAGGATAATCCTATGTTCAAGTTCAAGTTCCTACCTTCCAGTTCAAGTTCAAGTTCCTACGTTCCAATTGGTGCCCGTTACCTCTTGGCCTGGATCATCAAAGATGATGATCATCAAAGATGATCCAGGACAAGAGGTAACGGGTACAAACTGGAACCTAGGAACTTCTATCAAAGCATGAGGAGGAACTTCTTTACTTTGAGGGTGGCAGAGCACTGGAACAGGCTGCCCAGGGAGGCAGTAGAGTCTCCCACCCCAGAGACATTCAAAACCCGCCTGGAGGTCATCCTGTGCAACCTGCTGTAGGTGACCCTGCTCTGGCAGGGGGGTTGGACTGGATGATCTCCAGAGCTCCTTTCCAACCCTAACCAATCTGTGATTCTGTGATCAGAGCTGTTCTTCGAAATCTGTTCCTAGGAAATCGCTGCGAGAAGGAGGATGCACCTGAGGAGCAGGCCTAAGATGGAGGATTGAACAAACAAGTAGCTCTTACCTGAGGAATCGGCTATCCCATGGAACAACTTCTGAGAAAGATTCTGCAACATTACTAGGGGTCCGCCAAAACATACAATTTCTTGCCATGTTCCAGTTAAAGCCTAAACTATCGAGTTGGCATTTCTTTTTAAAAGTGTATAAAGAAGCGGTAATGGGCCAAATCCTCAAGCCACTGTAAATCAACACGATTTGCTTGCCTCCGCTGGAACACCCGCTCTCTATTTCAGTTCAGGAGCTAACACACACTATCTTAATATGCATTTAGGTTAATATTTGCACTTTGCAGGGCTAGGTAGATTGCACGGCTGGCACATATCAGACTAAATGTCACTTCCGAAAGCTAAGGGACCGAACCGGAAGCTGCCATTCAGAGGGACTACCTGACAACATGTGGAACCTCTCCGGAAAAGCCTTCCCACCTCAAGCAACTCCTTTTGATTAATCTTTCACATAGACAATACACCTTATATACACCGACACACCCCCCCGGCCTTTGCCTCCACAGATCCTGTGGTTGGCTAATTAAAGGAGGAGGTGTAACTATCAATCTAATCTGGCTTGTTCTCAAATTTACCATAATTTCCACACTTGAGAGGCTGGTGAAATGAAACAGCACTACTACACTTTCCCATTCATCAGCCGGAAGCAGAACAACTCAGAGAACCGGGCGAAAAATAATTAGGATGCGGGATCAGGTGTTGCGCGCGTGCATCTGTGCCTGTACAGGGGCACGCAGGCACATGAGCATTCACGGGAGGCAGCAGCAGTAGCACGGGGGCAGATGAGCACCACCAGTCATTTGACCTCGACAGGTGAATGCTTGCAGATGTACTCACAGCACACTTATTAGAAGAGGCCCAAATGCCCGAGAAAACTGCCGTCAGATTACGCCGGAAACAACAACGGCTTTTTAAACAACTACAGCCGCCAGAACGGTACCGGCGGCAGCACTGCAGGAGCTGCTCAGGAACCGCTGGGGCAACTCCAGCGCACCGGGTGCTCAGCACGTGGCCCTGACCACACCGCATGGCATGTCACCCTTGGGCAGGAAGCTTGACATTTTCTGGAAGCACCGGTGTCATTTCACGGGCTTTGCCGTCGCTTTGCGCTTGTGGGGTAACACTATAGAGTTTTTCAGAAAGTGTTGGAGCAACTTTGGTACCTTTTCCATTCAGGCACACTGGGAGTGAGCTGTGGGGCTGCTGCCAGGGGCTCTGCTCAACACAGCATGGCTGGAGCTGGCCCAGGACCTCCTTCGAAAGACAGACTGGTCAGACACACAGCTATCCTGAATCATCAAGGATAATCCTATGTTCAAGTTCAAGTTCCTACCTTCCAGTTCAAGTTCAAGTTCCTACGTTCCAATTGGTGCCCGTTACCTCTTGTCCTGGATCATCAAAGATGATGATCATCAAAGATGATCCAGGACAAGAGGTAACGGGTACAAACTGGAACCTAGGAACTTCTATCAAAGCATGAGGAGGAACTTCTTTACTTTGAGGGTGGCAGAGCGCTGGAACAGGCTGCCCAGGGAGGCAGTAGAGTCTCCCACCCCAGAGACATTCAAAACCCGCCTGGAGGTCATCCTGTGCAACCTGCTGTAGGTGACCCTGCTCTGGCAGGGGGGTTGGACTGGATGATCTCCAGAGCTCCTTTCCAACCCTAACCAATCTGTGATTCTGTGATCAGAGCTGTTCTTCGAAATCTGTTCCTAGGAAATCGCTGCGAGAAGGAGGATGCACCTGAGGAGCAGGCCTAAGATGGAGGATTGAACAAACAAGTAGCTCTTACCTGAGGAATCGGCTATCCCATGGAACAACTTCTGAGAAAGATTCTGCAACATTACTAGGGGTGCGCCAAAACACAGAATTACTTGCCATGTTCCAGTTAAAGCCTAAACTATCGAGTTGGCATTTCTTTTTAAAAGTGTATAAAGAAGCGGTAATGGGCCAAATCCTCAAGCCACTGTAAATCAACACGATTTGCTTGCCTCCGCTGGAACACCCGCTCTCTATTTCAGTTCAGGAGCTAACACACAGTATCTTAATATGCATTTAGGTTAATATTTGCACTTTGCAGGGCTAGGTAGATTGCACGGCTGGCACATATCAGACTAAATGTCACTTCCGAAAGCTAAGGGACCGAACCGGAAGCTGCCATTCAGAGGGACTACCTGACAACATGTGGAACCTCTCCGGAAAAGCCTTCCCACCTCAAGCAACTCCTTTTGATTAATCTTTCACATAGACAATACACGTTATATACACCGACACACCCCCCCGGCCTTTGCCTCCACAGATCCTGTGGTTGTCTAATTAAAGGAGGAGGTGTAACTATCAATCTAATCTGGCTTGTTCTCAAATTTACCATAATTTCCACACTTGAGAGGCTGGTGAAATGAAACAGCACTACTACACTTTCCCATTCATCAGCCGGAAGCAGAACAACTCAGAGAACCGGGCGAAAAATAATTAGGATGCGGGATCAGGTGTTGCGCGCGTGCATCTGTGCCTGTACAGGGGCACGCAGGCACATGAGCATTCACGGGAGGCAGCAGCAGTAGCACGGGGGCAGATGAGCACCACCAGTCATTTGACCTCGACAGGTGAATGCTTGCAGATGTACTCACAGCACACTTATTAGAAGAGGCCCAAATGCCCGAGAAAACTGCCGTCAGATTACGCCGGAAACAACAACGGCTTTTTAAACAACTACAGCCGCCAGAACGGTACCGGCGGCAGCACTGCAGGAGCTGCTCAGGAACCGCTGGGGCAACCCCAGCGCACCGGGTGCTCAGCGCGTGGCCCTGACCCCACCGCATGGCATGTCACCCTTGGGCAGGAAGCTTGACATTTTCTGGAAGCACCGGTGTCATTTCACGGGCTTTGCCGTCGCTTTGCGCTTGTGGGGTAACACTATAGAGTTTTTCAGAAAGTGTTGGAGCAACTTTGGTACCTTTTCCATTCAGGCACACTGGGAGTGAGCTGTGGGGCTGCTGCCAGGGGCTCTGCTCAGCACAGCATGGCTGGAGCTGGCCCAGGACCTCCTTCGAAAGACAGACTGGTCAGACACACAGCTATCCTGAATCATCAAGGATAATCCTATGTTCAAGTTCAAGTTCCTACCTTCCAGTTCAAGTTCAAGTTCCTACGTTCCAATTGGTGCCCGTTACCTCTTGTCCTGGATCATCAAAGATGATCCAGGACAAGAGGTAACGGGTACAAACTGGAACCTAGGAACTTCTATCAAAGCATGATGAGGAACTTCTTTACTTTGAGGGTGGCAGAGCGCTGGAACAGGCTGCCCAGGGAGGCGATAGAGTCTCCGACTCCAGAGACATTCATAACCCGCCTGGAGGTCATCCTGTGCAACCTGCTGTAGGTGACCCTGCTCTGGCAGGGGGTTGGACTGGATGATCTCCAGAGCTCCTTTCCAACCCTAACCAATCTGTGATTCTGTGATCAGAGCTGTTCTTCGAAATCTGTTCCTAGGAAATCGCTGCGAGAAGGAGGATGCACCTGAGGAGCAGGCCTAAGATGGAGGATTGAACAAACAAGTAGCTCTTACCTGAGGAATCGGCTATCCCATGGAACAACTTCTGAGAAAGATTCTGCAACATTACTAGGGGTCCGCCAAAGCATACAATTACTTGCCATGTTCCAGTTAAAGCCTAAACTATCGAGTTGGCATTTCTTTTTAAAAGTGTATAAAGAAGCGGTAATGGGCCAAATCCTCAAGCCACTGTAAATCAACACGATTTGCTTGCCTCCGCTGGAACACCCGCTCTCTATTTCAGTTCAGGAGCTAACACACACTATCTTAATATGCATTTAGGTTAATATTTGCACTTTGCAGGGCTAGGTAGATTGCACGGCTGGCACATATCAGACTAAATGTCACTTCCGAAAGCTAAGGGACCGAACCGGAAGCTGCCATTCAGAGGGACTACCTGACAACATGTGGAACCTCTCCGGAAAAGCCTTCCCACCTCAAGCAACTCCTTTTGATTAATCTTTCACATAGACAATACACCTTATATACACCGACACACCCCCCCGGCCTTTGCCTCCACAGATCCTGTGGTTGGCTAATTAAAGGAGGAGGTGTAACTATCAATCTAATCTGGCTTGTTCTCAAATTTACCATAATTTCCACACTTGAGAGGCTGGTGAAATGAAACAGCACTACTACACTTTCCCATTCATCAGCCGGAAGCAGAACAACTCAGAGAACCGGGCGAAAAATAATTAGGATGCGGGATCAGGTGTTGCGCGCGTGCATCTGTGCCTGTACAGGGGCACGCAGGCACATGAGCATTCACGGGAGGCAGCAGCAGTAGCACGGGGGCAGATGAGCACCACCAGTCATTTGACCTCGACAGGTGAATGCTTGCAGATGTACTCACAGCACACTTATTAGAAGAGGCCTAAATGCCCGAGAAAACTGCCGTCAGATTACGCCGGAAACAACAACGGCTTTTTAAACAACTACAGCCGCCAGAACGGTACCGGCGGCAGCACTGCAGGAGCTGCTCAGGAACCGCTGGGGCAACTCCAGCGCACCGGGTGCTCAGCACGTGGCCCTGACCCCACCGCATGGCATGTCACCCTTGGGCAGGAAGCTTGACATTTTCTGGAAGCACCGGTGTCATTTCACGGGCTTTGCCGTCGCTTTGCGCTTGTGGGTTAACACTATAGAGTTTTTCAGAAAGTGTTGGAGCAACTTTGGTACCTTTTCCATTCAGGCACACTGGGAGTGAGCTGTGGGGCTGCTGCCAGGGGCTCTGCTCAGCACAGCATGGCTGGAGCTGGCCCAGGACCTCCTTCGAAAGACAGACTGGTCAGACACACAGCTATCCTGAATCATCAAGGATAATCCTATGTTCAAGTTCAAGTTCCTACCTTCCAGTTCAAGTTCAAGTTCCTACGTTCCAATTGGTGCCCGTTACCTCTTGTCCTGGATCATCAAAGATGATCCAGGACAAGAGGTAACGGGTACAAACTGGAACCTAGGAACTTCTATCAAAGCATGAGGAGGAACTTCTTTACTTTGAGGGTGGCAGAGCACTGGAACAGGCTGCCCAGGGAGGCGGTAGAGTCTCCCACCCCAGAGACATTCAAAACCCGCCTGGAGGTCATCCTGTGCAACCTGCTGTAGGTGACCCTGCTCTGGCAGGGGGTTGGACTGGATGATCTCCAGAGCTCCTTTCCAACCCTAACCAATCTGTGATTCTGTGATCAGAGCTGTTCTTCAAAATCTGTTCCTAGGAAATCGCTGCGAGAAGGAGGATGCACCTGAGGATCAGGCCTAAGATGGAGGATTGAACAAACAAGTAGCTCTTACCTGAGGAATCGGCTATCCCATGGAACAACTTCTGAGAAAGATTCTGCAACATTACTAGGGGTGCGCCAAAACACAGAATTACTTGCCATGTTCCAGTTAAAGCCTAAACTATCGAGTTGGCATTTCTTTTTAAAAGTGTATAAAGAAGCGGTAATGGGCCAAATCCTCAAGCCACTCTAAATCAACACGATTTGCTTGCCTCCGCTGGAACACCCGCTCTCTATTTCAGTTCAGGAGCTAACACACAGTATCTTAATATGCATTTAGGTTAATATTTGCACTTTGCAGGGCTAGGTAGATTGCACGGCTGGCACATATCAGACTAAATGTCACTTCCGAAAGCTAAGGGACCGAACCGGAAGCTGCCATTCAGAGGGACTACCTGACAACATGTGGAACCTCTCCGGAAAAGCCTTCCCACCTCAAGCAACTCCTTTTGATTAATCTTTCACATAGACAATACACCTTATATACACCGACACACCCCCCCGGCCTTTGCCTCCACAGATCCTGTGGTTGGCTAATTAAAGGAGGAGGTGTAACTATCAATCTAATCTGGCTTGTTCTCAAATTTACCATAATTTCCACACTTGAGAGGCTGGTGAAATGAAACAGCACTACTACACTTTCCCATTCATCAGCCGGAAGCAGAACAACTCAGAGAACCGGGCGAAAAATAATTAGGATGCGGGATCAGGTGTTGCGCGCGTGCATCTGTGCCTGTACAGGGGCACGCAGGCACATGAGCATTCACGGGAGGCAGCAGCAGTAGCACGGGGGCAGATGAGCACCACCAGTCATTTGACCTCGACAGGTGAATGCTTGCAGATGTACTCACAGCACACTTATTAGAAGAGGCCTAAATGCCCGAGAAAACTGCCGTCAGATTACGCCGGAAACAACAACGGCTTTTTAAACAACTACAGCCGCCAGAACGGTACCGGCGGCAGCACTGCAGGAGCTGCTCAGGAACCGCTGGGGCAACTCCAGCGCACCGGGTGCTCAGCACGTGGCCCTGACCCCACCGCATGGCATGTCACCCTTGGGCAGGAAGCTTGACATTTTCTGGAAGCACCGGTGTCATTTCACGGGCTTTGCCGTCGCTTTGCGCTTGTGGGGTAACACTATAGAGTTTTTCAGAAAGTGTTGGAGCAACTTTGGTACCTTTTCCATTCAGGCACACTGGGAGTGAGCTGTGGGGCTGCTGCCAGGGGCTCTGCTCAGCACAGCATGGCTGGAGCTGGCCCAGGACCTCCTTCGAAAGACAGACTGGTCAGACACACAGCTATCCTGAATCATCAAGGATAATCCTATGTTCAAGTTCAAGTTCCTACCTTCCAGTTCAAGTTCAAGTTCCTACGTTCCAATTGGTGCCCGTTACCTCTTGTCCTGGATCATCAAAGATGATCCAGGACAAGAGGTAACGGGTACAAACTGGAACCTAGGAACTTCTATCAAAGCATGAGGAGGAACTTCTTTACTTTGAGGGTGGCAGAGCACTGGAACAGGCTGCCCAGGGAGGCGGTAGAGTCTCCCACCCCAGAGACATTCAAAACCCGCCTGGAGGTCATCCTGTGCAACCTGCTGTAGGTGACCCTGCTCTGGCAGGGGGTTGGACTGGATGATCTCCAGAGCTCCTTTCCAACCCTAACCAATCTGTGATTCTGTGATCAGAGCTGTTCTTCAAAATCTGTTCCTAGGAAATCGCTGCGAGAAGGAGGATGCACCTGAGGAGCAGGCCTAAGATGGAGGATTGAACAAACAAGTAGCTCTTACCTGAGGAATCGGCTATCCCATGGAACAACTTCTGAGAAAGATTCTGCAACATTACTAGGGGTGCGCCAAAACACAGAATTACTTGCCATGTTCCAGTTAAAGCCTAAACTATCGAGTTGGCATTTCTTTTTAAAAGTGTATAAAGAAGCGGTAATGGGCCAAATCCTCAAGCCACTGTAAATCAACACGATTTGCTTGCCTCCGCTGGAACACCCGCTCTCTATTTCAGTTCAGGAGCTAACACACACTATCTTAAAATGCATTTAGGTTAATATTTGCACTTTGCAGGGCTAGGTAGATTGCACGGCTGGCACATATCAGACTAAATGTCACTTCCGAAAGCTAAGGGACCGAACCGGAAGCTGCCATTCAGAGGGACTACCTGACAACATGTGGAACCTCTCCGGAAAAGCCTTCCCACCTCAAGCAACTCCTTTTGATTAATCTTTCACATAGACAATACACCTTATATACACCGACACACCCCCCCGGCCTTTGCCTCCACAGATCCTGTGGTTGGCTAATTAAAGGAGGAGGTGTAACTATCAATCTAATCTGGCTTGTTCTCAAATTTACCATAATTTCCACACTTGAGAGGCTGGTGAAATGAAACAGCACTACTACACTTTCCCATTCATCAGCCGGAAGCAGAACAACTCAGAGAACCGGGCGAAAAATAATTAGGATGCGGGATCAGGTGTTGCGCGCGTGCATCTGTGCCTGTACAGGGGCACGCAGGCACATGAGCATTCACGGGAGGCAGCAGCAGTAGCACGGGGGCAGATGAGCACCACCAGTCATTTGACCTCGACAGGTGAATGCTTGCAGATGTACTCACAGCACACTTATTAGAAGAGGCCTAAATGCCCGAGAAAACTGCCGTCAGATTACGCCGGAAACAACAACGGCTTTTTAAACAACTACAGCCGCCAGAACGGTACCGGCGGCAGCACTGCAGGAGCTGCTCAGGAACCGCTGGGGCAACTCCAGCGCACCGGGTGCTCAGCACGTGGCCCTGACCACACCGCATGGCATGTCACCCTTGGGCAGGAAGCTTGACATTTTCTGGAAGCACCGGTGTCATTTCACGGGCTTTGCCGTCGCTTTGCGCTTGTGGGTTAACACTATAGAGTTTTTCAGAAAGTGTTGGAGCAACTTTGGTACCTTTTCCATTCAGGCACACTGGGAGTGAGCTGTGGGGCTGCTGCCAGGGGCTCTGCTCAGCACAGCATGGCTGGAGCTGGCCCAGGACCTCCTTCGAAAGACAGACTGGTCAGACACACAGCTATCCTGAATCATCAAGGATAATCCTATGTTCAAGTTCAAGTTCCTACCTTCCAGTTCAAGTTCAAGTTCCTACGTTCCAATTGGTGCCCGTTACCTCTTGGCCTGGATCATCAAAGATGATCCAGGACAAGAGGTAACGGGTACAAACTGGAACCTAGGAACTTCTATCAAAGCATGAGGAGGAACTTCTTTACTTTGAGGGTGGCAGAGCACTGGAACAGGCTGCCCAGGGAGGCGGTAGAGTCTCCCACCCCAGAGACATTCAAAACCCGCCTGGAGGTCATCCTGTGCAACCTGCTGTAGGTGACCCTGCTCTGGCAGGGGGTTGGACTGGATGATCTCCAGAGCTCCTTTCCAACCCTAACCAATCTGTGATTCTGTGATCAGAGCTGTTCTTCGAAATCTGTTCCTAGGAAATCGCTGCGAGAAGGAGGATGCACCTGAGGAGCAGGCCTAAGATGGAGGATTGAACAAACAAGTAGCTCTTACCTGAGGAATCGGCTATCCCATGGAACAACTTCTGAGAAAGATTCTGCAACATTACTAGGGGTCCGCCAAAGCATACAATTACTTGCCATGTTCCAGTTAAAGCCTAAACTATCGAGTTGGCATTTCTTTTTAAAAGTGTATAAAGAAGCGGTAATGGGCCAAATCCTCAAGCCACTATAAATCAACATGATTTGCTTGCCTCCGCTGGAACACCCGCTCTCTATTTCAGTTCAGGAGCGAACACACAGTATCTTAATATGCATTTAGGTTAATATTTGCACTTTGCAGGGCTAGGTAGATTGCACGGCTGGCACATATCAGACTAAATGTCACTTCCGAAAGCTAAGGGACCGAACCGGAAGCTGCCATTCAGAGGGACTACCTGACAACATGTGGAACCTCTCCGGAAAAGCCTTCCCACCTCAAGCAACTCCTTTTGATTAATCTTTCACATAGACAATACACCTTATATACACCGACACACCCCCCCGGCCTTTGCCTCCACAGATCCTGTGGTTGGCTAATTAAAGGAGGAGGTGTAACTATCAATCTAATCTGGCTTGTTCTCAAATTTACCATAATTTCCACACTTGAGAGGCTGGTGAAATGAAACAGCACTACTACACTTTCCCATTCATCAGCCGGAAGCAGAACAACTCAGAGAACCGGGCGAAAAATAATTAGGATGCGCGATCAGGTGTTGCGCGCGTGCATCTGTGCCTGTACAGGGGCACGCAGGCACATGAGCATTCACGGGAGGCAGCAGCAGTAGCACGGGGGCAGATGAGCACCACCAGTCATTTGACCTCGACAGGTGAATGCTTGCAGATGTACTCACAGCACACTTATTAGAAGAGGCCCAAATGCCCGAGAAAACTGCCGTCAGATTACGCCGGAAACAACAACGGCTTTTTAAACAACTACAGCCGCCAGAACGGTACCGGCGGCAGCACTGCAGGAGCTGCTCAGGAACCGCTGGGGCAACCCCAGCGCACCGGGTGCTCAGCGCGTGGCCCTGACCCCACCGCATGGCATGTCACCCTTGGGCAGGAAGCTTGACATTTTCTGGAAGCACCGGTGTCATTTCACGGGCTTTGCCGTCGCTTTGCGCTTGTGGGGTAACACTGTAGAGTTTTTCAGAAAGTGTTGGAGCAACTTTGGTACCTTTTCCATTCAGGCACACTGGGAGTGAGCTGTGGGGCTGCTGCCAGGGGTTCTGCTCAGCACAGCATGGCTGGAGCTGGCCCAGGACCTCCTTCGAAAGACAGACTGGTCAGACACACAGCTATCCTGAATCATCAAGGATAATCCTATGTTCAAGTTCAAGTTCCTACCTTCCAGTTCAAGTTCAAGTTCCTACGTTCCAATTGGTGCCCGTTACCTCTTGGCCTGGATCATCAAAGATGATCCAGGACAAGAGGTAACGGGTACAAACTGGAACCTAGGAACTTCTATCAAAGCATGAGGAGGAACTTCTTTACTTTGAGGGTGGCAGAGCACTGGAACAGGCTGCCCAGGGAGGCGGTAGAGTCTCCCACCCCAGAGACATTCAAAACCCGCCTGGAGGTCATCCTGTGCAACCTGCTGTAGGTGACCCTGCTCTGGCAGGGGGTTGGACTGGATGATCTCCAGAGCTCCTTTCCAACCCTAACCAATCTGTGATTCTGTGATCAGAGCTGTTCTTCGAAATCTGTTCCTAGGAAATCGCTGCGAGAAGGAGGATGCACCTGAGGAGCAGGCTTAAGATGGAGGATTGAACAAACAAGTAGCTCTTACCTGAGGAATCGGCTATCCCATGGAACAACTTCTGAGAAAGATTCTGCAACATTACTAGGGGTCCGCCAAAACATACAATTACTTGCCATGTTCCAGTTAAAGCCTAAACTATCGAGTTGGCATTTCTTTTTAAAAGTGTATAAAGAAGCGGTAATGGGCCAAATCCTCAAGCCACTGTAAATCAACACGATTTGCTTGCCTCCGCTGGAACACCCGCTCTCTATTTCAGTTCAGGAGCTAACACACAGTATCTTAATATGCATTTAGGTTAATATTTGCACTTTGCAGGGCTAGGTAGATTGCACGGCTGGCACATATCAGACTAAATGTCACTTCCGAAAGCTAAGGGACCGAACCGGAAGCTGCCATTCAGAGGGACTACCTGACAACATGTGGAACCTCTCCGGAAAAGCCTTCCCACCTCAAGCAACTCCTTTTGATTAATCTTTCACATAGACAATACACGTTATATACACCGACACACCCCCCCGGCCTTTGCCTCCACAGATCCTGTGGTTGGCTAATTAAAGGAGGAGGTGTAACTATCAATCTAATCTGGCTTGTTCTCAAATTTACCATAATTTCCACACTTGAGAGGCTGGTGAAATGAAACAGCACTACTACACTTTCCCATTCATCAGCCGGAAGCAGAACAACTCAGAGAACCGGGCGAAAAATAATTAGGATGCGGGATCAGGTGTTGCGCGCGTGCATCTGTGCCTGTACAGGGGCACGCAGGCACATGAGCATTCACGGGAGGCAGCAGCAGTAGCACGGGGGCAGATGAGCACCACCAGTCATTTGACCTCGACAGGTGAATGCTTGCAGATGTACTCACAGCACACTTATTAGAAGAGGCCCAAATGCCCGAGAAAACTGCCGTCAGATTACGCCGGAAACAACAACGGCTTTTTAAACAACTACAGCCGCCAGAACGGTACCGGCGGCAGCACTGCAGGAGCTGCTCAGGAACCGCTGGGGCAACTCCAGCGCACCGGGTGCTCAGCACGTGGCCCTGACCCCACCGCATGGCATGTCACCCTTGGGCAGGAAGCTTGACATTTTCTGGAAGCACCGGTGTCATTTCACGGGCTTTGCCGTCGCTTTGCGCTTGTGGGTTAACACTATAGAGTTTTTCAGAAAGTGTTGGAGCAACTTTGGTACCTTTTCCATTCAGGCACACTGGGAGTGAGCTGTGGGGCTGCTGCCAGGGGCTCTGCTCAGCACAGCATGGCTGGAGCTGGCCCAGGACCTCCTTCGAAAGACAGACTGGTCAGACACACAGCTATCCTGAATCATCAAGGATAATCCTATGTTCAAGTTCAAGTTCCTACCTTCCAGTTCAAGTTCAAGTTCCTACGTTCCAATTGGTGCCCGTTACCTCTTGTCCTGGATCATCAAAGATGATCCAGGACAAGAGGTAACGGGTACAAACTGGAACCTAGGAACTTCTATCAAAGCATGAGGAGGAACTTCTTTACTTTGAGGGTGGCAGAGCACTGGAACAGGCTGCCCAGGGAGGCGGTAGAGTCTCCCACCCCAGAGACATTCAAAACCCGCCTGGAGGTCATCCTGTGCAACCTGCTGTAGGTGACCCTGCTCTGGCAGGGGGTTGGACTGGATGATCTCCAGAGCTCCTTTCCAACCCTAACCAATCTGTGATTCTGTGATCAGAGCTGTTCTTCGAAATCTGTTCCTAGGAAATCGCTGCGAGAAGGAGGATGCACCTGAGGAGCAGGCCTAAGATGGAGGATTGAACAAACAAGTAGCTCTTACCTGAGGAATCGGCTATCCCATGGAACAACTTCTGAGAAAGATTCTGCAACATAACTAGGGGTCCGCCAAAACACAGAATTACTTGCCATGTTCCAGTTAAAGCCTAAACTATCGAGTTGGCATTTCTTTTTAAAAGTGTATAAAGAAGCGGTAATGGGCCAAATCCTCAAGCCACTCTAAATCAACACGATTTGCTTGCCTCCGCTGGAACACCCGCTCTCTATTTCAGTTCAGGAGCTAACACACAGTATCTTAATATGCATTTATGTTAATATTTGCACTTTGCAGGGCTAGGTAGATTGCATGGCTGGCACATATCAGACTAAATGTCACTTCCAAAAGCTAAGGGACCGAACCGGAAGCTGCCATTCAGAGGGACTACCTGACAACATGTGGAACCTCTCCGGAAAAGCCTTCCCACCTCAAGCAACTCCTTTTGATTAATCTTTCACATAGACAATACACGTTATATACACCGACACACCCCCCCGGCCTTTGCCTCCACAGATCCTGTGGTTGGCTAATTAAAGGAGGAGGTGTAACTATCAATCTAATCTGGCTTGTTCTCAAATTTACCATAATTTCCACACTTGAGAGGCTGGTGAAATGAAACAGCACTACTACACTTTCCCATTCATCAGCCGGAAGCAGAACAACTCCGAGAACCGGGCGAAAAATAATTAGGATGCGGGATCAGGTGTTGCGCGCGTGCATCTGTGCCTGTACAGGGGCACGCAGGCACATGAGCATTCACGGGAGGCAGCAGCAGTAGCACGGGGGCAGATGAGCACCACCAGTCATTTGACCTCGACAGGTGAATGCTTGCAGATGTACTCACAGCACACTTATTAGAAGAGGCCCAAATGCCCGAGAAAACTGCCGTCAGATTACGCCGGAAACAACAACGGCTTTTTAAACAACTACAGCCGCCAGAACGGTACCGGCGGCAGCACTGCAGGAGCTGCTCAGGAACCGCTGGGGCAACCCCAGCGCACCGGGTGCTCAGCGCGTGGCCCTGACCCCACCGCATGGCATGTCACCCTTGGGCAGGAAGCTTGACATTTTCTGGAAGCACCGGTGTCATTTCACGGGCTTTGCCGTCGCTTTGCGCTTGTGGGGTAACACTATAGAGTTTTTCAGAAAGTGTTGGAGCAACTTTGGTACCTTTTCCATTCAGGCACACTGGGAGTGAGCTGTGGGGCTGCTGCCAGGGGCTCTGCTCAGCACAGCATGGCTGGAGCTGGCCCGGGACCTCCTTCGAAAGACAGACTGGTCAGACACACAGCTATCCTGAATCATCAAGGATAATCCTATGTTCAAGTTCCTACGTTCCAGTTGAAGTTCAAGTTCCTACGTTCCAATTGGTGCCCGTTACCTCTTGTCCTGGATTATCAAAGATGATGATCATCAAAGATGATCCAGGACAAGAGGTAACGGGTACAAACTGGAACCTAGGAACTTCTATCAAAGCATGAGGAGGAACTTCTTTACTTTGAGGGTGGCAGAGCGCTGGAACAGGCTGCCCGGGGAGGCGGTAGAGTCTCCGACCCCAGAGACATTCAAAACCCGCCTGGAGGTCATCCTGTGCAACCTGCTGTAGGTGACCCTGCTCTGGCAGGGGGGTTGGGCTGGATGATGTCCAGAGCTCCTTTCCAACCCTAACCAATCTGTGATTCTGTGATCAGAGCTGTTCTTCGAAATCTGTTCCTAGGAAATCGCTGCGAGAAGGAGGATGCACCTGAGGAGCAGGCCTAAGATGGAGGATTGAACAAACAAGTAGCTCTTACCTGAGGAATCGGCTATCCCATGGAACAACTTCTGAGAAAGATTCTGCAACATTACTAGGGGTCCGCCAAAACATACAATTACTTGCCATGTTCCAGTTAAAGCCTAAACTATCGAGTTGGCATTTCTTTTTAAAAGTGTATAAAGAAGCGGTAATGGGCCAAATCCTCAAGCCACTGTAAATCAACACGATTTGCTTGCCTCCGCTGGAACACCCGCTCTCTATTTCAGTTCAGGAGCTAACACACAGTATCTTAATATGCATTTAGGTGAATATTTGCACTTTGCAGGGCTAGGTAGATTGCACGGCTGGCACATATCAGATTAAATGTCACTTCCGAAAGCTAAGGGACCGAACCGGAAGCTGCCATTCAGAGGGACTACCTGACAACATGTGGAACCTCTCCGGAAAAGCCTTCCCACCTCAAGCAACTCCTTTTGATTAATCTTTCACATAGACAATACACCTTATATACACCGACACACCCCCCCGGCCTTTGCCTCCACAGATCCTGTGGTTGGCTAATTAAAGGAGGAGGTGTAACTATCAATCTAATCTGGCTTGTTCTCAAATTTACCATAATTTCCACAC
This sequence comes from Vanellus vanellus, assembly GCF_965231255.1. NCBI lineage: Eukaryota > Metazoa > Chordata > Aves > Charadriiformes > Charadriidae > Vanellus > Vanellus vanellus. The sequence continues at coordinate 401,131 of NW_028127451.1, forward strand.
TTGAGAGGCTGGTGAAATGAAACAGCACTACTACACTTTCCCATTCATCAGCCGGAAGCAGAACAACTCAGAGAACCGGGCGAAAAATAATTAAGATGCGGGATCAGGTGTTGCGCGCGTGCATCTGTGCCTGTACAGGGGCACGCAGGCACATGAGCATTCACGGGAGGCAGCAGCAGTAGCACGGGGGCAGATGAGCACCACCAGTCATTTGACCTCGACAGGTGAATGCTTGCAGATGTACTCACAGCACACTTATTAGAAGAGGCCCAAATGCCCGAGAAAACTGCCGTCAGATTACGCCGGAAACAACAACGGCTTTTTAAACAACTACAGCCGCCAGAACGGTACCGGCGGCAGCACTGCAGGAGCTGCTCAGGAACCGCTGGGGCAACCCCAGCGCACCGGGTGCTCAGCGCGTGGCCCTGACCCCACCGCATGGCATGTCACCCTTGGGCAGGAAGCTTGACATTTTCTGGAAGCACCGGTGTCATTTCACGGGCTTTGCCGTCGCTTTGCGCTTGTGGGGTAACACTATAGAGTTTTTCAGAAAGTGTTGGAGCAACTTTGGTACCTTTTCCATTCAGGCACACTGGGAGTGAGCTGTGGGGCTGCTGCCAGGGGCTCTGCTCAGCACAGCATGGCTGGAGCTGGCCCAGGACCTCCTTCGAAAGACAGACTGGTCAGACACACAGCTATCCTGAATCATCAAGGATAATCCTATGTTCAAGTTCCTACGTTCCAGTTGAAGTTCAAGTTCCTACGTTCCAATTGGTGCCCGTTACCTCTTGTCCTGGATTATCAAAGATGATGATCATCAAAGATAATCCAGGACAAGAGGTAACGGGTACAAACTGGAACCTAGGAATTTCTATCAAAGCATGAGGAGGAACTTCTTTACTTTGAGGGTGGCAGAGCGCTGGAACAGGCTGCCCGGGGAGGCGGTAGAGTCTCCGACCCTACAGACATTCAAAACCCGCCTGGAGGTCATCCTGTGCAACCTGCTGTAGGTGACCCTGCTCTGGCAGGGGGGTTGGACTGGATGATCTCCAGAGGTCCTTTCCAACCCTAACCAATCTGTGATTCTGTGATCAGAGCTGTTCTTCGAAATCTGTTCCTAGGAAATCGCTGCGAGAATGAGGATGCACCTGAGGAGCAGGCCTAAGATGGAGGATTGAACAAACAAGTAGCTCTTACCTGAGGAATCGGCTATCCCATGGAACAACTTCTGAGAAAGATTCTGCAACATTACTAGGGGTCCGCCAAAACATAGAATTACTTGCCATGTTCCAGTTAAAGCCTAAACTATCGAGTTGGCATTTCTTTTTAAAAGTGTATAAAGAAGCGGTAATGGGCCAAATCCTCAAGCCACTGTAAATCAACACGATTTGCTTGCCTCCGCTGGAACACCCGCTCTCTATTGCAGTTCAGGAGCTAACACACACTATCTTAATATGCATTTAGGTTAATATTTGCACTTTGCAGGGCTAGGTAGATTGCACGGCTGGCACATATCAGACTAAATGTCACTTCCGAAAGCTAAGGGACCGAACCGGAAGCTGCCATTCAGAGGGACTACCTGACAACATGTGGAACCTCTCCGGAAAAGCCTTCCCACCTCAAGCAACTCCTTTTGATTAATCTTTCACATAGACAATACACCTTATATACACCGACACACCCCCCCGGCCTTTGCCTCCACAGATCCTGTGGTTGGCTAATTAAAGGAGGAGGTGTAACTATCAATCTAATCTCGCTTGTTCTCAAATTTACCATAATTTCCACACTTGAGAGGCTGGTGAAATGAAACAGCACTACTACACTTTCCCATTCATCAGCCGGAAGCAGAACAACTCAGAGAACCGGGCGAAAAATAATTAGGATGCGGGATCAGGTGTTGCGCGCGTGCCTGTACAGGGGCACGCAGGCACATGAGCATTCACGGGAGGCAGCAGCAGTAGCACGGGGGCAGATGAGCACCACCAGTCATTTGACCTCGACAGGTGAATGCTTGCAGATGTACTCACAGCACACTTATTAGAAGAGGCCCAAATGCCCGAGAAAACTGCCGTCAGATTACGCCGGAAACAACAACGGCTTTTTAAACAACTACAGCCGCCAGAACGGTACCGGCAGCAGCACTGCAGGAGCTGTTCAGGAACCGCTGGGGCAACCCCAGCGCACCGGGTGCTCAGCGCGTGGCCCTGACCCCACCGCATGGCATGTCACCCTTGGGCAGGAAGCTTGACATTTTCTGGAAGCACCGGTGTCATTTCACGGGCTTTGCCGTCGCTTTGCGCTTGTGGGGTAACACTATAGAGTTTTTCAGAAAGTGTTGGAGCAAATTTGGTACCTTTTCCATTCAGGCACACTGGGAGTGAGGTGTGGGGCTGCTGCCAGGGGCTCTGCTCAGCACAGCATGGCTGGAGCTGGCCCAGGACCTCCTTCGAAAGACAGACTGGTCAGACACACAGCTATCCTGAATCATCAAGGATAATCCTATGTTCAAGTTCCTACGTTCCAGTGTAAGTTCAAGTTCCTACGTTCCAATTGGTGCCCGTTACCTCTTGTCCTGGATTATCAAAGATGATGATCATCAAAGATGATCCAGGACAAGAGGTAACGCGTACAAACTGTAACCTAGGAATTTCTATCAAAGCATGAGGAGGAACTTCTTTACTTTGAGGGTGGCAGAGCGCTGGAACAGGCTGCCCAGGTAGGCGGTAGAGTCTCCCACCCCAGAGACATTCATAACCCGCCTGGAGGTCATCCTGTGCAACCTGCTGTAGGTGACCCTGCTCTGGCAGGGGGGTTGGACTGGATGATCTCCAGAGCTCCTTTCCAACCCTAACCAATCTGTGATTTAGTGATCAGAGCTGTTCTTCGAAATCTGTTCCTAGGAAATCGCTGCGAGAAGGAGGATGCACCTGAGGAGCAGGCCTAAGATGGAGGATTGAACAAACAAGTAGCTCTTACCTGAGGAATCGGCTATCCCATGGAACAACTTCAGAGAAAGATTCTGCAACATTACTAGGAGTCTGCCAAAACATAGAATTACTTGCCATGTTCCAGTTAAAGCCTAAACTATCGAGTTGGCATTTCTTTTTAAAAGTGTATAAAGAAGCGGTAATGGGCCAAATCCTCAAGCCACTGTAAATCAACACGATTTGCTTGCCTCCGCTGGAACACCCGCTCTCTATTGCAGTTCAGGAGCTAACACACAGTATCTTAATATGCATTTAGGTTAATATTTGCACTTTGCAGGGCTAGGTAGATTGCACGGCTGGCACATATCAGACTAAATGTCACTTCCGAAAGCTAAGGGACCGAACCGGAAGCTGCCATTCAGAGGGACTACCTGACAACATGTGGAACCTCTCCGGAAAAGCCTTCCCACCTCAAGCAACTCCTTTTGATTCATCTTTCACATAGACAATACACCTTATATAAACCGACACACCCCCCCGGCCTTTGCCTCCACAGATCCTGTGGTTGGCTAATTAAAGGAGGAGGTGTAACTATCAATCTAATCTGGCTTGTTCTCAAATTTACCATAATTTCCACACTTGAGAGGCTGGTGAAATGAAACAGCACTACTACACTTTCCCATTCATCAGCCGGAAGCAGAACAACTCCGAGAACCGGGCGAAAAATAATTAGGATGCGGGATCAGGTGTTGCGCGCGTGCATCTGTGCCTGTACAGGGGCACGCAGGCACATGAGCATTCACGGGAGGCAGCAGCAGTAGCACGGGGGCAGATGAGCACCACCAGTCATTTGACCTCGACAGGTGAATGCTTGCAGATGTACTCACAGCACACTTATTAGAAGAGGCCCAAATGCCCGAGAAAACTGCCGTCAGATTACGCCGGAAACAACAACGGCTTTTTAAACAACTACAGCCGCCAGAACGGTACCGGCAGCAGCACTGCAGGAGCTGTTCAGGAACCGCTGGGGCAACCCCAGCGCACCGGGTGCTCAGCGCGTGGCCCTGACCCCACCGCATGGCATGTCACCCTTGGGCAGGAAGCTTGACATTTTCTGGAAGCACCGGTGTCATTTCACGGGCTTTGCCGTCGCTTTGCGCTTGTGGGGTAACACTATAGAGTTTTTCAGAAAGTGTTGGAGCAAATTTGGTACCTTTTCCATTCAGGCACACTGGGAGTGAGCTGTGGGGCTGCTGCCAGGGGCTCTGCTCAGCACAGCATGGCTGGAGCTGGCCCAGGACCTCCTTCGAAAGACAGACTGGTCAGACACACAGCTATCCTGAATCATCAAGGATAATCCTATGTTCAAGTTCCTACGTTCCAGTGTAAGTTCAAGTTCCTACGTTCCAATTGGTGCCCGTTACCTCTTGTCCTGGATTATCAAAGATGATGATCATCAAAGATGATCCAGGACAAGAGGTAACGCGTACAAACTGTAACCTAGGAATTTCTATCAAAGCATGAGGAGGAACTTCTTTACTTTGAGGGTGGCAGAGCGCTGGAACAGGCTGCCCAGGTAGGCGGTAGAGTCTCCCACCCCAGAGACATTCATAACCCGCCTGGAGGTCATCCTGTGCAACCTGCTGTAGGTGACCCTGCTCTGGCAGGGGGGTTGGACTGGATGATCTCCAGAGCTCCTTTCCAACCCTAACCAATCTGTGATTCTGTGATCAGAGCTGTTCTTCGAAATCTGTTCCTAGGAAATCGCTGCGAGAAGGAGGATGCACCTGAGGAGCAGGCCTAAGATGGAGGATTGAACAAACAAGTAGCTCTTACCTGAGGAATCGGCTATCCCATGGAACAACTTCAGAGAAAGATTCTGCAACATTACTAGGAGTCTGCCAAAACATAGAATTACTTGCCATGTTCCAGTTAAAGCCTAAACTATCGAGTTGGCATTTCTTTTTAAAAGTGTATAAAGAAGCGGTAATGGGCCAAATCCTCAAGCCACTGTAAATCAACACGATTTGCTTGCCTCCGCTGGAACACCCGCTCTCTATTTCAGTTCAGGAGCTAACACACAGTATCTTAATATGCATTTAGGTTAATATTTGCACTTTGCAGGGCTAGGTAGATTGCACGGCTGGCACATATCAGACTAAATGTCACTTCCGAAAGCTAAGGGACCGAACCGGAAGCTGCCATTCAGAGGGACTACCTGACAACATGTGGAACCTCTCCTGAAAAGCCTTCCCACCTCAAGCAAGTCCTTTTGATTCATCTTTCACATAGACAATACACCTTATATAAACCGACACACCCCCCCGGCCTTTGCCTCCACAGATCCTGTGGTTGGCTAATTAAAGGAGGAGGTGTAACTATCAATCTAATCTGGCTTGTTCTCAAATTTACCATAATTTCCACACTTGAGAGGCTGGTGAAATGAAACAGCACTACTACACTTTCCCATTCATCAGCCGGAAGCAGAACAACTCAGAGAACCGGGCGAAAAATAATTAGGATGCGGGATCAGGTGTTGCGCGCGTGCATCTGTGCCTGTACAGGGGCACGCAGGCACATGAGCATTCACGGGAGGCAGCAGCAGTAGCACGGGGGCAGATGAGCACCACCAGTCATTTGACCTCGACAGGTGAATGCTTGCAGATGTACTCACAGCACACTTATTAGAAGAGGCCCAAATGCCCGAGAAAACTGCCGTCAGATTACGCCGGAAACAACAACGGCTTTTTAAACAACTACAGCCGCCAGAACGGTACCGGCGGCAGCACTGCAGGAGCTGCTCAGGAACCGCTGGGGCAACCCCAGCGCACCGGGTGCTCAGCGCGTGGCCCTGACCCCACCGCATGGCATGTCACCCTTGGGCAGGAAGCTTGACATTTTCTGGAAGCACCGGTGTCATTTCACGGGCTTTGCCGTCGCTTTGCGCTTGTGGGGTAACACTATAGAGTTTTTCAGAAAGTGTTGGAGCAACTTTGGTACCTTTTCCATTCAGGCACACTGGGAGTGAGCTGTGGAGCTGCTGCCAGGGGCTCTGCTCAGCACAGCATGGCTGGAGCTGGCCCAGGACCTCCTTCGAAAGACAGACTGGTCAGACACACAGCTATCCTGAATCATCAAGGATAATCCTATGTTCAAGTTCCTACGTTCCAGTTCAAGTTCAAGTTCCTACGTTCCAATTGGTGCCCATTACCTCTTGTCCTGGATCATCAAAGATGATCCAGGACAAGAGGTAACGGGTACAAACTGGAACGTAGGAACTTCTATCAAAGCATGAGGAGGAACTTCTTCACTTTGAGGGTGGCAGAGCGCTGGAACAGGCTGCCCAGGGAGGCGGTAGAGTCTCCCACCCCAGAAACATTCAAAACCCGCCTGGAGGTCATCCTGTGCAACCTGCTGTAGGTGACCCTGCTCTGGCAGGGGGGTTGGGCTGGATGATCTCCAGAGGTCCTTTCCAACCCTAACTAATCTGTGATTCTGTGATCAGAGCTGTTCTTCGAAATCTGTTCCTAGGAAATCGCTGCGAGAAGGAGGATGCACCTGAGGAGCAGGCCTAAGATGGAGGATTGAACAAACAAGTAGCTCTTACCTGAGGAATCGGCTATCCCATGGAACAACTTCAGAGAAAGATTCTGCAACATTACTAGGGGTCCGCCAAAGCATACAATTACTTGCCATGTTCCAGTTAAAGCCTAAACTATCGAGTTGGCATTTCTTTTTAAAAGTGTATAAAGAAGCAGTAATTGGCCAAATCCTCAAGCCACTGTAAATCAACACGATTTGCTTGCCTCCGCTGGAACACCCGCTCTCTATTGCAGTTCAGGAGCTAACACACACTATCTTAATATGCATTTAGGTTAATATTTGCACTTTGCAGGGCTAGGTAGATTGCACGGCTGGCACATATCAGACTAAATGTCACTTCCGAAAGCTAAGGGACCGAACCGGAAGCTGCCATTCAGAGGGACTACCTGACAACATGTGGAACCTCTCCGGAAAAGCCTTCCCACCTCAAGCAACTCCTTTTGATTCATCTTTCACATAGACAATACACGTTATATACACCGACACACCCCCCCGGCCTTTGCCTCCACAGATCCTGTGGTTGGCTAATTAAAGGAGGAGGTGTAACTATCAATCTAATCTGGCTTGTTCTCAAATTTACCATAATTTCCACACTTGAGAGGCTGGTGAAATGAAACAACACTACTACACTTTCCCGTTCATCAGCCGGAAACAGAACAACTCCGAGAACCGGGCGAAAAATAATTAGGATGTGGGATCAGGTGTTGCGCGCGTGCATCTGTGCCTGTACAGGGGCACGCAGGCACATGAGCATTCACGGGAGGCAGCAGCAGTAGCAAGGGGGCAGATGAGCACCACCACTCATTTGACCTCGACAGGTGAATGCTTGCAGATGTACTCACAGCACACTTATTTGAAGAGGCCCAAATGCCCGAGAAAACTGCCGTCAGATTACGCCGGAAACAACAACGGCTTTTTAAACAACTACAGCCGCCAGAACGGTACCGGCGGCAGCACTGCAGGAGCTGCTCAGGAACCGCTGGGGCAACCCCAGCGCACCGGGTGCTCAGCGCGTGGCCCTGACCCCACCGCATGGCATGTCACCCTTGGGCAGGAAGCTTGACATTTTCTGGAAGCACCGGTGTCATTTCACGGGCTTTGCCGTCGCTTTGCGCTTGTGGGGTAACACTATAGAGTTTTTCAGAAAGTGTTGGAGCAACTTTGGTACCTTTTCCATTCAGGCACACTGGGAGTGAGCTGCGGGGCTGCTGCCAGGGGCTCTGCTCAGCACAGCATGGCTGGAGCTGGCCCAGGACCTCCTTCGAAAGACAGACTGGTCAGACACACAGCTATCCTGAATCATCAAGGATAATCCTATGTTCAAGTTCCTACGTTCCAGTTCAAGTTCAAGTTCCTACGTTCCAATTGGTGCCCATTACCTCTTGTCCTGGATCATCAAAGATGATCCAGGACAAGAGGTAACGGGTACAAACTGGAACGTAGGAACTTCTATCAAAGCATGAGGAGGAACTTCTTCACTTTGAGGGTGGCAGAGCGCTGGAACAGGCTGCCCAGGGAGGCGGTAGAGTCTCCCACCCCAGAAACATTCAAAACCCGCCTGGAGGTCATCCTGTGCAACCTGCTGTAGGTGACCCTGCTCTGGCAGGGGGGTTGGGCTGGATGATCTCCAGAGGTCCTTTCCAACCCTAACTAATCTGTGATTCTGTGATCAGAGCTGTTCTTCGAAATCTGTTCCTAGGAAATCGCTGCGAGAAGGAGGATGCACCTGAGGAGCAGGCCTAAGATGGAGGATTGAACAAACAAGTAGCTCTTACCTGAGGAATCGGCTATCCCACGGAACAACTTCTGAGAAAGATTCTGCAACATTACTAGGGGTCTGCCAAAACATACAATTACTTGCCATGTTCCAGTTAAAGCCTAAACTATCGAGTTGGCATTTCTTTTTAAAAGTGTATAAAGAAGCGGTAATGGGCCATATCCGCAAGCCACTGTAAATCAACACGATTTGCTTGCCTCCGCTGGAACACCCGCTCTCTATTGCAGTTCAGGAGCTAACACACAGTATCTTAATATGCATTTATGTTAATATTTGCACTTTGCAGGGCTAGGTAGATTGCACGGCTGGCACATATCAGACTAAATGTCACGTCCGAAAGCTAAGGGACCGAACCGGAAGCTGCCATTCAGAGGGACTACCTGACAACATGTGGAACCTCTCCGGAAAAGCCTTCCCACCTCAAGCAACTCCTTTTGATTCATCTTTCACATAGACAATACACGTTATATACACCGACACACCCCCCCGGCCTTTGCCTCCACAGATCCTGTGGTTGGCTAATTAAAGGAGGAGGTGTAACTATCAATCTAATCTGGCTTGTTCCCAAATTTACCATAATTTCCACACTTGAGAGGCTGGTGAAATGAAACAGCACTACTACACTTTCCCATTCATCAGCCGGAAGCAGAACAACTCCGAGAACCGGGCGAAAAATAATTAGGATGCGGGATCAGGTGTTGCGCGCGTGCATCTGTGCCTGTACAGGGGCACGCAGGCACATGAGCATTCACGGGAGGCAGCAGCAGTAGCACGGGGGGAGATGAGCACCACCAGTCATTTGACCTCGACAGGTGAATGCTTGCAGATGTACTCACAGCACACTTATTAGAAGAGGCCCAAATGCCCGAGAAAACTGCCGTCAGATTACGCCGGAAACAACAACGGCTTTTTAAACAACTACAGCCGCCAGAACGGTACCGGCGGCAGCACTGCAGGAGCTGCTCAGGAACCGCTGGGGCAACCCCAGCGCACCGGGTGCTCAGCGCGTGGCCCTGACCCCACCGCATGGCATGTCACCCTTGGGCAGGAAGCTTGACATTTTCTGGAAGCACCGGTGTCATTTCACGGGCTTTGCCGTCGCTTTGCGCTTGTGGGGTAACACTATAGAGTTTTTCAGAAAGTGTTGGAGCAACTTTGGTACCTTTTCCATTCAGGCACACTGGGAGTGAGCTGTGGGGCTGCTGCCAGGGGCTCTGCTCAGCACAGCATGGCTGGAGCTGGCCCAGGACCTCCTTCGAAAGACAGACTGGTCAGACACACAGCTATCCTGAATCATCAAGGATAATCCTATGTTCAAGTTCCTACGTTCCAGTTCAAGTTCAAGTTCCTACGTTCCAGTTTGTACCCGTTACCTCTTGTCCTGGATCATCAAAGATGATCCAGGACAAGAGGTAACGGGCACCAATTGGAACCTAGGAACTTCTATCAAAGCATGAGGAGGAACTTCTTTACTTTGAGGGTGGCAGAGCGCTGGAACAGGCTGCCCGGGGAGGCGGTAGAGTCTCCGACCCCAGAGACATTCAAAACCCGCCTGGAGGTCATCCTGTGCAACCTGCTGTAGGTGACCCTGCTCTGGCAGGGGGGTTGGGCTGGATGATCTCCAGAGGTCCTTTCCAACCCTAACTAATCTGTGATTCTGTGATCAGAGCTGTTCTTCGAAATCTGTTCCTAGGAAATCGCTGCGAGAAGGAGGATGCACCTGAGGAGCAGGCCTAAGATGGAGGATTGAACAAACAAGTAGCTCTTACCTGAGGAATCGGCTATCCCATGGAACAACTTCTGAGAAAGATTCTGCAACATTACTAGGGGTCCGCCAAAACATACAATTACTTGTCATGTTCCAGTTAAAGCCTAAACTATCGAGTTGGCATTTCTTTTTAAAAGTGTATAAAGAAGCGGTAATGGGCCAAATCCTCAAGCCACTCTAAATCAACACGATTTGCTTGCCTCCTCTGGAACACCCGCTCTCTATTGCAGTTCAGGAGCTAACACACAGTATCTTAATATGCATTTAGGTTAATATTTGCACTTTGCAGGGCTAGGTAGATTGCACGGCTGGCACATATCAGACTAAATGTCACTTCCGAAAGCTAAGGGACCGAACCGGAAGCTGCAATTCAGAGGGACTACCTGACAACATGTGGAACCTCTCCGGAAAAGCCTTCCCACCTCAAGCAACTCCTTTTGATTAATCTTTCACATAGACAATACACGTTATATACACCGACAGCCCCCCCCGGCCTTTGCCTCCACAGATCCTGTGGTTGGCTAATTAAAGGAGGAGGTGTAACTATCAATCTAATCTGGCTTGTTCTCAAATTTACCATAATTTCCACACTTGAGAGGCTGGTGAAATGAAACAGCACTACTACACTTTCCCATTCATCAGCCGGAAGCAGAACAACTCCGAGAACCGGGCGAAAAATAATTAGGATGCGGGATCAGGTGTTGCGCGCGTGCATCTGTGCCTGTACAGGGGCACGCAGGCACATGAGCATTCACGGGAGGCAGCAGCAGTAGCACGGGGGCAGATGAGCACCACCAGTCATTTGACCTCGACAGGTGAATGCTTGCAGATGTACTCACAGCACACTTATTAGAAGAGGCCCAAATGCCCGAGAAAACTGCCGTCAGATTACGCCGGAAACAACAACGGCTTTTTAAACAACTACAGCCGCCAGAACGGTACCGGCGGCAGCACTGCAGGAGCTGCTCAGGAACCGCTGGGGCAACCCCAGCGCACCGGGTGCTCAGCGCGTGGCCCTGACCCCACCGCATGGCATGTCACCCTTGGGCAGGAAGCTTGACATTTTCTGGAAGCACCGGTGTCATTTCACGGGCTTTGCCGTCGCTTTGCGCTTGTGGGGTAACATTGTAGAGTTTTTCAGAAAGTGTTGGAGCAACTTTGGTACCTTTTCCATTCAGGCACACTGGGAGTGAGCTGTGGGGCTGCTGCCAGGGGCTCTGCTCAGCACAGCATGGCTGGAGCTGGCCCAGGACCTCCTTCGAAAGACCGACTGGTCAGACACACAGCTTTCCTGAATCATCAAGGATAATCCTATGTTCAAGTTCCTACGTTCCAGTTCAAGTTCAAGTTCCTACGTTCCAATTGGTGCCCATTACCTCTTGTCCTGGATCATCAAAGATGATCCAGGACAAGAGGTAACGGGTACAAACTGGAACGTAGGAACTTCTATCAAAGCATGAGGAGGAACTTCTTCACTTTGAGGGTGGCAGAGCGCTGGAACAGGCTGCCCAGGGAGGCGGTAGAGTCTCCCACCCCAGAAACATTCAAAACCCGCCTGGAGGTCATCCTGTGCAACCTGCTGTAGGTGACCCTGCTCTGGCAGGGGGGTTGGGCTGGATGATCTCCAGAGGTCCTTTCCAACCCTAACTAATCTGTGATTCTGTGATCAGAGCTGTTCTTCGAAATCTGTTCCTAGGAAATCGCTGCGAGAAGGAGGATGCACCTGAGGAGCAGGCCTAAGATGGAGGATTGAACAAACAAGTAGCTCTTACCTGAGGAATCGGCTATCCCATGGAACAACTTCTGAGAAAGATTCTGCAACATTACTAGGGGTCCGCCAAAGCATACAATTACTTGCCATGTTCCAGTTAAAGCCTAAACTATCGAGTTGGCATTTCTTTTAAAAGTGTATAAAGAAGCGGTAATGGGCCAAATCCTCAAGCCACTGTAAATCAACACGATTTGCTTGCCTCCGCTGGAACACCCGCTCTCTATTTCAGTTCAGGAGCTAACACACACTATCTTAATATGCATTTAGGTTAATATTTGCACTTTGCAGGGCTAGGTAGATTGCACGGCTGGCACATATCAGACTAAATGTCACTTCCGAAAGCTAAGGGACCGAACCGGAAGCTGCCATTCAGAGGGACTACCTGACAACATGTGGAACCTCTCCGGAAAAGCCTTCCCACCTCAAGCAACTCCTTTTGATTAATCTTTCACATAGACAATACACGTTATATACACCGACACACCCCCCCGGCCTTTGCCTCCACAGATCCTGTGGTTGGCTAATTAAAGGAGGAGGTGTAACTATCAATCTAATCTGGCTTGTTCTCAAATTTACCATAATTTCCACACTTGAGAGGCTGGTGAAATGAAACAGCACTACTACACTTTCCCGTTCATCAGCCGGAAGCAGAACAACTCCGAGAACCGGGCGAAAAATAATTAGGATGCGGGATCAGGTGTTGCGCGCGTGCATCTGTGCCTGTACAGGGGCACGCAGGCACATGAGCATTCACGGGAGGCAGCAGCAGTAGCAAGGGGGCAGATGAGCACCACCACTCATTTGACCTCGACAGGTGAATGCTTGCAGATGTACTCACAGCACACTTATTAGAAGAGGCCCAAATGCCCGAGAAAACTGCCGTCAGATTACGCCGGAAACAACAACGGCTTTTTAAACAACTACAGCCGCCAGAACGGTACCGGCGGCAGCACTGCAGGAGCTGCTCAGGAACCGCTGGGGCAACCCCAGCGCACCGGGTGCTCAGCGCGTGGCCCTGACCCCA